>NC_064436.1:69532382-69832382 GCF_023343835.1 Lagopus muta | reverse complement strand
TGGCTTCCAACAGCTCCTGGCATCTCTGTGCCCTTGCTGTTGTCCCCACTCCTGCTGCTTGTGTCTTCCTTCCCATGGTCTTCTGGCCCAACCCACGAGCAAAGCGTGGTTACAAATGGGACGGAAGGACAGCCAGATGGACTCACATCCTTGCTGTTGGATGCTCAGATAAACCCAGTGGGCACATCCTTCCCCTGCACTGTGTGTGATCACCCACACCCCGCAAGCTCCCTGCTCTCCCCACCCCCATCCTTCTCCCAGCTCCTCTGTCCCCATAGGGTTTATTCCCCAGCAACAGGAACGAATGCATCCATCCCACACTGTACCATGGGTGAACCCATGACTCAGCTCCAGCTCAGCCCGTCCTGTTTACCCTGGGTGTGCAGCAGCTTCATTTCCTCCATCCACGCCGACCTTTAGCACCAAGCAAAGCTCCACAGCCCTGAGAGGTGCCTGCATTTCATTCAGCCCCTACAGAACCCCACTGCAGTTCTCTTGGCACCGACCATCACCATCCCACACACTCGGATGCCACCCACAGAAACAATAGCAGCTGGACAGGTTTGGGGGAGCAAACCTCCAAAAATGGGGTTTTTGGGGCAGTGTTCCCACCCAGACTGCTCTCCCTCAGGCAGGTGCCCTCATCCACACCCTCTCTGCTCCTGCCCTGCATTTTGTAGCTCCTTCATTGGCATCCTATAGAGCACACTTATAGAGGAAACTCCAGCCTTCCAGTCACCAGTGTCTTAAAATCCTGTTCTGCTTCACATCAAGACTTGTCAAGACTGAAATAAGATCCTCTGATATTACCATGCCATTCCCCAGACCCCTTCATGGGAGTTGTTTTGATGCTTCTAATCACAGCTTCTGCTTTCTCATCCATTTTATTACACCTTTATTTTCGAATACAGGAGATTAATAGAAAAGAGGGACTGAAACAACGTTCAGATGGACTTCAGATGTAGTCTGAACTGAGCTCTGGCCTTCAAAGGCTGGGGAGAACTTTTCAACCCGAGTTTCTGATTCCAAGACAGAGATCTCTGGTGGCAGTGGTTGGGTGAAAACCTTTTGGCAAGCTGCATTGGGATTCCCTAAGACCTGCCTTAAACAACCAGTGCAACACAGTTCTTGGTCAAGAACCATGTAGATATGGCACGTGGGGACATGGCTTAGTGGGCATGGCGGGGTTGGGTTGGGGTTGGATTCGATCCTAGAGGTCTTTTCCCACCTTAATGATTCTTTGAATGGACACGGTAGGGGCCAGTTGACAATTGGACTCAATGATCCTAGAGGTCTTTTCCAACAGGAATCAGTTCTATGATTCTATGGAATGGCTTCATCTGGACAGGAGAGCACAAGGGCAGAGCCCACCTGAGGCTCAGGGCTGGCTCTGGGTTTGGCTGCACATGGGGAGCAAATGCTGGCAGGACGCAGCGAGGTGAAGGAGAGGGCTGGTTGCCCTCTCTCTGTCTCTGTTTAGAAGCAGAAGGACGAACACATTCACCCCCAGGCATAAGCAAGGCATGGGACATTCCTACCCCATGTCAGTCAGGATGTGGTTAGCACCACGTGGCTCACCCACAACACAAGAGAGCATCACTTGGGGGCAGTGGGCAGACTGTACCTCCCAGCCAGCAACGAGGACACATTTCCACCCTGAACGCTGCCCTTCTATCATTACCCTGAGCCAGTCCAGCTGTGGGGAGCAATCTGGCACCCGCTCACTATATTCTCCTCAGCTCACAGCCTGAATACCACGAGATCCCACACTTGAGGTGGCCTTAAGGCTACCAGGACAAGAAGCAGAGCTCAGGAGCGAAACCGCAGCCCTCCCTGCCAGCCACCCAGGGCCACCTTGTGTGACTTCAAGCCCTGCCCTTCTTGGGTGGTAACAGCCAGCAGAAATACCCAGGGCTCTTCCTGAGAGCTATTGTTCAAAGCCCTTTGCTGGAGGAATTTCGTGCTTCCTTTCCAAGGCAACAAGCCCTGGCAGTGCCCCCAGTGCCCACCGCCCCTGTGGCTCTCAGGGTGGGATTCCCTCCCGGGGCCCCTCCTGCTTTCCCCAAACTCTGTCACACCCTTCCAAAGCCACACAGACACACATATGCCGTATCCCGATGCCAACGGGATCCGTGCTGCAACAGCAAAGCAGTTCAGGTGGCTTCTCCCCATCGACCCAAGAGGTGTCATTTCACACCACAGACGATGTGGACCGTTGTGACAACGGGTCAGCAGCTACCAAAAAGAGTCACTGCCACATTTACCCCCCTTCTATCACCCTGCCCCGCGCCGTTCCCAGTTTTAAATGCCGCTGACACCTAGCGTTGCTTCTCCCAACTGCACCCCGAGCTACGGGAAGCCTTGCAGCTGTAAACTGTCCTTGGCACAGTCTGGAGCACAAAGGAAAGGATCAGACATTATGGATCTATAATTTCTCTGCAGCTCTGCCCTCCTGTTCCAGCTCGGGTTTGGTCACCAGTTTCCTTCCTCTCTTCTGAGTCCTTATTTTTAGTGCAGATGAATACAGGCAGCTCCTGCCAACTTCCCACACCCTTCCCTCCCACTTCTGCACCCTTTGCTAACGGAGCAGATGGGAGGAGCGATCAGCTGGGAGAAAACTCCAGCAAGATGGCACTTGGGGACATAACCAGTGATGGCTTGGTAGTTGGACTCGATGGTCTTAGAGGTCTTTTCCAACCTTGACGATTCTATGATGGCTATACAGTGCACCAAGCAGACCCGTGCAGGACAGGGTGCATGGTGAGAGGAGGAGATGGGGACTGCCAGAATGGGATGGGAGAACTGGCAGCCATTGAGGTAAGTTCTGCCATCCACAAGCTGCTTCTGAAGAAGCTACACATTTGCTCTTATTTTTTTGCTGATCATCTTAATTTTACCGAATGTGTTAAGGTTTGCTCTAGCAAAACCAATATCAGTCTTGGGCTTTTGCCATGCCATGGAATTTTAATGCTTTATTAGAACTCATAAGGGTTTCAGCAGCATCTGCAGCTGCTCCATAGAGTGAAACTCCACTTCGTTACCTCTTCAAGCATCACAGGCCCACCTGTGCTTAGGATGTAAGAGCTAGGAAACCAGGGTCAGATCTCTGTGATCCAACACTTTTGAATTCTGCTACTTTATCATAGCACCCCAACCTGGTTGAGGCTGGAGCCCCTCAGGGTCCCTCTGGCCCAGCACTGCCCCAGCAGGGACACAAAGCTGTGCCCAGGCCCAGGAAGCCCTGGGAGGTCCCCAAGGAGGAGACCCCACATCTCTCTGGTCCCAATGCCAGAGCTCTGATACCCACCCAAGCAAGCAGAGCTGCTGATGGGCACGGGGAGCTCCTGGCTGTGCCCGGTGCCTCTGGGCACCGCTGAGCAGAGCCGGCTCCATGCCTTTGCACCTCCCTACAGGAATTCATGGCCACGATGGGATCCCCTGAGCCTCCCCTGCTCCATGCTGAGCAGCCCTACAGCATCTCGGCAGCTTTCCACTCTATATCCAAGACTCTCCTGCACAAAATAATCATAATAATCAGTCTTGCAAATAAACAAGCAGTCTTGGTCTAGGTGTTAGGTCCTAAAAACGGCGATAGAGGAGGGAAGCCTGGAGATCCCCCGTCATTCCGAGCTGCAGGCGCAGAACAACGCGCTTAATATGCGCGACGGGCGCTCCGCTCTGGCCACGCCTCCACCTTACGTCACAGCGCGCTGTCAGCCAATAGGAGGCGGCGCTCTCGGAGCGGCCATTCATGGCGCGGGGGAGGGATGAATGGAGCCGATGACGTAAGCAGCGCGTTCCCACGGCCCTCGATCCACGCTCCGGGATGGAAGCGGAGTCGGGAGAGGAGCGGCGGCGTTGGGCCGCGGCCTCGTGTGTGTTAACGGGCGCCTCGAGAGGCTTCGGCCGCAGCCTGGCACGGTTGTTGGCGCCGAGGCTCGGCCCAGATTCGCTGCTGTTGCTGTTGGCCCGCTCGGATGAAGCGCTGGCCCAACTGGCGGCCGAGCTGCGGGACTCCTGCCCTGGTTTGCGGGTGGAATGCGTGGCCGCCGATCTGGGATCCGAGGAGGGGTTGCGGAGGGCGACGGGAGCCGTGCGGGAGCTGCTGCCTGGCGGGCCGCCCGGCCGCCTGCTGCTCATCAACAACGCCGGTAACAGCGGGGCTGTGGGGCAGGGCGGTGGGAGGGGGAAGTTGGTGACTGTGGGTCCTGCAGCCCCGCACTGCCGAGCACAATCCTTTGGAAATGCTTGTAGCCTTGCTTTATGGGCAAGCTTTCTTGTCTGCTGGCTGCTGTGCCTTTTATTTGCCTATTATTGCTATAAGTAAGACCAGATAACCCAGTAGGTAATGCTGCTACAGGAATCAGACCTCAGGTCTTCCACTGGCTTGGTTCAGAAGAAAAGGGAAAAGCAGGAGAGCGTGGTGATCCCTGAGGACGTTGCACTTGGGGCTGAAGGTCGGGAGCTGTTTGCTTTGTCAGAGCAGCAGTGCTGGCTGGGGGGCAAAAGCCCAGAGAAGAGATGGCTCCCAGTGATCTCGCTGTGGCCTTCCAGTGCTTAAAGGGAGTTTCTAATGAAATGGGTAGGGATGAGAGGTGATGGCCTCAAGTTGTGCCAGGGGAGGGTCAGGTTTTGGGTGGGGGTCAGATCAGGCTAGGTTTTGGTCTTGAAAAGAGCAATCAGGCACTGGCACAGATGCCCAGGGAGTGATGGGGGTCATCAACCCTGGAGGTGCTCCAGATCCGTGGAGATGTGACAACTGGGGATGTGATCAGTGGGCATGGGTTGGAGTTGGGGATCTTAGGAGCCTTTTCCAACCTTGATGATTCTATGTTTGTTAGCATCGTGGCATTGTTTGGGGATGCAGGTGTCCCAAACCCACACTGAATTCCTCCAACCTCATCTGCACTCCTTCCCCAGGCTCCTTGGGCGACATCTCCAAATCCTTCCTCAACCTCACCGATCCCAATGAGATCAACGCCTACTTCGCCTTCAACATCACCTCGGCTCTCTGCCTCACCAGCAGCGCCCTGCAGGCCTTTGGGACACGGCCAGGCTGCAGCAGGACAGTGGTGAACATCTCATCTCTCTGCGCCCTGCAGCCCTTCCGCAGCTGGGTGCTGTACTGCAGTGGGAAGGCTGCCCGGGATATGATGTTCCGTGTGCTGGCAGAGGAGGAGCCTGACATCCGTGTGCTCAACTATTCTCCAGGTGAGGAAGGGGATGCATTCACAGAATGGCTTGGCTTGGAAGTGACCTCAGGGATCATCAGCTTCAACCCCCCCTGCTGCATGCAGGGCCACCAATTGCCATATTGAATACTAGACCAGGCTCCCCATCCAACCTGGCCTTGAATGCCTCCTAGATGCATCCACAGCCTCTCTGGGCAGCTGTTCCAGCACCTCACCACTCTCTCTGTCAAGAACTTCCCCCTCACATCCAACCTCAATCTCCCCTCCCTCAACTTCAAACCATTTCCCCTTATCCTGCTGTTATCTACCCTTTCACAGAGCTGACTCCCCTCCTGTCTGTAGGCTCCCTTTAGGTACTGCAGGCTGCAACGAGGTCACCCCGCAGCCTTTTCTTCTCCATGCTGAACAAGCCCAGCTCCCTCAGCCTGTCTTCATAGGGAGGTGCTCCAGCCCTCTGCTCATCTCTGTGGCTCTCTTCTGGACCCTCTCCAACAGCTCCCTGTCTTTCTTGTACTGGGGGCCCAGACCTGGATGCAGTGCTGCAGATGAGGCCTCACGTGGCAGAGTGGAGAGGGACAATCACCTCGCCTCATTCCTATGAGTTTTAATGGAAGAGAGATTTTCCTCCTGCACCTGGAGGACCGAGCACCAGATCTTGCTTTCAGCTCACATCCTTTCCTTTTCTGCTCTCCCCCCAGGTCCCCTGGACACAGACATGCAGCTCTTGGCTCGCACGAAGACTGGAGATGCTGAGGTGCGTCAGCAATTCCAGAGCCTGCATGAGAGTGGGAAGCTGATAGACTGTTCTGTGTCAGCCCAGAAGCTGCTGAGGCTTCTGGAGGAAAATACCTTCACCTCGGGTGCACACGTGGACTTTTACAGCATCTGAGCTGCTCTCATCTCCACGCTCTGTTTTCTGCCCGCTGCTCCCTGCAGTTTGGTGGCTGTTTGGGTGCTGCACAGCCTTCAAGAGAACATCTCTGGCTGCCTTATGGATGCTCCCTGTGCCCTTATGGGGTTGGGTGGGGGGATTCACTGCCAAGCTCAGCCAGGCTACAAATAAAGCCATGCTCTGAGAACCACTTATCCAAGGTCTTGTCCTGCCTGGACCCCGCTGAGCTCTCCTGTGCACACAGGAGAAGCAAAGGGATGGGGGAGCAGAGGTGGCTTCCCCAATGGAACTAGACAGAAAGCACCATGCTAATGCACTGCTGCATGGCAGTCCTTCACATCCCAGTGAGTGTGGATGCACGCTCCCTGTTCTGCTCATTTAGAGGCAGGAGCTGAGCAGCAGAGGGAGCTGCCTGTGCAGATTTGGCTCTGCCGCACAGACCCACCCACCAGCACAGCCTGCATGGGTTACAGCTCTGCCCTGGGTTTGTGCAGTGCTCCTATTTCAGTCCAAGCCAAGTTGGGGCCCGAGCCCCTCCTGGGCTGTTCTTTCAGGTATTTGTGGGGTTTTATCCTTGTTTTTCCCATCAAGTTCCAGGAGGCAGAAGCCCTCATAGATGTGCCCCCATCCAGAAAGCTGTGCTAGAAGTGGGAGCACCGCAGTGCTAATAGTAAGGCTGGCACCCCGTGTGCCCTCCAAGTGTCCAACCCAATGACAGCTACCTTCCTGCTGCCCTCTCTCATGGTCCTCTATCCCAGTTTTTGTCTGTTTAACTTCATCTGCAGTCATTAAAAGTTTCCTGTCTGGTCTTCTCTTCCATGTTCTAAATGGGTGCGTTTCCAAGAGCGTGGGAGCAGGGAGCATCACCATCCAGCATGGCACCACGTGGGTCTGTGTCCTGGAGCACCTGCACCACAGGCTGCCACTTAAAATCAGGCATTTCTCCAGCCAAAGCCTTCTCACCCATGAGAAGTTTTCGGTTTTTCTGCCTGGATTTGGGACACGGGTCTAAATTCAAGTGTTTAAACCAGGTCTGCTGGGCTCCCTGAGCACCCCTGTGCCAGTGCCCACCTGAGGTATGGATGCTGGGCATGGATACAACACCTGTGGGCTGAAAGCAGGAGGATGGGGTGAGCCCACCTTTGTGCCCACTTCCCATTTAAGGCTTCCAGCTGCACTGTGGGTTTACCTGGAGTCCCTTTATGCTCTCAGTCCCTGCCTGCTGTGTGCCACATTGATTTTGTCCCTTAAAATGAATGCTATGAGGGTGCCCGTTCTGAACCCAAACACTCTTTGCTGTTATTTAGGGCTTTACCTGCCCATAGCAGGATGCAAGAGCCTTAGTGCCCACGTATCCCACTGATTGTCCCAAATCATAGAAACAGAATGGCCTGGGTTGAAAAGGACCACGATGATCATCCAATTCCAACCCCCTGCTATGTGCAGGGTCGCCAACCAGCAGACCAGGCTGCCCAGAGCCACATCCAACCTGGCCTTGAATGCTTCCAGGGATGGAGCATCCACAACCAGCAAACAAATCTTAGCTTACCTTGAGCTCCCCTCCGGTTCTCAGGTGCAGCTGTGAGCAGCAGGGACAGAATGGCAGAATGCTGGACCTGATGTAGCTGATCTTCAACCAGGAAAGCACAGCTTGCATGGGGTAAGGGGTAACAGCTTTATATTGGGGAAGGGTTGGGTTATGTTGGATATTCGGAAGAAATTCTTCACTCAGAGGGGAAGGGGGGAGGAGGGGGCTATCAGAGCTGTGCCCCATCCCTGAAGGTGCTCAGGGCCACGGATGGGCTTTGGGGATCTGGTCCATGGGAGGTATCCCTGCACGCGGGGTGGGCTGTGAGATCCCTTTACGCTGGAATTCTGAGAGCTCCACGAGCAAAACGATGGGAAATACTTTTCTCTCTTTCCCAACATTTTTTGTGACCACCTGAGGGCGTTCCGAGACCGGGAAATAGGGACAGCCCAGCACTGGCTGCTCAGGTTGGGTGTTAGGAAACATTCCTGCTCCCAAAGGACGGCCAGGCATTGGCACAACTGTCCGGGGAGTGGGGAAGAGTCACCATCCCCGGAGATGTTCCAGAACCATGGAGATATGAACGCCCCTGAGACGGCCTCAATGGGACCTGGGGTCTGGGCCCGTTTCATTTCTATACTGATGGTCTGGATGAGGGCATTGAGTGCCCCCTCAGTATGGTTGCAGATCACCGAGTTGGAAGGAAAAGTTGATCTGCTTGAAGGTGGGAAGGCCCTGCAGAGGGATCTGGACAGGGCTGATCGATGGGCTGAGGCCAATGGGATGAAGTTCAACAAGGCCAAGTGCCAGGTCCTGCTCTTTGGTCACACCAACCCCATGTAATGCAACAGTTTTGGGGCAGAGTGGCTGCAAAGCTGTGTGTGTGAAGGAGAAGGATCTGAGGGTGTTGGTCAACGGCCAGGGCAACATGAGCCAGCAGTGTGATCTATGGGAGGTGTCACTGCACACAGCAGGGATTGGAGCTTGATGGGCACTGAGATCCCTTCCAACTCAACCCATGCTGTGATTCCATGATGAGGAGCAGCTGAGGGAACTGAAGTGGTTCAGTCTGGAGTTGAGGGGGCTCGGAGGAGACCTCATCACTCTCAACAACTCCCTGAATGGAGGTTGGAGTGAGGTGGGGGTGAGCCCCTGCTCCCAGGTAACAGCAATAGGATGAAAGGTGATGGCCTCAAGCTGCACCAGGGAAGGGTCAAGTTGGATATTAGGAAACACTTCTTCTCCAAAAGGGTGGTCAGGCACTGGCACAGCTGCCTAGGGAGTGGTGAGCTCAGTGCTCCTGGAAGTGTCCCAGAACCATGGAGATGTGGCACTGAGGGACATGGTTATGGGCATGGTGGGGTGGGTTGGGCTTGGACTTGGGGATCTTAGAGGTCTTTTCCAACCTGAATGATTCCATGATTTTACACAAATTTTGCACCAGCGAGACCCCAGAAGGAGCAGTGACACGAGGACCCATCTGGGTGCCTCTGTGATATTCAGAGGTGACAGCCCCAGTGACCTGCCCACATCCCCAGCCCCCTCCCACGCCGGCACACACTGCTGCCTTTGTGCCTGTGGATGGGGGTGAAATACAGAGAAATGGGTTATGAAAGGACCCAAAGTCACCACCGACCTTTTATTTCCGTGCGTGTGACCGGGTGCTGGGGATGGCAGCGAGGGCAAGCCCGTTAAATCCTCCCAAAGCCTCCCAAATTAAAAACGGAGCGTGCTCTGCCACCTCCCAAATCTCAGCCCCTGACCTGGGCTGCCCCCGGCTCAGCGGGTCGTGAGGCTGCAGCCACGTCTCTCTTCCCCTTATTAAAGGTTTCGCAGCAGAGAGGAGGAGGAGGAGGAGATGGTGATTTCTGGTGGGCAGAAGTGCTGAGCACGGGGCTTTCTGCAGGACGTAGAGTGCCTGGCTTGCAAACAAGCAGCTGCCTCTGGCCACAGGGCCAAAGGTAAACGAACTGTTCCTACAGCAAGGCATTGCAGGGGGAAAAAGGCCCCCAGGAGTGCCCACGTTTCCCACTCAACCCACGTTCATAGTGTGGGGTCAGTGTGGGGATACACAGAGCCAGCAGGACCCCAACCTCCCACCGCTCCGTGCAGTGAGTCCGGCACAGTGCAGGCTCTGTGTCAGGGACTGGGAGGACATCTAGCCAGCCTGGGAGAGCTGGAATGACAAACACCTTCCTGCTGAGCTGGCACCTTTCTCATGGAGTCATGGAATCACGGCAAGCCCTTCGTGCCATGTGCAAACCACGTTGGTGGCACTGTCTCCCCAAGGCTGCCCACTCACTCGCGCACAGCAGAACCAACACAAACCTTCTTGCTCCTCAGACCCAGCAAAGAGCCATACCCCTCCTTGGCACCAACAGCATCTGAAAGTGCTGTGAGCCTCTGATCCTTTTCAAACCATTGTGGGATATTGACACAGAGGATTTGCAGCCAGCAGCTACATCAGAGCAAACATCCTCTGCCGACAACAGGATAATAATGCGAGCTGCAGGAAGGCAGATTGGGCTCTGCACCACTTCTACCCACCTCCCCTCAGTGCTGTCCCCTGCCTTTGCTTTTGGCTTTGTGCTAGGGACCAGCTGTGCCCCTCCAGAGCAGCTCCTTAATGTGTAACAAGGGACCCATCCGTTAAGCAAGGAGAGATGACAGATTAACCCAGTTTAGAGCCAAAGAGCAGTAGGTTTGCTGGTAAACTGTCCTGTTCCAGCGAGTTTCAAGTGCCTTTAATGAGTTATTATTTAGTCTGCGATAGAGGTTAATGGGGGCACATTGCAGAAATGATCTGTGATTAATTAAACCATCTTTATCCAGCACGGTCGGAGCGCCTGGACCTGTTGGGTTGGCACCTGAGCTGGGACCTGAACTGGACCCACAGCTTCAACATCAGCCCCAGTGCTCCCCACGCCCCAAATTCACCAAAATTCTGACAGCAGATGAGGAAGAGCTGCTGAGAAGAATACATTTTCCCTTTATTTTGCATGCATCACCCCCAAACCACTTTTTCCCATGGGTTGCCATCCCGTGCTTAATGCAAGCCGCGTGCACCCCCAATCCTCTCTCCCCACCTACAGACGCAGTGACACCAACCATTCCCCAACACCCCATCCCCTCCCCATGTGCAGAGCTGCTGCTTCATCTCAGCACCTCCATCCTCCTCCATCCACCTCTTCGGAGCCTCGATGTTCCAACCCTTTCCCAACGAAGCTGTCGGCGGGGCCGGGAGCGCGGAGCCGCATTCACATTCCTGCCGCGAGCGCACTTGTCAGCCGAGCTGTCAGCCGTTCCCGTAATAGGGCCACGGCGGTCACTCGTGTTGGGAGTAAACACAGCAGAATCTGAGAAAACAAGAGCAGAGCTGAGACCGGGGCCTTCCCACAGCACACAGGGGAGCGGGGCTCGTGGCGGTGTGGGGGGACACCTGGCTGCTCCCCCCTCCCGTCCCCATGTCCCCAAAAAGTCAGCCCCTGAGCGGGGTGTTCTGATGCTCCTCAGAGGGCATGGGGTTGTGTGTTCCTGTAAGGAAATGGGTGTATTCAGGGGTAGAATGGGGGGTTTGGAAGCGTAGGGTGTGTTGGGATGGCTCTGTCCTTGAGGTTGTCGTGGCTGGGAGCTGGTGGGGCTGTGGGTTGGAGATGTGTGGGGGTCGTTGGTGCCGTTCTGTTGGCTCCCAGACCCTCTGACTGCATCTAGAGAGCTGTGCAGCCTGAAAAAGGCAGGATTTAGGGACAAAGAAGGGGCAGAGCTGTCACCCTACGGACACCGCTTTAGGATGGGCACATGGCCACGGTGATGGGGAGAGGAAGTGGGGCTGCACGGCGATCCCTACCATGGGTTGGATGGTCTTAAGATTCAGGGAGCGTGGGATGGGCGTCCCATGTCCCGAGTTAGGCTGGAGCATCCCCGTGCTTTTCCAATGCCCAGCAATATTTCTTCAAACCCAGAAGCCCTACAAAGCCAAAAACACCAACAACATTTCCTCCTGGCATGTGAGCTGCTGTGGACAGGGCGGGGGGAGAGGGGCAGCTATTGTTCACATCCAAACCCAACCCTAAATGTTGGGGTTGGGGTCGCTTTGAAATCTCCGCCGGCCCTTTATTCCCATTAAAACATCCCCGGATCAGCTCTGAGCTGAAGTTTCTTCCCCACCCCCTGGTTGTTGGGTTTTTTTCCTTAATAATAAAGCATCTCAGATCTCCGCGTTGCAACTCATCTCACACCTAAGCAAGATTGCGTTTTGCACAACCCTTTCAGCTGTTTTCTCAATCTCTCCTCTGTCTCATTCTCAATTCAGGCAGTTGCTATAGGTATGTTTTAATCCCCAGCATGGTAGATTTTAATTAGTCTTTGTACAGATGGCCAATTAACATTCATTACTTTTGCCTTGAGCGATTAATTATGAGTTTGGATAGAATGGGAGATGGAGACAGAGGAAAGATGGGCAGGTGAATAAAAAAAGGGATTTTAATCAGAGTTTGGGATTTTTTTTTTCCCCCCTCCTCCTTATTTATATATATACACACGCACACAGAAAGAGGAGCGAAGAGAATAGCGGCGAGGCCAAGCGAGCTGACCGCTCCCATTGAACCCAATGGCTCAACCCATTGCTCAGAAGGGGAAACTGAGGCTGGGAGCCCTCTGGGGCACCTGGGGGATCGATGTGGGGCTGTAGGGGCACAGCGGGTGATGCTCCGGGTGCAGCCCAGCGGCGGTGCCTGTAATTCTCCCCTGCACAACACCCGCTCCCAGCTCCGACGTGTCACTAATTCTTCCTAATTGATTTTTCACGCTCTGGGGAGGGGAGATTGTGACATCCAACAACAGAGCCCTGATGTCGCGGCTTTCTCCGTTCTGAAAGGAGCCGGCACCCTCCCCCCGAGCCAGCATACTTCTCCCTGGCCCGGGTAGCCATGGTGAGACGTTGCCCAAATCCTTTCACCGCTGCCGCGCCGATGCCGGCTGCCAATGCGCTCCCGTGCCAACGTGCTCACGCCTGCTATTTTGGGCTGGCTCTGTGCAATCCAGCAAGGAACACGAAAATAGCAAAGCCCCGGGGCTGCGTCCCGCCCCAGCATCGGGATGGAGGGGTGCAGCTATGCGTCCGACCCACGTACAAGTGGTTGTGTTGGGCACGGAGAGCTGCCCGTGAGATGGTTTGTGCGCTCTGAGCAACCTACAGGGAGATGGGAAGGGCCCGGCCCTGCCTGCAGCAGGGAGGATCCATCCTGCAACATTTGGAGGGCTCCCCGCAGGCGCCACTTTGTGCCCATCCGGCGCCACTCGCTCGAAATCTGGGGATTTCTTTTTTAACACCTTTTACATTTTGGCCCCAAACCTCCCGAGATTGTCACTTGTCTGGAATTGTGCATCAAAACAACTTCTCTGTCAGCTGCTCAGCCCTGGGATGACGTCCAGATTCTCCTCCCCCCCTTGTCCTCCCGTCCCCATGGCACCATTGGGTACCGGTGCCGCACAGGTCCTGGTGCTGTCCTGCATTGCACCATCCATTAGTGGGCACGGTGGTGATGGGTTCATGGATGGGCATGATGATCTTAGAGCTCTTTTCCAACCTGGAGGATTCTATGACCCAGTTGGGTCCCCTTGGGCAGCCAATCTCATGGGATCCAACCCCATTGGAACCCAGCTCATCCCACAGCATATAAAAGAAGCTGCATGGGGAACAGAGGGCAAAAAAAATGATGATGGTCCCTCATGCTGTGGAACACCCATCCTATGGAAACCTTGTGGATCATCACTGTGAGCCAGATCCATCCTGCACAACCTATAGGGCTCTGCTCATCTGACTGTCCCCACCCAATAACCCAATTTTACATGTGAAATATCAATGGGACGTGCAGGAATAGATGTCCCAACATGCATCAGAGGACAACTGCAGCCCAGAGTTTGGCTCGAGCCTTCCTCCTGAGGAAGAGGAGGTGCTGGGCACCTCACTACGGCACCATCCCCACCTGCAGAGTGGTGGCAGGGTATGGCCCTCTGCGAGTATACACCAATGAAATGCGCACATTTCCTAAAAGCAATATGGAACAGCTAAATATATTGCTCACAAATCTGTTTACACTAATAATGGCTGGGAGCCTGCCATCCATATGACTGCAAGGAACCATTGATTCAACATAAATTAACTGAAAATTACTTGTGAGAAGAAGAAACTAACTCTGTGTGTGTGTGTGTGTGTTGTTTTTTTTTCCCCCTTGTCTTTTTTTCCTCCCTGCCAGGGATGGGGAAGCATGGAGACATTGGCACAGCCAAGCAGGGCTGTGCTTGGCAGCCCATGGCACAGCTCTGTGCCTTCCTCACCATCCTCTTTTCCCCTTTTGCAGCGTTGGGGATGGAGCCACATGAATGATTTTGGGTCGGGGTGGTGTTCAGCCCCCATGGATCATCCCCAAAAGGATTTGGGGGCGAATGGTTGGTTTCTGTGCATGGGGATGCAGCCCCAGTGCCCGCAGGCATAACCCCATCCTACAGAGCATCCCAACCACACGTGTGTGAACCCATGAACCATTCCTTTCCCAGCATCCAACCTCAAATCCCAGGCTTTGCCATCCCAGTGCTGCCGGGAGGGAGAAGCAAACGCGACGTTTATCCATCATCCAGCAAACAGCCATGGAGATGGAAGGGTCCGAGTCGTTATCAGATCGCTGACTTCTTTAAATTACCAAAAAAAAAGAAGAAAATAAATTAAAATGAAATTTAAAAAAAAAAAATAAAAAAAAATTGGCAGCTCCGTGCATATTAGTCGAAATGCTGCAGACTTGGCTCCCTCTCACCTCCGCAACATAATGTTAAATGGCATCAAGACAGTATATCAGTCATTTACATATGTTGCTTATAGACGCCAAACTTATTAACACAATAAAACTGCTGCTCAGAAGCCTTCCTGCCTATTTTTCTCATGGAGAATGTCAGTGTTGGAAGCACCTAGCCGCCTCGTATGGAAACACACGGGGTTGCCTTTCATATGGCACCCGGGAAAATAAACACATGAATCACACAGGGCCCCCTCCGACCACCTCCCAGGGGGAGGAAGGAAGGAGGAACTCATTGCTGTGGAGCTCCCAGCATGGTAGGAGCCTGGCACCAGAATGAAGCACACCAGGAGCACCCAGCCCCGCTCCTCCTCTGTGTCCCATCCCAATGGGGATGGGTCTGGAGAAGCCCGATGGTCTCCAGTCCAGCCCAGCAGATTGGGACTTTCTCAATGCAGTGTGTGTCTCGTCCTGTTCTGAGTCTGGAAGTGATCAGAGGGAACACATGCATTTATTTCCTGGGTTCTCTATGGAAGTAACCCCACATTTCCATACAAGGTGCACCCAGCACTGACATTTTCCATGAGAAAAATAGGCAGGAAGGCTTCTGACCAGCAGTTTTATTGTGTTAAGTTAGATATCTATGTAGATGGCTGATACATCACCTCGGAGCCACTCGGCATCATGCTGTGGAGCCAAGTCTGCCATCACCCCTGTGACCAGGCAGTCTGGGGTCTGTGGGGCCATCACACCTTCCCCTGTAGAATCATTAAGGTTGGAAAAGACCACAACGATCCTCAAGTCCAACTGCCACCCCATCACCACCGTGCCCACTCACAGAATCATCGAGGTTGGAAAAGACCTCTGAGATCATCAAGTCCAACCTGCCGTCCCTTCACCCCTGTGATGGTTCAATCCCAGATGGGACATTGCTTTCCCCATCAGCTGGGGCATTGCTTGGGGGCCTGATGGGGGGGGGTCATGCTCCAGTGCAACCCAATGGAGCACCCAAACATCCCCAGGGCTGGAGGTGTAATTTCCTGTGTTGAAACTACCCGGTTGAACACTCAAAGAGAGGAGTATTTGCGGCAGCAATTACCCCGCAGTGCATGGAAAAGCATTTTTAATGTGTGACATCCTGCAGCCTTGAAGCGAGATGCTTAGAGGGGAGACCAACCTTCATCCCAAAGCCGGGGGAGAGGGCTGGCTGAACTCAGATTCTTGGGGAACACGGAGCTGAACAGTGTGAATGACTGTTATCCCTCTGCACACCTGCAGGCAAATGGGGAACACTGTCCTCAGGGTCCTGCACGAAGTCAAGGGAGAGGTCTTCATGTTTATGAGCCATAGAATGAAGCATTTGGGTTGAAGAAGAGCTTCAGGATCACAAAGCCCAACCATAAACCTGTCCTACCGAGTCCCATCACTACACCAAATCCCTCAGGACTGCATCCATGCATCTCTTAAATACCCCCAGGGATGGGGACTCCTACCTGAAAGGTCTCATCAGGACCATGGGCACCTGCACGACCATCTCCAGATGTAAGAAGAACCATCTCCAAACGTTACATTATTATTATGATGATGATTTCAGGATGTGGGGGGTTTAAATATCTGCAAAGAGCTGGGTACCTTGCAGGAGCAAAATTGACAGTGACACATAGCTGTATTTCCATCAGGATCTCACACCTCTGAGTGCTCATCCAACACAGGAACTGGAGGATCTTGGGCACAGCGAGGGCCTGGAGGATCTGTTCTCACCAACTGGTGTGTGGCTTTGCATAAACCTTTTGGCTTTTGTGCTTCTCCCACCTCTTCTTGCTGCTGGATTAGGTTGAACATCCACCATCACATCACATCCCACATCTGTACAGGGATTCTGGGCTGGTGTTTGGCTGTGCTGGGCAGTGCAGGTGAATGCATCGCCTTGGAAAAGCTGCTGTGAACACTGCATAGGTGGCTGAGGATCCAGCAGCATCTGTCTTTTCTGCATTGACCTCTTCCAGCCCACAGTTTGTAGCTGTATGGCTTGGAGACTTTCCCTTCCTGGGCTATGTGATGGGTTCCTCTCATCCTGAGCCTATAAACTAACTCTCCGAGTCTCTGAATGAAAAGGAGAGCGTTCATCCTTGGCAATGCCTGGATCTACCATCAGACCCACGATTTCTGTGTGATCTCCATTCATCCACCATCCATCCATCCATCCATCCATCCATCCATCCATCCATCCATCCATCCATCCATCCACCCATCCATCCATCTGTCCATCCAACCATCTGTCTGTCCATGCATCCCATCTTTCCATCTATTCGTCCACCCACCCATCCACCCATCCATCCACCCATCCATCCATCCATCCATCCGTCCATCCATCTGTCCAACCAGCAATGGACCAGCTGACAAAGCCACCAGAAATTTGGGATTCTTGGGGAGGTGAGAACGGCCCACTGAAGCCCACCAGGTTGTGCAGGGAAAGTTTCTTCCCATCCAGCACTGAGCCACGTCAAATTCAATAATAACAATAATAAGAAGAAAAAGCCAAAGAGCAGAAAGCAGAGAGCAGCCCAGCTCTGGAGTCCTCAGACCTTCCCAGCTCCCCCAAACCCACACCAGTCTCCCTCCTCCCTTCTTGGCTATGGGAGCGCAGTGGGGGGATGGCACGAAGCACTGGGGGCAGGGGATGGGCTCTGCTCACAGGAACAGCGGGGCAGGTTGGGAGGCTGGCAGGAAATGATGCAGCACTTTGAAGTCTGGTCAACTTTTAACATCGCGACGAGCTGAGCCCGTGGCCACGCTCCGGGGCTCGGGGCCTGATTTTCCACATTCTGCCCTTTGATGCTGGAGGCCGATGTGTTACAGATTAACGAGGCTGCGGACAGCATTGCACCTGCTGGCGTTGCGTTGGCCCCAAGCTGTCCGTCTGTCCATCCCCGAGCATCCCGCAGCCTCTCCCACACTCCACACCCTACAGCCGCCTTTCGCTGCCCGTCCTGCCCCCCTCTCCCTCTTCTTCCTTCCGCTTTCGTTTGCTCTTTGGAAAACCGTTGTATTGTGTTTTAATGGGATCAGCTCCGCTCTGTGCCCGCATTACCCCCGGAGCGGGGCTGGGGATCCTCTGTGTGCCCTCTGCCGCTGCTGCCCGCGTCCCCCGGCTGCAGTGCCACCTCCTTTCGTTATAAAGCAAATCTCCTTCTCCTCCAGCACAGCTCCTCCCGGTTGGATGCCCAGCAGGCAGCAGCCGGGATGCAGGGCTGGAAAAAAAATCGGAGGAAAAGAATGGGGAAAAAAAACAAACAAACAAAACCCAACCTTATAATATTGTCATATTTAATAGGGGGGGGAGTGGGGGGGGGATTTTTTTTTCTCTAAACCAAAGGAGTTCCCCTCCAAAAAACGCTTTTGTGGAGAGGAGGTGCTGCTCCTCGCGGAGCATTCAGCGCCGGGCAGGGCTCAGTTATCCCCCCTGTGAAGGACGTTCAGAGCAGGTGAGAGCCTCACCAAACGAAATCTCATTCCCGAACCTCTCTGCCCAGCGGCCCGGAACGGGAACTTGATGGAAAAACGAAATTAAATTCCATACAATCCGATAATCTCAAATTAAATTCAAAACCACAGATTGAGCACACGACTCCCGCATCCGAGCTGAGCACTGGCCCTGCTTCCCCTTCCCTTCCCTTCCCTTCCCTTCCCTTCCCTTCCCTTCCCTTCCCTTCCCTTCCCTTCCCTTCCCTTCCCTTCCCTTCCCTTCCCTTCCCTTCCCTTCCCTTCCCTTCCCTTCCCTTCCCTTCCCTTCCCTTCCCTTCCCTTCCTTTCCCTTCCCTTTTCCCCCATCCCATTCCCTTTCTCTTTCCCCTTCCCTCTGCTCCACATCCCGCTCCGCACCCCGCATCCCTCTCCTCACATCCCCTCTCCTTTATTTCCAACCCACGGAAATCCCCACTGAAAATCCAGATCAATTTTTCCATCCCCCTCTTCCACCTCCACGGAGGGAAAATAATCAAATTAAATAAAGGAAAAGAATAATTAAAAAGAAAACTAAACGAGAAAAGCGCTCCGTCGGACGCGCTCGCTCCGTTTTCAGCCTTTGGTTTCCGCGCAGTTCCGTGCGCTTTCCTCCTCCCGCAGCCGCCGCGCTGTGTCTGTGTGGGAGATGCGCGGGAGATGCGCGGAAGATGCGCGCAGGGCGAGGGGCGGCCGCGCTGTGCTTGGAGGAGGGGTGGGAGGAGATGAGGGGGACGGACGGACGGACGGACTGACGGCCCCGCGGTGCCGCGCGGAGCATTTCGGCGCAGCGGAGTGGAAAATAGACTTTCAACCCTCTTTGTGCGGGAGGGGAGGGCTGCCCCCTCCTCCGCGCCTCAACAAAACTCCGCCGCGTCCCGGCGGGCGAAGCAGAGCCAAACTGCGGAGTGAACTCGGGACGGACCAAAGTGCGGAGAGGCTACGCGCCCGCGCATCAATTTCCTCAGAGCGGCTCCGGAAGAGAAAACAGCGACTTTGGGATTTTTCGTCGATATTTTGATATCATTTTATTATTATTCCCAGCGCAGGGAGGAGCGGGGCCGGGCCGGGATTTAAGCGGGGCTCCGCGCTGCGCGGACATTGCGCGGGGGCTGCGCGGGTAACGGGAGCTCTCCGACCTTTCTATCGCGGAGCGGCGGAGCCGCGGGGCCGTACTGCCGTCCCGATTTTCGGCACGAAAGAAGCGATGTAGCGATTTCCTACGAAACGAGCGCAGCCCGCAGCCCCGCTCCCACAACTTCTCGCCTCGCCGCCGGCTCCAGTCCAGTTTTTCGGGCGCTCTCCTCATTCCCAGTGCCGGCCCCAGCCCCGGCCCTCCTCACCCGCAGGTGAGGGCCGCCCGGGCGGGGAAGGGCGGGGGGTTGGGGGGGGGGGGGGGGCAGCGCCAGGTACCGGCCCTATTTGTAGGGCTGCGGAGCTGCGGGGCTGCGGGGTACGGGGGCGGCCCGCGGGGTGCGGGCGGTGGGTGCGCGTGTGCGCGGCCCCGTGGGGGGGGGCTGTGGGTGGGGGGGTTGGGGGGGGGGGGAGCTTTCTCGCACACACACACACGCGCGCACCCGCAGGAACAGCCCCGCCGCGGCCCCCCCCGAGCTCAAACCATGTTCCAGCCGTCCGCCAAGCGCTGCTTCACCATCGAGTCCCTGGTGGCCAAGGACACCCCGCTGAGCCCCGAGGAACCCCTGCGGCCCTCGGCCCTCAATTATCCCCCCCCTGCCTCTTCCGACGCTTTCCCCGGCGGTTTCCAAGGGGCCGCAGCCGCCGGTCGGGCTCTGTACGGCGGCACCGAGCTCGTTTTCCCCGAAGCCGTGGGGCACCCGGCTCTACCCGTCGCTCCGCATCAGCTCGGAGCATCGCCTCTCCCGCACCCTCACTCCTTCTTCGGACCGCAGCATCGCGACCCGCTCAACTTCTACCCCTGGGTGCTGCGCAACCGCTTCTTCGGGCACCGCTTCCAAGGTGAGTCCCGCACGGGGACCCGCAGCCCCGCACCGGGACCCGCAGCCCCGCACTGAGACCCGCAGCCCCGCACCGGGACCCGCAGCCCCGCACCAAGACCTGTTGCTGCGCTCCTCTCGGCGCGGCTCCGGGCTGCGGGCGGTCGGATTCTGCCGCGGGGATCGGGGATGAGGCGGAGGTTTTCTTTTCGGGCTTTGTCTTTTCGCTTTTCTTTTCTCTTTTCCCCTTTCCTTTCTTTCCTCTTTTCCCCTTCTTTCTTTCCCGCTTTCTGTCATCCCTTCTTTCCGTTCTGTTTCTTTCCGTCACCTTTCTTCTCTCTTTCCTTCCTTCTTTCCGTCTTTCTTTTATTCATTCTCGTGTTTGGTTTTGTTTTTTTCTTTTTCCTCTTTCTTTCGCTCTTTTTCTTTTTTAATTTGTTTCTTATTTTTTGAGAAAAATTGTTTTCGTGATTTTTGACTTTCTCTCCCACTCCTCTTTCTGTTTCTCCCCTTTCCTTCCTCCTTCCTTTCCCCGTGTCGTCTCCCTTGTTCCTTTCCTTTTCCTTCCTTCCTTCCTTTCCTTTTCCTCTTTCCTTTTTCCTCTTTCCTTTTTTCTTTCCTTTCCTTTTTCCTCTTTCCTTTCTCTTCTTCCATTTCCTTTCTCTTTTTCCATTTCCTTTCTTATTTTCCATTTTCCATTTTCCATTTTCCTTTCCCCTTTCCTTTCCTTTCCTTTCCTTTCCTTTCCTTTCCTTTCCTTTCCTTTCCTTTCCTTTCCTTTCCTTTCCTTTCCTTTCCTTTCCTTTCCTTTCCTTTCCTTTCCTTTCCTTTCCTTTCCTTTCCTTTCCTTTCCTTTCCTTTCCTTTCCTTTCCTTTCCTTTCCTTTCCTTTCCTTTCCTTTCCTTTCCTTTCCTTTCCTTTCCTTTCCTTCCCTTCCCCATGGGGTTATCCTGTATCATCACCCGGTTATCACCAGGTTAAGGTTGGGTTCTGGTTGGGTTCTGGTTGGGTTCTGGTTGGGTTCTGGTTGGGTTCCCCTTGGCTTCTCTCCATTCCCATCACACACCCGACCCCCCCTGGCTCCAGGAGTCTCTCAGTGCCATTTCAGTTCCCGCTGCTCACAGCCCCACAGCGGCTGCCCCGATCCATTCGTTCTGCATCAGATTCCTCCAATTCTTTTCCTTTCTTTAATTTCTTTTTATCCTTTTTTCTTTCTTCCTTTCCCTTCCTTTTTTTTCCCCTTCTTCTTTTATTTTTTACCCTTTCGTTCCTTTTTCCTTTCCTTCCTTCCCTCTTCCCCTCTCTCCTTCATCCCATCTTCCTCCTCCTTTTCTGTTCTTTCTCCCCTTATTTCTCTCTTTCTCTGACTTTCTCCCCTCGGCCCCTCGGTCTCTTTCCTTTCTCACTTCAGCCTTTCTCCTGTCCTTCACAGCATGGTTTGGAGCACGCAGGACCTTACAGAGGATTCAATTCTAACACCTCTCTTACTCTTTTTCTTCCTCTCCTTTTCTCTTCATTTCCCCTTATATATTTTTTTTCCCTTTCCTTTATTTCTCTCTCTTTCCTTTGTTTCCTTCATTTCTTTCTTTTTCTTTTCCTTCTTTTCTCTATTTCTCTCTCTGTTTCTTTGCACGAGAATTACTGCCGTTCCCTCATTTTCTTTCTCTCTCACTCTACCTTTCTTCCCTTCTCTTTTAATTTCATTTCTGCTTTCCTATTTCCTAACATTTCTCCAATTTCTCCCTTCCCCTCCTCTACCTTTTCCCTCTTTTTTCCTTTCAGACTTGCTCATTTCTCCATCTCCTCTCTCTTTTCCCTTTCCCCCAGTTCCCCTCTCACCGTTTCTCCCCCTCTCCATTCATTTCTCCCCTTCTCTCTCCCCTTTTCCATTTCCCAAAGCGGCGACCGCGATTCCGAAATCCCACCACCCCCCCTCCTTACCCCACCCCACGCTGGGCTGCCCCCCACTCTCCCCCTTTTTCACAGCACAAATCCCCACAGCACGGTGCCGGGGCCATTCCCCCCTCCTGACCCCTCCGTTCTGCCCTCAGGGAGCGAAGTGTCCCAGGAGAGCCTCCTCCTGCACGGCCCCTTCGCCCGCAAACCCAAACGCATCCGCACCGCCTTCTCCCCATCCCAGCTGCTGAGGTTGGAAAGGGCCTTCGAGAAGAACCATTACGTGGTGGGCGCCGAACGCAAGCAGCTGGCCAGCAGCCTCAGCCTCTCCGAGACCCAGGTATGGCGCAGCCATCCGTACCCCATCGTCCGTGGACTCGGGGCTGCGGGCAGCACGCTGTGATGGAGATGCGCCGGGCCAAACGCTCGGCGGTTCCCCAGGAGCTCTGTGTGGGATCCTCAGCGCCGGGTTGGGGTGGGGATGCCGCGTCCCCGCGCTCTGGTCTCCATCGTTATTTCTTCTCTGCCTGATGCGAGCCAAACTAAACTGCAGTGGCCAAAGCAGTGGTGGCGGCACCCCGTTGCCCGTTGGAACCTGTCGGCTCGGTGTCTTTGTGCCGACCCAACAGGACGGCTCATCTCAGCTGCGGCTTTCAGCTTTGAGGGAAGGCTTGGCTCGTTTGGTGTAGGAAACGAGGGAGCCCAGGAGGGCCCAGAAAGCAAAAGGAAAAGTGTTGGTGCAAAGGGGAAAATTGGGGCTGCGCGCGGCCGGCATGCAGCTGCTGCACGGTGCTGCGGGTGGAGGCACCCGTAATGTTAATTCAGGCTCCAGGCTGCGTCCTGTAATATTCAGCAATGCGGTCAGCTGAGATGGTTTCTACATTCTGGGCCTTTTGGCCTGGTTTTGTATTAATTTATTTCCTTTCCTTTTTTTATGATTTCGTTGGAAATTAAAGCAGAGCCGGGGAAGGCTGCCCGACCCCTCGCGGTGCACACTGCCTCCCAATCCCCCCGAGCAAAGAGGAGGGCAGAGAGGCAATAGATGCCTGCTTGGGTGTCTGCTTCTGTCTGTCCGTATGCAGTGCAGGCTGCTCTGCGGTGCCGGCTCGCTGCGCCTGGGGATGCTGTGGGGTCATCAACCCCAGGATGTGGGGTGGTGCAGAGGGGTGGAGGGGAAACCTCTGTGCTTCCAGCTTCATGGCTTTCATATTTGTATTAATAAATACATAAATGTAGTTATATATATATATAGTCTATTAATTACCCAGGAAGAAACAACCCACATGCGCCAATGTTGGATTGTTGGACTCGATGGTGCTTGTGGGTTCCTTCCAACTCGGGATATTCTGCAGTTCTACATCCTATGATCCTAGCATTCTGTGAATGGGACTGGCCCATACGGTGGTCACCTGCTATGTGCAATAGTAAGGTATGTCCTGTGGCAGTGCTGCTCTCACCCCTTTGCTTTCCATCCACCCAAATCCAACTGGAAGTGCCCGTGCTCCCTGGAGCGTCCCTTTGGGTGTTCCTCCATTCCAAGGGTTGATCTCGTGGAGAACAACACCTGCAGCACCCCAAGGGAGTTGGAAAGGGTCCCCAAGTTCTCGTGCATCACTGGGACATGGGGAATGTGGGGAGGGCGGAGGTGTTTAACCCCTTCCCATAGAGGTCCAGGACAACAGGACAGGGGAAAAATACGATTGGGGCAAATGGGATTGGGGGCAAATGGCGTTGGGCAAAGACAGGATCGGGGAAAAACGGGATTGGAAAGAAGGGCAGCACACAGCCCTCAGCAAACATGAGTGGGACGGGGATGGAGCTGCGCCTGCGGGGACCGTGGTGCACAAGGAACGGCTGCGGGGTGTGCGTGTGCGGGGTGACGCAGAGCTGCGGGGATGGCGTTGTGGGGCTGGTGGGACACGTGGGTTGTGCGTGTGGGGTGAGATGGGACACGGGTGGGTGCTGTGCCGGAGGGTGTTGTGCTGGGATGGGTGCTGTGGGTGGTGATGCTGCCGTGTCCGTCGGTGGTGGTGTGAGGCTGCTGCGGTGAGCTGACATCACCAGGCTGGGTGGGAAAGCGCTTCCCTGAGCTTATAGAGCCGTAAGGTTGTAGGATAATAGTGTCCCAAGTGGGGACAGACCCCCACGGAGCTGCAGAAAGCCCACGCTGTCTCCATCCCAAAGCACAGCCCTCCTCTTGGCTGTGGCTCTGAGGTGTGGGGCGATGCCATCCTGCATTTCTCCCCATACCATTGCAGGGCTGAGCGCACCGTGGCTCCTGTGGGGCAGTGGTAATAATTAACAGAATGGCCCACAGCCGTGCTGTGCCCACGAATGCCTGGGAGTTACAGGAGGAGAAAGATGGGACTCTGAGATAAATGCTGGGGGACCATTCCAGGTCCTGAAGAGCAATGTCAGAGTTGATGTGTGGTCTTGGGTTGGTGCACTGCTTTTGGAGGCCATCCCTCTGCAACCCCTGCGTGTCCCTAAAAAGAACTGCTGAGTTTTGGGGTGTTGTTAAAAGAAAAAGGTGCAGAGTGGCTGAGGCTTTGCAGTGCCACGACAAGGATTGGTGTGCTGGAGCCCAGTGGGTGTAGCATCTTCTGTGCTGTGGGGTTTGCAACCACAGCGCTGTCCTTGGAGCTGCTGGGGATGTGTGGGCACATCTGGTTTGGTCACAGCCTCAGCTCCCAGCACGGCCTTGTTACCAAAGCTGGGACAAAGCCCCATGGTGGAGTGGGATCTCTCAGTGTGTGTGGCAGTGCTTTAGGGCCATGGTTTGGTGAGCACGGTGGTGTTGGGTCGTGGTTGGATGTGATGATAGTGGTCTTTTCCAACTTCAATAGAATCATAGAGTGGCTTGGGTTGGGAGGGACCTCAAAGATATCCAGTGACTTTATGATTCCATGTGCGATTGCTGTCGCTGCCTGGATGGCGTTAGGTGCAGGAGAGCATTGTGTGTGTATGCAGAGCAGCTGCCAAGGGCTGAGAATGGGATGGAGGAGCCACCAGGAGATGGTGCCCATCTGGTGCCAGGACAGCTGGGAGCCCACAGGGCAGCGCAGACGTTCAGCACCACGGTGGTTAACGTTGGTTTGGGAAGGAACAAAACCCATGTTTGGGGTTTACATGTATGGCTCTCAGGGCAGGTTACTGCCCTTACCAGTGTGGCTCTGGGGGCTGCAGTCCATCCATTGGGGTGGGCTGCTCAGAGCTGAGCTGTGCCTGGAGGATGCTGCACTCCTCACACTCAGCTCCCGTTCCCAAAAACTCAGCCGTGCGTCCTCATTGCTTTCTGCCTCACTTTCTCTCATTTTGGGCTCTCAGGGGGGCTGAGAGCTTCACTTAAAGTTTGTCAAGCACTCCGCCGTGGTTGAATTAAAGTGGGCCATGCCTCAAAACGAATGGTTGGGGGTCAGAGCTCAGTGGAACAAGCAGCCGTGGGCTGTGCGCTGCTCACTGCACTGCACACCGAAAGGGTTTTGCTGCCCTTGGAAAGGCAGAAGGAGGGCCTTGGCCTCACTGTGCTGCGAGGCAGAGGGAGAGCATCGCCTGTGGATGGTGCCCTGCGACGGGGAAGCACAGTCCGTGTTGACAGCAGTGCTGGGACATGAATGCTCCCTCCTGCACAGCTCTGGTTGGCAACAGCGGCCGTGCAGCGGCGCCTGGTGGCACACAGGATCTGTCTGTCCTGCAGGGCCGGAGCTGTGGGCAGTAGCGGGCACTGATAGCATCCTGCATCCCTACACAGCACCTCGTGTCCCTACACAGCATCCTGCATCCCTGTGTAGCATCCTGTGCCTGTACACAGCATCCTGCATCACTACACAGCACCTTATGTTCCTACACAGCATCCTGCATCCCTGTGTAGCATCCTGTGCTTGTACACAGCATCCTGCATCACTACACAGCATCTCAACGTCCCCACACAACATTCTGCATCCTTACAGAGCATCTCACATCCTTACACAGCATCCTGCATCCCTGTGTGGCATCCTGTGTCCTTGTATAGTATCCCACATCCCCACGCAGCATCCTGTGTCTTTTGTATAGCATCCTGCATCCCTACAGAGCATCCCATGTCCGTACAGCATCCTGCATATGTGCACAACATCCTGCATCCCTGCACAGCATCCCACATCTGTGCACATCATATTGCGTCCCTACACAGCATCCTGCATCCCTGTATGATCTCCTGAGTCCTTGTATAGTATCCTCCATCCCGGCACGGCATCCTGCATCCCCACACAGCATCTTGTGTCCATACACAGCATCCTGCCAGCAGTGTTGTGCTCCTCTTGGTGTCTGGGTGCCTCTCTCACCCCACACAGAGCTCTCTGTGCCCTGGCTGCTGTCTGGGATGGCAGTGGGTTGAGGCAGATGAGGAGTGACTGGGACTGGGTCTGAGGATGGGGGTGCTGCTCTTCTCCGGCTCCTTGGGAAACATTTGACTGCTGTCACAGTAAAATAGGTTTCCTTACATCTGAATACGGTGAATTCATAATCTCCATTTGCTTCCTGATTATCTGCAGTGCAACCTCAGTGCCTCTCAGAGCTTTCCCTCGGGCTTTGCACACACCGACCTACAAATGCAATGGGTTAAACCCCAAATGCTCCTTTTTAATTCCATCTTTGGGTGCAGGGAGATGAAGTGCTGCTGCACTCTGAACAGAACCACGGCCAAGACCTGGCAGTGCCACCTCAGCATGGGGACACGGCTCTGGGCTGGGTGTGTGGGGACAGCTCTGTGTGACCCCTCCACGGCCACTGGGGCTGTTGTGCCCATGGCGCCGAGTGCCAGGGTGATGGGCAAGGAGGGGATGTTTTAATTTATTCTTTTATTTTTTGGTGCCTGTGTGTTGGGCACCGGTGTGATGGGCACCAGGGCGATGGGCACCGGAGTGATGGGTGCCAGTGTGATGGACACCACTGTGATGGGCACCGGGGTAATGGTAACCAGGGTGCCACTGTGATGGGCAACAGTGTGATGGGTAACAGTGTGATGGGCACCAGGGTAACGGGTACCAGGGCGGTGGCTGCCACTGTGACGGGCACCAGTGTGTTGGTGACAGGATGATGGGCACCAGAGCGATGAGTGCCAGGGTGATCGGCACCCTCCAAACCCCAGGTCCTGCCATCAGAATGGGAAAGGGAAGAAGGGCAGGGCGACCATGGCGCACTCCTGGTGTCACTTTTTTTTGGGGGGGTCACTTTTAGAGGAAAACGGGGTTTTTTTTCTCTGCTCCTCCTCCCCAAGGTGAAAGTGTGGTTCCAGAACCGGCGGACGAAATACAAACGGCAAAAGCTGGAGGAGGAAGGGCCGGATTCGGAGCAGAAGAAGAAAGGTTCCCATCACATCAACCGATGGCGCCTCGCCACCAAGCAGTCGAGCGGAGAAGACATCGACGTCACCTCCAACGACTAAGGCAGGGACAGGCTCCTGGTGCAGCCGCCATGCAGAGGAACCCGGGGGACGACGCGGGGACGCGCGCGGCATCACCCAACGAACTCTAAGGGACGTCACCGCCGCCGCCGCCGCCCCACCGGCACCCATCCGTCCCCCCCCCCAGCCGCCCGGAGCCCGGTGCCTGGCGCAGCCCTCGGGGCGCGTTTTGGGGCTCTCCTGCTGAGCCCGGGAGGAAGAGGAGGCTGCCGGGACCCCTGGACACGACCGTGCAGCCTCCTCCGTGTGGGGACCGCCCGTCAGCCGTGAGATCGCATCCAACGTCCTACCTTCGAGCTCAATGTTTCCAACCCTTTTATTTTCCTTTCCGCCTTCCTCCTTTTTTTTTTTCCCCCCTCTCTCCTCCTCTTTTCTCTGTCTCTCTTTTTTTTTTTTGTTGTCGTTTTGTTTTAATTTATTCTTTTTTTTGTGTGCGTGCGTTCCCCGTCCCGTAGGTAGTCTGCATCTGTAGTGTGTGTTACTGCGTGGTAATAAAAAGCAAGATGTGCTCTGAGTACGTCTGGTTATCCTTGGAGAGGTGAGGGGGGGGAGCCACCCCCATTGCCCACCCCAGAAATGTCCCATGAGGATGTGGCCACGGGGGGCTGTGGTGCCATAGGATGGTGTCACCATGGGCTTGGCTCGCATGGGACTGATGGATGCAGGAGGGCTCGTGCACCGTGGTGGCATCTCAGCAGCGTCCCCTCCTCCCAGGTTGGGTGTCAGGGAGGTGACACGGTGACAGAAAGCAGAAGGGGGGGTGACTGCAGGTATGACAGGTATGCGGTGCTCGGGGGCTGGCAGCTGTCACACCTGTGCTGGGTATTGGATGTCAAGGGAGGGGCGTCCCACAGTGACATTGGTGCGGTGAGAAACGGGGTGCTGGGGGCTGGAGGAGCTCCAGGAGCTGCTGGAGCCCCAGAATTTGGGTGGGGGGGACGAGGGTCCCACCTGCATCTCCCCTGGGAAGGAAATTTATAACCATCACATATATAGAATTACCGTTAAAGTTGGATGATAGGGTCATTAAGATTGGAAAGGACCTTTCGGATCATTGAATCCAACCATCAACCCATCAACTTCCAAAGCCCCAAATCTGTGCTGACCCTTGCATCAGTGCGATTGGCCACGCTGAGCTCTGAGCCCTGATTTGCCCAAAATTTGCTCCCAATTTCCCCACTACCCAAAGAGACCCAAATTTTGCTCCCATCTGCCCCAATGTCCACCCAGACCCAAATTTTACCGTCAGTCCCCAACCGGACCCAAATTTCGCTTCCACCCTTCACCCACCCCCAAATGCTGCCATAGCCAACAAAGTCTTTAAACGCTTTTATTCCAGACACGTCCAAGTGTTACACAAAGTGTTTGCGGTCGATCAATCGGTTGAGGAAGATTAAAAAGAGACTTGTGTGCGTTTGGGGGCTGTGCCGGGGGGTGAGGCTGGAAGACGTGGCCGGGAGCGAAGCCCCCAAGGCAGCTGTATGGAGCCACCAGGGTGTCACAAGGGGCTGAATCCCAGCAGGAATCAAGGAGCTGCCGGGGGCTGAGTGGGAACCCGGCGTAAACCTGAGGTCTGCGAGGGCGACGGCTCCAGATGCGTGGGGATGGAGAGAAATGTTGAGCGTGGAGCAGAAAGGAATGGAGCCGTGCCCGAGGTCGTGGAGGGAAAAGTGAGAAAGGAGGCAAAGCAGCTCAGAAATAATACAAAAAAAATAGCCAAAAAGCAGTTTTGGGTTGTGAGAGCACATGGATGTGAGAGCACACAGATGTGAGAGCACATGGATGTGAGAGCACATGGATGTGAGAGCACATGGATGTGAGAGCACTTGGATGTGAGAGCACAAGGATGTGAGAGCACATGGATGTGAGAGCACAAGGATGTGAGAGCACATGGATGTGAGAGCACATGGATGTGGGAGCACATGGATGTGAGAGCACATGGGATGTGAGAGCATACGGATGTGAGAGCACTTGGATGTGAGAGCACACGGATGTGAGAGCACACGGATGTGAGAACACATGGATGTGAGAGCACATGGGACAAAGGCGTAGAATATTTGTATTGTAGAATCATAGAATCACGGAATGGTTGGGGACCTCAGAGATCACAGAACCACAGGACAGTTTAGGTTGGAGGGATCTTAATGATCATCCAGTGCCAACCCCTGCCGTGGAGAGGGTTGCCCACTGTACCAAGGCTGCCCAGGGTAGAAGCAGGGCAGGGACCTATTGGGGCTGTCGTGCCACACATCGGCACCCACTGCCTCCATCCTGCAATGGAAATCCAAAGGGATGTGGGTGGCAAGATCAGACCTGGTTACTTCCTAAAACTCGTTCTGTAGGAGGAAGGAACCAACCACTGAGCAGTGGGCTCGCTTCCCAAGCCCAGGGCCCACACTGCAGGGCCAGGGCCAGGGGTGACAGCCCATGGGGAGCAGCCCAAGGACATTTCTTCCAGGAGGGATTCAAACTTCTCGCCGGCACCTTTTGCTGCAACCTGGTCCTCATTATTTCTTCATTAACATATCCCAGAAATCAATTAGCTGCGACATTTCTAATTAAATACTACTGGAGATGATCATCTCATTATTATTATCTGCTGAGGTGAACAACTCGATGTGTGAGGTGGGTCTTTGCCTTCCCATTTCTTCCAGTTCCCCAATTATAGGAAATAATAAATGCAAATGGTTGGGGTGTTCTCGCAAACCCAAGGCTCCTTTTGTACATTAGGAGAGTCGAAGAGATTAATTAGCTATTAAGTGAATGTGTATAATGTTATCATTAGCTCTTTTTTGGCACAATTTGCCATCCTAATAAACAGTACTAATGTGCTATCGCTTTTCCAGTGCCATGCTTTTCACTTCCCAGGCTGTACCAAGAGTTAAGCTCCACGCTGAGTCAACTTTCTGATCGGAGCCCAATTGCCAACCTTGAGCTCCTGGGCAAAGCACAAGAAGGGCAAGGACGTTTCCCAACAGTGACAGCAGTGATTTGGATGTGCCATGGTGAAAGCATGGGCTTTGCAGGCTGCTGCCTCCCCAGAGGTCAGCTTGGTGCCTGCAGAACCATTCTGCTGCTTTTGCAGCGAGGGTCCCAACGTTGCAATGGCTGTGGGAGCTGCAGAAGCTTTGGTGGAGACCTCTGGACCTCGTGGTGGGGGGACGGCCACGCTGTGCTGCCCAAAGGGGACCAGAATGTGGTGAGCCTCCTCCTGCACGTGCCTTGTGCTGCTCCCACGGCAGTGGATGGACCAATGGACAACAAGGGGACAGGCAGTAGGGTTGGAGCCCAACTCCAACGTTTGGTTTCAACTCTGCTGCCCATATATATATATATATAAAAGTATAAAAAAATATTACATATATGCAATGCACCGATAGTCAGCACAATGTTGTGGGAGATGTAGAGCCAACCCTCTTCTCTCCAGCCCCATAGCACGCCCCACAAGCACTGCTGACACACGTGGTAGGTACTCTGCAATGCAACGGCCATGGAGGATTTTGGAGATGTTTAGGAACTGTGCAAGAAGAGCCCCTTTGCTTTCCAAATGCCAGGCTGAGCTGGAAGAACCAAGAGCTTGGGAAAGGCTGGGTCAGGAGGCAGAAGAGTCTTCCTCAGCAGAAGCTATCAATCTCATCTTCTGATACATGAAATAAGACAAGTTTGATGGGATTTGTAGAGAACATGACAAACCCGGGCTCATTTAGACTGATTGTCACTTGTTGGGCTGCACAGCTGGGTTTGACCCGAGCCGTAATCCCCAAGTGCTGCTCTTCTGACATCCCTGAGGCCACTCCTTGCCCACGGAGCAGGATCTCTCTCTCCCATTTCATAGGGCAGCATGTATTAGGAACCCTGCAGCCTGCTCTCCTCCAAGCAGCGCCGCTGGCACTGCATGCTGCCTGCTCACCCCCCACCGCACATCACTCGCTCCATCTGCAGACCCTGCAGGTAGCTGGAGCTCACTAGCTTTGATCAGTAATTACGATGCAAGACCAAATCCTTGCACAAACCATCCCACTACAAAGCCTCGGTCACTCCCCTCCCCGAAGAAGAAAAAGACTGAGATCAATGAGTTTTGCAGCATTGCAGCAGAACGGCTGAGGCAGCTGCAAAACCCACCTTGGAGGCTTCTGGTCCACTCAGCTTTGGGCTCAGTTACACCACCAGAGCCAGCACGTATTGAAGCATGCATTAAGCACGTGCTGACTGTACATTCATCTGATCTAGTGCATTAGAAGGACTCTGCTGGGTCAAATCCAGCTGTCCCTTATGCAGGTGGAAATGCAGAACTGCTCCATGAGCTCAGCATTCCCACCGGCACCAGGGACCAGGAGGTGTCCTATCAGTAGAAAGGATGGGGAGAGCACTGCTGGCCTCTCCTCCCCTCCAAGCTGGTATGGATGTCCACAAAACTCTCATTTTCGACGTGCAATTGTTTGATCCACACCAACGTGGGGACAGAATCTGCTGTGCAGCTCCCACTCCCATACATTGCAACGCATCCTTCAGTATACATTCTCTGTCAGTGTACATTTGGTTTCCCCTGCTCCCCCCGCCCTCCCCCAGCCCCAACGAGTTGGCATTGGCACGACGGCAACCATTGCATTTGGCTGTGCTCATCACCACCACACCTCGAGCCCTGTCATGATCTCAGTGGCCACATTCCAACCCTGCTCTTTATACTTTTGGGTAAAAGATACCAGAAAGCCAAATTACGGCCCCAAACTCAAGCAGGAGGAGGTTTGTGGGGTCAAGGGACCACACACCTAGGTGGGATGTGGCTCCTGTACCCAGCAGTGCCCCATCACTGCATCTAAACAAAGGACAGGCGGACTCAAAGTGGAGCAGCTTCACTTAATCCCTCATGGAACCCTACCCAGGTAGCTCAGACTGCCTTATACACAGAGAGGACAAACCCCACCTGTTTTGCACAAAGATCCCATCCCATGCAGGGCACGTTGGCTTTCCAGGACTTTGAACCCCTTGCTGATGTGCTGGGTGGCAACTGGGGCAGTGCTGACATGGAATCGATACAAGACACTCATCAAACACCCTGTCAAGAGCTTCAAAGCCACGCACCCATCGGTCTGTGCAGAATGACTTTTGTGCAGTGTCAGTGCTGTGATTTAATTTGCATCTAAAACAAAATTTGCTGGGTGAAGCCTACTGCCGTGTCGTTAGGTACAGCCATGTAACCATCCCGTAAACTTCCCTCCATGCAGCGCTAGAAGTTTAGAGATCATTCCTCTGCTAGTCGTCTAAAGTGTGTTTGAATGTAGTTTCTGGCTGATGCTAAGTTAAGACTTTTAATGTTAGTTCTGTCGAGTGGTGTGAGAGGTGTCAGTTCTCCAGCAGTGTTACCCCACTCCCGCTCTCTGGGAGCAGCAGGACTATGGCTGAGCTCTAGGATTTGTGTCGTCTCGCTGCTGCGTTCTCTCCCAGTCGACATCTCACGTTTCCCCCTCTCCCTGCCCAGATCTTCTGGGTGGAGGGGTCTGCAGCTCCCACTTACAACCCCTTGTTGTAGATGACGGTCTTACTGGGGGTGGCCATTGCGATCTCCGGCTCCAGGCGAGACGTCTCGATCTGTGGAAGCAGAGGCAAAGTCAGGGTCAGCAGCGTGGAGATGGATAGAGCCATACACTGATCACAGAAATGTTTGGAAGGGACCCTTCAAGGCCATCAGGTCCCATTCCCTGCAATGAACAGGGACACCCACGGCTTCATCAGAACCAGCCTGACCTTGGATGTCTCAGGGGATGGGACACCACTGCTTCTCTGGGCAACCTCTGCCAGTGCCTCACCACCTTTACTGTAAACAACTTATTCCTTAAACCCAGTCTAAATTTCCCCTCTTTTAGTTTGAAACCATTTCCCCATGTCCTCTCTCAATGCATTCTATTAAAGAGTCCCTCCCCTTCTTTAGCAGGGTCTTTAACGTGCTTTACTCCGACTGAGCCTCAAACCACCCTTGTTCAAATGGACTTACATTGCACCAAATGATGCCATTCTCTGCCCGGCAACCTTTGAGGAATTACAGAATGTGCAGGAGCACCACACAGATCCCACCCACCATTTTCCAGGAGAAATCCTTTCATTTTCCAAAGTCAGGGCTCTCGGCACTTTTCCCAGCAAGAAGAGTCACAGCTGAACTCTGGGTGGTTTGATGTCACCAGTGTGAGACCAATTCCCACAGCCTGGAGGTGTTCAAGCATAGAATCACAGAATCACAGCATGGCCTGGGTTGCAAAGGAGCATAGTGGTCATCTGGTTCCACCCCCCTGCTGTGTGCAGGTCACCAACCAGCAGCCCAGGCTGCCCAGAGCCACATCCAGCCTGGCCTTGAATGCCTGCAGGGATGGGGCATCCACAGCCTCCTTGGGCAACCTGTTCCAGTGCCTCACCACCCTCTGGGTGAAAAACTTCCTCCTCATATCCAACCTAAACCTCCCCTGTCTCTGCTTAAAACCATTCCCCCTTGTCCTATCAAGGCCCATGGTTCTGAGGGACATGGTGGGGATGGGTTGGGCTTGATGACCTGAGAGGTCTTCCCCATCCTTAATGATGCCATGATTCTAGCATCTGTCTTCCCATCACTACCATTTGTGCAGCCTGGACCTCACACTCAGCATCGCCAGGCAGTGCTCTGATGCACAACAGGGAAACACAGCGTGTCGTCCCTGCTCCTTCCCCCACCTCCAGGAAATTCCCATCCCCTCGCTACGCTTTCCCAGCTGGATTTCCAGGATGCTCTTCATCACGTCCCCAGGAGGAGCTGGGTGTCCCCATGCCCAAATGGGACGGGGAGCCTCACGCCGTTCGACTTTGGGGAATCCCATCCATCCCATGGTGTCGGAATGGGTGCTGCTGCTGACACAATGCGAGGGAGCCCACGTTAAAAATCGAAATGCTTTTGAAAATGTTTAACCTAGTTAGACAAATTAGCAAAAATTTGTGCAAAACAATTTAGGTATTTAAAATATTCAATGTTTTTAAAAACTGGAAAAACTGTTCTTAGCTTTCAGCTGCAAAAACCCAACAAAATATAACATCAAAGCAATCTTAACATGAGGTGCAACATAACCCTTCAGCAAAGCTGTTAAACAGCTACTGAAGCATCATGGGAAATAGCACTTCATTTATTCAAATGCACATATGTCAGGTTTTTGCACCATATGTCATTCCAAGCTATTTACAGTAATAATTAAATCTTAATCAACGTTTAACCTCTGTAAAATGTTTGAAGGGATCTAATCACCCTTCAGACTGCACTAATGAAGGAGAAATATATAAACATAAAAAGAAAATGATGCATAGATAGCACACCAGAAAGAACAGTAATTGCAAAATTGTATTTCTTTTAAATATAATCAGCAAATTATGTAAAGTAAGCCAACGAGTATTTTAAGTGAAGACATCTTGGGTGTCAGAGGTGTGATCAGCTAATTTTGTACTGCTATCCATAACAGATGTAGCATATTTTCTTTTCGTGCCATTATTAGCAACTTCACCATTTCTTTCTGTGCCGAAACACAAAGTGAAGCATTGTGATGGGAGAGCACCCAGCAAAGGTAGAGGAGAGGCAATTCTCACGTCCAACAGCACTGACAGGATCCATTTTGAGGGAGGATTAACTCTGATCTGCCTGGCTCTGACACAGCTTTTCTTCCCATTGTTTTCTTTTCCTTCTTCCAAACGCAGAGGGGAAAAGCTCCTAGGCACTGAAGTTGGGTGTTTTCACCCACCAGTATGAAAACATTGTGGTGAGAGGAGCTTATCAATGACTTGGGGTTGGGTAGACCAACCCTGAGCAGTTGGGTGGCCCAACCCTGACCAGGTGGATGGCAGTTGGCAGGGCTTAGGGGCATGAGATGGATCAGAACAGCAAAACCCAAACTCTGGTTGGGATGTCTATGCAGAAAGCTAATGGAGAGCCACAGAATCACAACATGGGTCCTCTGGGTCCATGAGTGTTGGACTTGCTCTCCAAAGGAAGCCCCACCGGACCCCAGATTAGAGGTCTGGAAGCAATTTCTGCAGGGAAATGATGATGGTTTGGACGTGTTGAGTCAAGAAGAGACAAGTTGAAGGTGTAGGCACACACAAGGAGAAAAAGTGTATTGGTCCATTCATACTGCAAGGGGACGCAACTCAAAAAGCAGTGAGGAAGACTCAAGTTGGGCAGCAGAAAGAGCATCCGAGAGGGAAGGAGTGAAGTATCACCACCAGATGTTTGGGGAAGGGTTGGTGGCTCTGAGGTGGGAAAGTTTAAGCACAGATCAGATGAAGCACAGCAAGAAAGGCTGGTTCGGAGATGAGTGTTACAGAGCTCACCTCAGCCCCTTTCTGAAGTTTAGGAAGATGTGAAATAACTTTACTGGAGAGGGATTGGTTGAAATGGAGCAGACTGAAGATCCATTTCTGTTTGACATTACTAAAGCAGATACAAAGACATGGAATTCCTGCTGTAGAGTCTACGCTACATGAGCTCCAAGGGGTGCATCCCCACCAAGGAGGCAAGCACAGGAGGGAAGAGTTACAAAGCACTACTGGCAGATCTGTTCATAAGAGCACTGGGAATTACTGGTTCCTCACCCTGTGAAATCAAATGCAGAACAATTCATTCTTCCAATCCATCAGTTTCCTGCTAGAAATTGATATTTTGGTGCAGATTGCTGTTGTAGCTGCCCAGCATCCATCCTGGACCCGCTCAGCCAACCTTCCTCTGGACATCATGAGGGAGCACAGAGGCCTTTATGCCATGTTTCTTGTGCCTGAGCTTCAAAGAGGACCCTCAGCAGGATCTTTCTTGGTCACGACCATGATGGCAACTCCTCTAACAGGGAATGGCCATCATGAATGGTTCTCCAAGGAACAGGTTCTACACTAAATGAGAGGATCTGTCTCATCCTACACGGGGCAATCCTGTCCTTCCAAACTGAGCACCTACATGGGAACTGTGTCCATCCAATTCCTCTCAGTGAGGAAGATCTACTTGTGCTGGGTCAAAGGATGCAAAGGACCAGCACCAAGATCCCTAAAAGAAGTGGGTCTTCAACAATGACACCAGAAGAGCAAGAGGGATCCAAGCTCACAACCAGTATATGGGGAAACGTGGTGTATGAAGATCATTGCTGGAGAATGATGAGAAGGGGCTGGTTTGTGGGGGGAAAAAAAAGGTTTTGAGGCTGATGCAGCCATCAGTGCAGCACTGACCACTTGTTATCCTGGCATACCAGCATAGGGGATGATATAATGTTAGAATCACAGTATCATTAAGGTTGGAAAAGAGCTCTAAGAATCCCCAAGCACAGCCCCACTCCACCATGCCCACTGACCACCACATCCCTCAGTGCCACATCTCCATAGTTCTGGAATACCTCCAGGGATGGTGACTTCACCACCTCCCTATGCAGTCTGTGCCAGTGCCTGACCACTCTTTCAGAGAAAAAAAATTCCTAATATCCAACCTGAACGTCCCCTGGTACAACTTAAAGCCATTACCTCTCATCGTATCACTAGTTAACTGGGAAAAGAGGTCAACTCTCCCCCTGCTACAACTTCCTTGCAGGTCACTGCAGGGAGCAGTAAGGTCTCCCCTGAGCCTCCTCTTCTCCAGACTCGACAATCCCAGCTCCTTCAGCTTCTCCTCATGAGGAAGGGGCAATTGCTGCATTTCCCAAGAGCATACTGAATGCTCTGCTATAGAGGCAAGGACATCCTCGCTGGAGACATGGCCAAAACGGATCTCCAAACACAACCAGAAAAGAGGCACTGGCAGAGCATCCCAACACCTGAGAGTCGGAGGATGCCCTTCATTTCCCAAAGCAAGAAAGCAAGAACGAAACAAAAAATGGTGATCTGATTTAATCAACAGTTTATAGCCCAGCATCCCCCAGGTAACACAGGCTGACCTGGTGAAATCTACCCCCGCTGGGGGAGCAAAGCCATAGGAGTTGCACCATGAGAGGTGATTCCCACCAGGCACGAGCTCTCTTCCCCCCATCCCTGCCTTGCAGTGGGAGCCTCCCTCTTCTCATCAGCACAGACAAGGCTAATTGGGGTGATAAAGAACTGGCTCCGAGTGCTGGCGTGGGCTGGAGGAACAAATGGTGCGGTGGTCACAGCTGGTGCTGCGGAGATGGGAGGGAGCGGGCGCAAGGCTCCGGCGGTTCCGCCAGCCCGGGGCTGTGAGCAGGGCTGTGTGTGTTTTGCATTTGCTGCTGACACGGGTGTAACGTACATGCGCGTCCGGTGAGGCAGAAGCAGGCAGAAAGCAGATGCTTTTTGTTTGGGGTTGATACTCATTTCTATCCCAGCTCGGGAAAAGGTGTAGAAAGGAATGTGCTCCTCCGAGTGCAGGGAGAGAGATAGGTCTAGGCTCGCTGCCAGGGATCCTGCGACGATATGGAAGGCAGCTAGGGGAGACAGGAGCAGATGGATTTGGCATACAGCTCATCGCTCAGCCAAAAAGAGGAGGGGGGGGGAAGAAGAAGGAAGAAAGCAGCCAGTTTTGGTAGGGGGAGGGCCAGGCAGCCTGGCGGATGCTGCATCTGGAGGAGGGGGAAGGCACGACGGGGCTGGTCGCTGCGTCGCCACACTGAGCCTTGGTCATGGCTTGGCGTCTGCAAGGGTCCTCAGGGCCCTTCCAGGAGCCCTTTGCCACCTTCTCCTTATAGAGTTATAGAATATCTGGGTTGGAAGGGACCGTGAAGCTCATCCAGTTCCAACCTCCTGCCATGGGTTGGGTGCCTCCCCATCAGATCAGATCACTCATGGCCCATCCATGTCTTTGGGCACTTCCAGGGATGGGGCACACACAGCTCTCTGGAACCTTTGCCATCAAGTCCAACTCGTGGTCCAACATAGGATCACACAAAATCATAGAACCACAGAATCATTAAATTGGAAAAGATCACTACGACCATCAAGTGCCACCATCAACTTATCACCACCATGCTCACCAGAACATGTCCCAGGCCCCAAACCCAACCTCTGACAGCGGTGTCCCAATGCTCTCTGAGCTCCAGCAGCTCAGGGCCATGCCTACAGCCCTGTGGAGCCTCTTCCACACCTAACAGCTGCAGGACTTTTTCCTAACATCCAGTCCCTTGGATCCTGTTGCTGCCACCAGAGAACCAAGGCCACAATACACCTCTGCTCGTAGCTTGGTGCAGCCACAGTGTGAAACCACTGAGCCTCTTCCACAGTGGGTCACACCAACCCCTTCCACCACCAGCAAATGCCCACCTAATGCAGCTCTGCACGCAGCAGAACCTCATTACTCTGGTTTATCACGCTTCCTCAGGGTCAAAAAACCACTTTCTTGCCCAAATATTATTCTTTCAGATACTTCAGATCTTATTTTCACTGACGGCAGCTCCTAGTCCAGCAGCTTGCTCCAACTGATGCTGGAATGTTTACACCAAAGGTGCATTATGCAGCCATTGCCTGACATTGACTGTATCCCCATTTTCTCCACCCTGCTTGAAACAAGGAGGGAAGCAGAATACTTGGCTGTGCTGGCTCGTGGGGCCATTGGTTTCAGAAGGTTTCTGCTTTTTGTCACAGATGCTGTGACCACCAGCATCCATCTCGTGGTCTGTATGGGCCAAAAAGAAAAACAGAGGCTCTTTTCAGACCCAGATGGGAAAGGGTTTGAGCGTGGCCACACACAGCTCTACAACATCTGTTACAAAGTACGTCAGTGGCAGCGCTCGTGCCACAAGCTATTCACACCCTATCACATCTGCTGACACCTCTGCACCGTCCCCTGGAAACGTCAGTGCTTTTAGCAAAGCACGAAACACCAAGTGTCAGCAGCACCTTGGGTGCCATGGGGCTTCTGCCCTGCAACGAGCAGGAATATCCTCATACTCAAGAGATGTTCGGATAGAGATGTGCAACTGAGACAGCTACAGCTTAAGATGTTACCGTCCTCACCTTAAACGGGAACAACTGACCCTGCCCTGAAGCACAACAGGAGAATCTGCAGGATTTATGGGTCAGTTATGGGACAGCACCTTCATTAAGGGGGGTTTTGCCTCCAGCTCTATGAGCACGCAGCTGCCAATGTGCGGAGCTGCAAATGAGCGCATCACAGCTCCTCTAGGAGAAAAATTGTACGTCTTGCTTTTACATCAGAAGTAAGCAATTGGGAGGAGAAAAAAGGGAAGCGCAGCATTTTAGGCTCCTGCCCATCCAGGCTGGAGCAGAGCAGTCTCAATGCCACCAGCTCCCACTGCCCAGCAGCACATCAATTTCCGGCACTGTAGGAATGACTGATGGCAGCGGTGTCAGCAGGTGGGATGATAACACAGGGCAGCAGGCACCTAGGGCTGCAAGGCAGCTCCGGGTGCTGGGCATGTCCCTGCCTGTAACACAGCTATTTGACAGTGTTTCAACCCTCAGCTCCTGCCCTCAACCTGGTCACCAAGGCACAAAGCATCCCACGATGCCAAAGAACCCTCCTGGTGTCACACAGGAGGACATTGGTGATGAGCAGGATGCTGGGATGAAAGGAACACATTCCCAGCAGTTCAGCCTTGGGCTTGGTTAGCACTGGGCTCTGCACAGTGTGCTCAAACCTTCCAGACTCCTACAACTGCTGAAAGATCAGTCTCCTCAACACCAGCTCCAAGACACTGAAAATTGAGGGGTCCAGTTGTCCAGGGAAGGAGAGGATTGCCTACAGCACCATCATAGGATCACCATAGAATGGCCTGGGTTGAAAAGGAGCACAGTGCTCATCCAGTTCCAACCCCCTGCTATGTGCAGGGTCACCAACCAGCAGACCAGGCTGCCCAGAGCCACATCCAGCCTGGCCTCGAATGCCTGCAGGGATGGGGCATCCACAGCCTCCTTGGGCAACCTGTTCCAGTACCTCACCACCCTCTGGGTGAAAAACTTCCTCCTCATATCCAACCTAAACCTCCCCTGTCTCAATTTTAAACCATTCCCCCTTGTCCTGTCACCATCCACCCTTGTAAACAGCTGTTCCCCCTCCTGTTTATGTGCTCCCTTCAATGTTGGAAGGCCACAATGAGGTCTCCCCAGAGCCTTTTCCTCTCAAAGAAGCCCCAAGTTCTACAATAAGCAAGCAAACAAATACAGGTTTTAAATAACAAGACCAAAGAAAAAAAAGCCATTACCTAAAACACAACCCTGAGATCTCCCCACTGCAGAGGTGAGGGCTCTGTGGGCGTTCTGAAATTTCCCTCTTGATGGAAGTGAGCAATTAGGCTCATCCTAGCCAGAGCCCCTCAAGCAGTTGTGTTGAGGAAGAGAGCATTTGTTGCTGCTTGGGGAGAATACTGAACCCTGCAATTCTCCAGCTATTAAGGAGGAGCTCAATAGCTGTTCAGGATTTAGGGGTATTCTTACTGCTTTAAAGAAGCAAAGCAAGCTCCTCAGGAGCCCAAACCTTCATTGTACTTCCTTCCCTTGAAGGACCAACAGCCTCATTAGAAACAGGCTGCTAGATCCAAATGATTTAAAAAGCAATTACAGATAATTATATACACTCGTGCTTGGGAAATGTGATTAATAACCCATTCTCTGCAGTAACAACCAAGCAGGCAAGTCTGGACAACTGGTCGCCTTCCTCTGCTCGTATCCTTGATGGCTCACTTGGAGCAGTCGGAGGCAAGGTTGTTTCAGATGAGCTAAAATGGATGTCTTTGAGCATGCAGAAAAGGATTCACGCAATAACTGGAGGCAGGGGTAAGCCAGGGAAGTGCCATGGATGGAGCCAGCTGCCCCAAAAGAAGACCAGCTGTTGGTGATCAATAAAAGAGCCTGAATTTTTCAGAGTGGGCTTGTGGAAGGCAAGGAAAGGCTTTCAGGCCAAGCAGGAGCTTGGGGGATTGCCTGGAGCAGAGAGTGGGACCACGTCTTTGTGCTGCCCTATAACAAGGGTAGGAATCCAGGGGCAGCGCTTTGGAGCTGCTGCTCTGTTTACAAGAGGTGCTGCTGAAAGGTGTCCTGAAGAAAGACAGTAATTAACAGGCCTGGAGAAAAAAAAAATGGTTTCTTTCCACAAAGTGCCTTTTAAGTATGTTTTTTTGAGCCACTTCAAGGGTTAATGTTTAGCTGTTTATCCGGAGTTGTCGGATGTCAGCTCTTTCTTTTGACTCCTAATGGCTTATAGCCATCAGGAGGTGAAGACTCCTCAAAAGAGATGGTGTCAGGAATGTTTTTTTATGCCCACCAGCACCCACACACCTGCAGGAGCCTGTGCTTGCAGGATAGATAGTTTACATACTTGAACCTGTATCCCAGGGACAGAGATATAAACATGAAACCAGATCCCATCCGACACCGCTGCTGCAGCCCCTGGGCAGCACAAAGGAGTCCATTCTCCCACACCCACTCCAATGACCACAAAAAACACCTTGGCTTGAAGCATTGCTTCCCACTACCAGCTTTGCTGGTGCAGGGTCTGATTTTAGGGCTGGCTCCGGTGAATTTTGGTGGTGAAACAAAGGGCCGCTCTCACGAGCAGACTTCAAAAAGCTGTCACAAATCAAAGCCCCTCGGACAGGGAAGGTGAGAACAAAGGCAGAGGCTCCAAATCAATCAGAGCACTGCTCACTCGTGACCTTCCCCAGCCGAGGGATGTCACTGAGCCTCGTAATTACACTGCAAGGTGCAAACAGTTGTAAACCTCACCGCTGCTATGTGATGACCCCAGAGACCAGATCCTTCCTGCAAGCAGAGCGTGTCTGTGTTCATCCCAAAGCTTCTGCTCAGATCAAACCCTCCATGCCCTGCTCAGCCACCAGCAGTACCAGCACAGGCAGGGATTGGGGTGGCAATGCCCCTTGCTACAGGAAAAGAACTCAAATGTTCTTTTCCTTAAAGTAACGTTTGGATGAGATTGAAACCTTCCCCCAAAATTGGCAGTTTAGCTCAGGGTCAGGTTCACGTTTCTTGCTCACCCCTCAGGTTGAAGCTCAGAGCAATGGTTACAACTCCTCCTGCTCAGCAGGTTGCAGACATCACACAGTCACCTTCTTGGCATGGACCCAGTGGTGCCATGGGACTGAAGTCCTGTATCCCCGTGCCATTACTGAGAGAAGGGTTGAAATCAAGGCAGAATTGGGTACGGGGCACTGCTCCCACGGAGAGTCATGGCCAGGGCTGTGGTTTGGTTAGGGAGAAGGAATAACTTATTGCAAAAGGAGTTAATGATGAACACTTCAGCCCCCAGACTTCAGGTCTGTGCCCATGCTGACAGAAGTACAAGACAGATGTCCTTGCTTTGTGGTCACTGGTCTCAAATGATCAAGCAAAGGCTAAAGAGATCTCTGCATTCCACTGCTCAGCTGAGGCTTGGTCCTGTCCTGCTGAAGGAGCACATGGCTCTTCTGCAATTCAAAATGAAGGTTATGGTCCTGAAGTGCCAAATATCAGTTCAGATAAGCCCTGTGAGTGACAAATTAAACTAGAGAGATTCCAGAACAAAACTAACAACTCCCTGAATACTTATAAATGGTCTGTCCCTATGAGCTGCATTGGCATAGAGCAACAGGAGCCAGAATCAACGCCGAGGCTCGGGGGACAACAGGTATATCCACAAGGGCTAACAGTGGGCATGGTGGTGATGATGGGTAGGTGGTTGGACTTGATGACCTCAGAGGTCTTTTCCAACCTTAATGATTCTATCAATAAGGCTGGGCCAGTAACCCAGCTTGTGCTGGGTTTACAGGTAGAGATCTAGTTAGTTTATGACTTCTGTGGGCTGTCACTTATTTGAAAAGACAACCTAGCAACCTACATTTGAGTTCTGTGCAATCATTTCCAGTCGTGTGCAGTCATGGCAGTGTCGTCCTGCTGCTCCCCAAGCATCACCTCCTCTGCCAACACTTTCCCCTTCCAGTTGCCCTTTGTGTGAAAGGCATCACTCATTTGCCCTCCAACCTGACAGATACGAGGCCATCCTCATCGAAGAGCACTTGGTGCATACCCTATTAAGCATCAGCCTTCATCTGTGGGCCAGAACAAGGCTCAACACATTTCTAAATGTGTTTAAATTAGTCTCCAGCCTCATCAGCTTTAAACCATGTAGTGCCATGTAAACCCTGGGGGGTTCTGCTTAAGTAATGGGCATTAATGGGCTCACAAGAATCACCTCTAGGTTTTTAGTTCACGTGGAAAAGACAGAAACTGTTGTCTATGTCACTAGTTACTTTGCCCTAACAGAAACAGTACATAGGGAAGAAACCTCAAAAGAACCTCTTAAGTCAATGAAGGAGCATCATCTGTGTGTCAGTAGGAAGCCAAAACCTCAGGGTATGGCTTGAATCTTCTTCAGTCCTTGGCAGCCACATACAGCTGAGCTTCCAGCCTCCTGCCAGTCCTTCAGAACCTTGTGCCATTTCTTCTTTACTAAGCAGACTTCCTTTCAAGGTCAACCTCCACCCCAAGGGTAGACTTTGACCAACACACTGACGTTACCAGGCTCTCCAAAAACCATTCCTCAAACCCAAAAGCAAAGAAATACCACAGAACTTCTCACTTCTCAAACAATTTTCCCCATGGCAGCTGGCAAATCCTTTCCTTTGCTTCTCATCCAAGTTGGACAAAATTACTGCAGAGAATCCCTCTTGCTCCCCTCCCCCCATGCGATGCAATCCCAAGGGAGAAATGGTTTCATGGGGACCCCCTGCTGTCTTGCATCTGATTTCCCTCCTAAGTATGGTATAGGGAAGCGTCTCGAGGGCTATGGCTGTGACCTCCATACAGCTCTTTTGTCAAGTGCCATTTCATTAAAAAATCAGCCTTTTAACTGTGGACACATTTCAACCTCACCAAATCTGCTAATTATTGACAGTTGGTGAAGAGGAGATTTCACTTGTTCCTCCTGTTAAACTGCATCTAATTAGTAATTACTGGTTCACTGTCATCTTTACTGCAATAATCCCACTGCACATTGGCTCATTAACCTTTTGCTTTTCTAAAGCAGCCTGCCAACAAGATGAAGGCTAAAACAGATTGGAAAACAATAGCTCAGCCTTGGATTTTAGGCTGTTTATTCCCCTTGTCCTGGAGATCCAAAAGGAAGATTATTTTTAAGAAAAGGCTTTCAGCTGCAATCAGCCTCATTCCAGAAGATGGCTCGTTTTGCCCCAACTGGCTACCAAGACCCTTTAAACTCAACCTGTGGTGAGGGCACGTGTGTGATGGCCAGTGGAAGGGCTTCTCTTCCATCCTCTCTTGTCTGAGCTCCACCTCTCACCTGGCTTTATCCTTCTTTTATCACCATGACACTTGGCACGGGGCAAGGTAACCTTTGCAGCCCCTTGGAAGCTCCTCCTGGATGCCGAAAAATGAATGATCTGGATGAGCAGGGACCAAAGGGAGGAAAATCAGCGGAGCAACCCCATGGTTATTTCTTTTGCTGCTACACTGAATTTCATTTGCACAAGTCCCATTTTCAGTTTGGAACTGTCACAGCTGTTTCTATTGGCAGTGCATAGCTGAGTAGGAGTTGTCAGTGGGGATGCTGTAGGATAGGCGGCTAGAAGAGAGATTCCCCGGGGGGCATGGGAGGCAGTTCAAGGTTGTGGGCTAAATGCATTAACTAGATGATTCTCCCAAACTTAACAGCAGTGAGTTATTTAATGCATATTGATGCGTTTAGGTGCTGGAGTTAACACCATGCTGGGATAAAAGCATGTTTCTGAGTGTCTTAAGCGTGCTCCATCTCAAGGACCCATGCCTTCATGGCTCACACTGAAGTTTTATTTTTACAAGGTGATCTTCAGCACCGTAAGACCTAGAAAAAAAGCTCTAATTCTGGCATGCCAGCAAAGGGGATTCCATCTGTACGAAATCAAGGATGACTGGAGGTATTAGCTAGGCCCATGAGAAGGTCTGGATGCATTCTTTTTCCCAGCATGCGAAGGCTGTTCAGCTTCAGAATTTTCATTTAGGTGATACTGATGCTCCTGTATGCAATCAGGGATAAATCTTGATTTCTCTTATGCTCCTTTAAAACAGGAGCCACGGCTGAGGTACTTTGCTGTAAATCAGAATCAAAGCTGGGAAGACCACTCATTCAATGCCAGGTCATGCGAGCAGAGCACGACCACAGTGCTCTGAGGTTGGCAGGTATTTGGCAAGCAGGGAAGGGGCATTTAGTTGACACTTGATAATAATTCTGCATTTATATGGGACATACATTAGATCTATCACAAGGATACTTAATTCTGCTTGCAAACTCACCCCAAGTTTGAAACATGAATAGAGAGGATCCAATGTAGCCAGTCAAGCTCCCATGCTAAAACAAGAACTTGATAACACATCAGCTTCTGTGTCTGCCCTCTGACTAAAGAAAACGGACTGTGTGTGAGTGATTAAGGGCAGAATTTGGCCCATTCACAATTCCTGAAAGGCTTGCTGCTCAGACCACAATCATATTTTTGGAACAGAAAACACCTATTGCATCTTGTCATTAATAATTTACTCGCTGAGCAGAGCTCATCACAACAGCATCATCTTGGTTGTGCTGTACTCACAGCTGCTTCACCTGCTGCAGTTATAAAGAAAAGCAAATACACACATGAAGACATACGTACTGATGTTTATACACACCCAGAGAGGTGAATGCTCAAACACCCAATGGCTCTGGAAGGACTGTTTTAGACAAGTCATCAGGTGGTCCCATGTGGAGCCACGGGTCAGACACGATGATCCTTAGGGGTCTTTTTCAACTTGGAATATTCTGTGATTCCATGTCACTGACTCTGATCACTGGAGCACCTCAGAGTTGCTGACCACTGGGGATATGTCAGTGAGGAATGGGAGGAATGCCCTTACACATTTTCACACACATTTATAGTGATGCAAACCTAACAGGAAGACGGATCAGACAAAGGCTGCTTTGGAAAACCTGATTTCGTGGAGTGAAAAGATCTGAGGTCCAGCTGCGTGCACACAGCTCCAGCTGAGCAAGGACAAGACCCCAGCAGGTGAGGAGCTGCACCACCAGCTGTAGTGGTTTCTGTTCACTGACATGACGTGTGGGCAGGGAGCACGTCATTCTGTTTGATCTACTAATCAGCACTGACTCATGTTTACACTGCAGATAACATTTCATCTGCTTTTAGAAGGTCATTTTCAAGTGATGCTGTATGGTTTTTGGTATTGCCTGATGTCTGTAATTTGTATATCCTTTATTCTTCCTGTGGGCTAGGATTCATATAGCTGTTAGCATCAACACCCTTCTCCAAGCCACAGGATCAGATGCGACGTGATATAGACTATCAGTCACTCATAAAGCTCAGTATAAAATGCAAAAGGACCTTGTGAGCTTCATTTTTACATAAAGAACTGAGATAATGAATACAATGAAAACACTGAAAATGTGCTAAATCATACAGAATTTTAGGGTCAGTTTCTTGTCTGTGTTTGAAAGAATGATTTGGTTTGGCCAAAGTTTTTAAACACGTGCATCATCAGTGAGGAGGGAGAAAATGACAAGGAGTGCTGCTAATGGTTTGAGAAGACACAGATTCTGAGAAAGTGGTAAATAATTGTGAGACTAAGATACAGAGACCTCTAACTTGCATGGGGAACTGCAGAAAGGAAGTTGGTGTGTATTGTGTGATGGTCAAACCTGAAGTTGCCTCCGGAAGCAATGAGTGCATGGGACATCATTTTGGGGGATGAATGGCCATGTTACTTCTGGGTTGCTTCTGGGCTCAATGGCCACCTCCTGTGGTCCTGCCTCTTTGGTTTTCTCAAAGAAGGGCTTTCAGGAAAGTCCACTGCTACCTTCTTGTGGATGAAGCTCTTTTCCCTGGATCCAGGAACATAACATGGTGCTCAGTGTCCAAGGGGAACTATGGATGTGTTCATCCAAAAGTTGCTGGACCCGGAAAGAGCCCTCAGTCCTTCATAATGAAAACCACTGAGCAGAACTTGGGATCACAGCAGACAACTGATGGACAGGGAATTAAAGCTGAACTCATGCCAAAATGACTAACGCGTGCTGTGGATGTATGAACTCAAGCACAAGCAAGCAAATCACACAGCCCTGTAACTGGTACTTGTGCAACTTCTTACTGGAATACCACGTCTGGTTCTCGTGGAAATGCTCCAAAAAGGATGTTGACTAATTAGAAAAAGTTTAAGAAAGAGCCACATGAATCATTAAAGCATCAGAAAACACGTCTTTTAGCAAGAGGCTCCAAGATTGAGATATATTCTGTTTCTTAAACAGAAAATTAAGGGACAGTTTCATCTCCGTCTGTAAACAGCTAGAAGAACAACAGAAAATTTGTAGTGTGTTTTTCAGCCTTGCAGACAAGTGTACAGCGAGATTCCCTGGCTAGAAGTTGGGCATAAACCCATCCAGACCAAAAAAAAAATGGAATTAACCAGTAGAGACCAATACCAGTACAACAGAATTGACCAGTAGACACCAATACAAATGAGTTTTTGAAACAAACAGAACTTACATTGACAGATTACCCAGGAGAGCAAAACAAGCCACAGCACTGATAAGACAATGTGAGACAACCCACTGCAGGAAGCAGCGCACTGACCTCGGACATCTGTGGGAAGAGACTGATGGCCAAGGGAAGGGCCAGGCCAAAGGCAGCGAGGCACACAAGGCTTTGGACTGGGAGAACCATCCGGGGACGGGACCTCAGGAGCGATGTCCTGGAAAGGAAAGGTTCTGTTTAAACCATCTTGCAGATAAATTAGTTCATGCCATCATCCACATGGCGTTCAACCAGACCCACTGTTCTCCTCCACAGGTGGCGCAGGTTGCTCTTAGTGGGTCCTCCCAGCTGGAGAGAGCAAGTTCAAGCTCACCCACAGAAGATCCTAGAAGATGTCATAGAATCAAAGAATCATTCAGGTTGGAAAAGACCTCCAGGATCCCCAGGCCCAATCCCAACCCATCCCACCATGCCCAATGGCCCTCAGTGCCACATCTCCATGGTTCTGGAGCACCTCCAGGGACTTAAAACAGGATCAGTTCACACGTTTCTCCCGTTTTAAAGCATCCCACAGAGGTGTCAGCTGCACTCAAGGTGATCTGGCCATGGACAGGCATTGCTTGCTTTAAGACTTTGCAGACTGTTGGGTGAGCAGAAGGAAATCAGACTCCTGAGAGACACTGTGAACATTGTCAGCCGTATCACACAGCCGTACTGCAAAAGCCATATGACTTTGTTAACGTGGTAATAAAGTAGTAAAGTTGACAATACCTTAATTTGCTAAAAATGAAACATCTGCAGAGTGGGTGATAAGGATGCTGTAACACTAGCTGTCCTCGGGGGGTATCCACCAGTTCAGGAGTTGTTAAGAGCAAACGTGTAAAGATACTGCGAGGTCAGGCTCTGATAATGACCCATTAAGTGACCCTTCTGATGCAATTAACACTGAAAGTCAGGAACAAGACCTTGCTAATAGAAGATGGCAATTTGTGTATATTTAGGGATATAGGATCTCAGATGGTTCACAGACACCAAGGGTGTCACATATAATTCAGCAGGGATTTGTTCTGAAGCTAGCTGCACCCAAACTGTGGGCATTCAACTTCTTCCTACCAATCCAAAACAAATGGAACTGAGACAGCAAATTGGTGGTGATTTTTGTTTGAGCATTCGGAGCATTTTAGCAACATGGAGAGGCAGCTGCAGTTGCCAGCTCTGGCCTTTGTTCCTTAGTCCCAACGTCCATCCCCACTCTGACCATCCTGTGGATGAGGATCCTGACGAGGGCATCAAACGTGGGCAGAAACCTGCAGGTCAATGCCTTTCTGCTGGGATGGCAGCACAAAAACACGTCAGGCAACATTTCCCACATCGGGGCACGCCGTCAGCCTGGGGTAAAGCCTGGGTTATTTTGCAGGTGCATCTCCCAGTGCAGCCCATGCAAGATAACAGCTTACCTCAACCCCCGCCTGCCCCGTGTTTACTGCAGGCTGCAAGCAGGCACCTGATGAATGACAACGGAGCAGCTGATGTGTGGGAACTCGTTACCCTGCTGAATGCTGTCTGTGTGTCTGCACACTCAGACTCTCCGCCCTTTGTTAGCAATCCTTGCTGAAAGCTGCCTTGAGAACTGGTGTAGTAAGGAGGGAAATGCGTAACAGGGAAGGCAAATGGGATCCAGAGCTGCTCAAACGTCTCAGCTCCTCGCTGATAAGCCATGGAGACACAACTGATCCTATTGATTTGTGCTGTGAAAGACAGGCTTCTCTTTTCCAATACTCAGCTGCTTTGTTTGGCATAGAACGTGACCTAAGCAAAGCCAGTAAGTGTTTGTCTGAGGAGAAGAAGCTTCTGCTCCCTGCCTCATGCCACCAGCACTCACTAGGTGCCATAAATGAGACATCTGAGAACTGCCAGCAATGAGCTGTGATAACCTGTCCCTGGGATGCACTGTTGGAAGTGACTCACTCTGCTGCTTGAGTTGCTGTGCTCCATGAGGGCTCTCGTGGTGCAAATCGGGTCAGCCTCCTTGGAGCCTCCTGGAGCACAGCTCAGAGCCCAGACATCACCTGCACCACCCTGACACCTTCATTTGGAAGTTGCACCCTCTTCAATTACTGCCCTGTTGGGGACCTTATAATCACCCATGTAAAAATCCAACCAATTTAAAATGATCCCCAGTACAGCCCCTAGGTGTGACTTCCACGAGTGCTTCAGACTCAGGCCAGTTCAAATTACAAGGGCTAACCTCCTAATTAAGAAGAGTTATGGCTTGATTTAGAAAGGAGAGGGACCAATTAACACATGCAGTGTAATGTCTTAATTGGGATTCAGATTCTAAAATTTGTGTAGTTCAGAATAAATGACTCATAATCAGTTAAGAGGTCACTTTTCTTCTGTCCCCAGGAGCTCTGCTCTCGACACAGATCTCCAAAGAACTTTAAGTTAAATACTGCATGCTGCACTTTGTTAGCTGTCAAATGCTGTCAAATGCAATCAAAATCCTTTTTTCACCCATTAGCTTCCCCATTGGAAGTGGATGATTAGACTTTGGTCCCTGGAGGTGCTCAAGAAATGTTTAGATTCTGTACTGAGGGACATGGTCAGTGGGGCCATATTGGTGGTAGGTGGACAGCTGGACCGGACGGTCTTGGAGGCCTTCTCCAACTTTGATGACTTTATGATTCTATACTTCCCAATGGCTTCATTGCAGAGTATTATATTACAGCAGGTTAAAAAAAAATGTAATGAGTCACTATTTGTTGAAGAATTCATTAGTTTACAGTGCTGTCCTCTGTCTCGAGGAGGTCTGAACCTCCAGATCCTGATGGCCCAGCTTTGCCATTGGCATCTTCTAAAGCAGACTGCTATATTCAGAAGAGCTTGTCTTCTCTGAATTCTGCAGAAGCATAACATGAAGCTATTCCTCCACAGTAGTTCTATACGCTGTCATATGCACAGGCCACGAGTGGCAAAGCTCTGGTGAACTAAACCTTATTGGCACTCAGACTGAACAACAAAGGGATGAAAAGCCCACGTCAAGAGAAGGTGTCATGTTGGAAGACAATAATATCCTCTGAAAGAGTGGTCAGGCTCTGGCACAGTTGCCCAGGGATTGGAGGAGCCACCGTCCCTGGAGATGTTCCAGAACCAAGGAGATGTGGCATTGAGGGACATGGTTACAGGCATGGTGGGGATGGGTTGGGCTTCTCCAGCCTCAATGATTCCATGATTTCATATCATCTATCGTTCCTGTTTCAGATGCCAAGTTATTGACACCAACACTGCCTCTCTAGTGACCAGCATAAGCAATCAGTGTTTATGCATTTGCCTTTGGATGGAATAAAATGGGTATTTTTGCAACCCTAACCCTCCTCCCTTTCTTTCTTCTTTTTTTTTTCCTTAAGATTCACTCCTGCCCACAGCAAGGTGTTGCAATGAGATGAGATCCCTTCCAACCCAAGGCCATTCTATGACTCCACGACTCTACAGCCCCTTTCCAAGTCCCCTCATTCTTATTCCTTCCGCAATTTGCTTTCACAAAATGTGCCTGGTGGATAGAAACAAGCAGCACCACACCGGGCAACTTCTGGCTCATTGCTCCAAGGTAGCACACGAAAGGAGATGCCTAAACTAGCTCAACCTCACGGGTAGCATTTCAGTATGCATGAGTGTGCACGTACGTGTAGGTACACACACAGCCACACGCATGCTTGTACAGACAGTACATCTGCTCCGCAGAGACAGCGTGTTGTAGATCTTGTAAATACACCTTCATTCAACTTTCATCACATTGTTCATTAGTGGTTTAAATTTTGCATAATTTGGCAGCTGCCTCTGGCGTTTTTCAAGAGGTACTGTAATTTATTCCATATGGAAGTCAGTCGCTGTACTAAAAAGGAGTTATCGGGTTCAGTGAACCAGAGCTGTATTTGTCTAGGAGGAGGTGTCAGATGCTAAACTAAATATGACAGGAGTTAACCAAAGTCTCCCAGCTGACAGATTCTGTGGGGTTTCTGCAGTGTTTGGTGTAAACAGGTTCAAAGCTAATACATACATTGCAAGACGCCGCGGATGCCAGCGGGGTAAGGAAAGCACAGGGGGCTGAAGCTTGGGATAACCCAAAGCATCCAGGACTCAAATGGCCCATGAGACATGAACATAACACGGGAGTGGCTGTCAAACCCCACATGGTGCATGCCAAGTCCGTGCTCTGCTCACAGCCTCCAATGCCAGCACCACGTCTTGCTTCAGACAGCCCTACTGCTACCTGCAGAATGGTTTGGAGCACTCATTTGGGGTCATTTGGGGAAAGCTGGCTCCTCCATGGACCAGGGGCTGTGGCTGCCATCCTGTCCACCCAGACCACCACTGTTCGGTGTCTATGTTGAAGAGAATCTCCTGTTCCAGCAATGGACCAGTGCCTGCTCCAGGGGAGGCAGCAGATGCAAATGGAATGATGTTGGGGGATTTTTTTTGTTGTTTGATTGACATAATTAAAGGAGCAGTTTCAATGTTTACTCTGGAAACAGCCACGGCAGTTTAAGGTGTCACTGCTGGCAGCTGTTTAGCTCAAACAAACTTCACAGAGGGTTTATAGCTGGTTGGAGAGACTTGAAGAAGAGGACGAGGGGAAATGGTTTGAAGTTGAGGGAGGGGAGATGCAGGTTGGATGTGAGGGGGAAATTCTTTACAGAGAGCAGTGAGGTGCTGGAACAGCTGCCCAGAGAGGCTGTGGATGCTCTGTCCATCCCTGGAGGTGTTCAAGGCCAGGTTGGATGGGGCCCTGGGCAGCCTGGGCTGGTATGAAATGTGGAGGTTGGTGGCCCTGTGTGTGGCAGGGGGTTGGAGCTTCATGATCCTTGAGGTCCCTTCCAACCCTGTGATTCTGTGAAAAGCACCTGTAGGAAATGCATTCTGCAAATACCACCAAAAGAATAAATCCAGCAAAAGGTCATGAACGTAAGGTCCAAGAGGATCTCCATGCCCATTTCTGCAGTAACAGATGTAGCTGAAGCTTAAGAAAGCCACCACCATGGAACCATGATCTGAGCACTGACTGTCCATCACGAGAATCCATCATTCCTTGAGGTCCTTTCCAACCCAAGCCATTCTATGATTCTATGATTCTATTACTCACACCATCAATATGACTTGGCCAGAGCAGCTCCCTAAATTGATCCAGCCTTGGATTGTCCCAATTTGATGAGCTTTATGGGACAACTGATTTGCTGTGGTTCTAGCAGCTCCGCAAGCCTTAAAATCAGGGCAACGTGGGGATGAAGAAAGAGTAGAAATGTTTCCCTTTCAGGGACACATCTCTCCTGCTCCCTGTTTCTCTCTCAGCTCTTGCGCATTGCTAACAGTACCAATTTCATCCTTCTTCCTCCATGCAAGGTCAACTTTAGGGATGTGTGCTCCAGTCCCTGGAGCAACTCTGAGATCACCTTCTGCACATCAGACCCTTTGAAGCTGCTTGAATTACAGAGGTAGAAAAGAGGCTTTAGGTTAAGGAGACGGGAATGAGAAGAACGTAGGTTCTTCTATCACCACTGGAAGCCTTTGGTTCCAAGTGTCCATGGACAGGACAGTGGTCTGCCTGTCCACTGCTCATCCAGATCACACAATCCATGTGCCACTGAATTTCAGAGCTCAGGGGAACCTGAGGCTGGGCGTGTGTACAGATGTGGATGGTGTGCACACAGGCCATCTGCGATGGGCTTCAGATCTGCACGGAGTCAGGCAAAGGATACAGGAGAAGTGTTGGATGGTGGCAGTTGGCTGGCAGCTTTCTGGGAGAAACGTGGGCAGTTTCACACATTTGATCATAACTACTACATAGAAGGATTCAGAGAAGCATGTAAATAAAGGGAAATGTCTGATGGACAAGAAGTCCAACTTAATGCAGTAGATGCAGTCATTGGAACAGGCTGCCCAGAGAAGTTGGCAGAGTCACCAGCCCTCGAGGTATTTAAGAACCACAGCATTGGGGGATATGGTCAAAAAAAAAAACAGGGAGGCTGTGGATGCCCCATCCCTGCAGGCATTCAAGGCCAGGCTGGATGTGGCTCTGGGCAGCCTGGTCTGCTGGTTGGTGACCCTGCACATAGCAGGGGGTTGGAATTGGATGAGCATTGTGCTCCTTTGCAACCCAGGCCATGCATTGATTTTGTGATTCTATGGTCAGTAGGCATAGTGGGGTGGGTTAAAGTTGGGCTTGGTCATCTTAGAGGCCTTTTCCAACCTGAATGATCCTACAGTTCTGTGTAGCTGTCCTAACACTCTGTAACGCAGAGGTACCAGTGAAGTTTCCATTGTCTGACCCAGTGTCAGTCAGATCCCACGGATGAGTCTTCTCCATCTCACAGACAATACAAAACCAATATTTTCCCGTATTAAAGTTGCCAACACAGATATTATTTATAAAACTTAAAAGAGAATACATCTGCACAAAATAACTGACACCGTGTTCCCCGCATGGCATATGCAGTCTCAAAATAAACATTGATTCTATATGTTAGCTGCTTCAACAGAGCGTCCAAGCAGCAGGAAATGCATGAAACATGGGGAAAGAATGGAGCGCCGCGGAGCTCAGCAGTGGGAGGTAACATTGAATTACTTGGAGAGCAGAGAAGGCGGCCCTGGGAGTTAAAATACACAGCAGGCAAAGAGACGAGAGAAGCCAAGAGAGCTGAAAAAAATGGCACAAGAGACGAGAGAGGCAGCTGGGGGAGTTAAAACATGCAGATGGAGAGATGGCTGAGAGAGAGGAAAGACCTGGATCCAAGTGGAAAGACGGCGACCAGGAACTGGCCACTTAAAATAAACTTTCCCGACGCCGAGACAAAAAGGAGGGAGCAGGTTGTGCAGAACCAAAAACCACCGCTGGGAGAACGTGGTTTGCTCCTGGGTGCTGCAACCCCCCAAAAATCAGCACCGTCCCCCACAGAGCTGCTCCCTCCTGCAGCACAATCGCAGCTGCACGTGGCTCAGGAGAGCTTCCAGACTGGGACTTCTGCTTCCAGAGCTCCAGCCTTCAAACACCGAGCCACAGCCCTCATCTTCTTTTTTATTTATAGATGCTGTGAGGACTTCTATAAATAAATTGATAATACATGCCTTGATAACGACTCCCAGGCTTGATAACAATTCCTGGGCTAACCCAAATTCTATTAAATTTTAAAAGTTACACTTTTCACTCAATGCACCAAATTTATTTACAAAATGATGTCTCCCCTCTGACTGGTTGGATGGGGCCCTGGGCAGCCTGGTCTGATAGCAAATGTGGAGGTTGGTGGCCCTGCATGCGGCACAATTGGAGCTTGATGATCCTTGAGGTCACTTCCAACCCAAGCCATTCTATGATTCTATGACTGCACCCTTCATTTAAGAGATCTGTGAGCCCACATGGACTGCAAATCCCTCGGATGTGGAAAGGGATGCTACGACATCCCATAATACCAGCTGCCAAACCACAGCCTCTGCGTGGCCAAACTGCTCCCCACTCCCTGTCCCTCTCCCTTCTCATTCAGGCTTCCAGGAATCCAAAGATATTTAAAGGGAAATCCAACAGTAGGCACAAAGCTCTAAGTGGAATTCAGGCCAAATCCGTGCCTGTGTATTTTACACCTACAGAGTTTCATTTGGTGGGTGGTGACAAGGAAAGTATTCTCTCCCAAACCTGAACTTGGGCTGCCTTTTAGTTAAAACGATGACTTTCTGAACAAAAAAAAATGCTCCTGCATATCCCCATTTGCTTGACAGATGAATTTTGTTTGAGTGCATCTCGCCCAGAGCATGTCCGCGTTCAGTTAAACCTCATGGCATCAGTGCAGGAGGTGGTGATGCCACAAGAACAAAGCATGTTTCATTATCAGTGTTATTTAAGCCTATGGGTGCTTTGCAAGACCTGGGATGGTTCTCAGCGTTGGAGATGATCATTCACTGACCAATTTTCTGCAAACTCTGAGTTTCTGCACATTGAGATTTTTGGGTGCTTATGGCAACTGGAAGAGCAAAGATCCTCCTGGGATATTATAGTTTGTACTTTGGGGTGGCTCCACTGGTTGAACTGCTCATAGAATCATAGAATGGCCCGGGTTGGAAGGGACCTCAAGGATCATGAAGCTCCAACCCCCTGCCACATGCAGGGCCACCAACCTCCACATTTCATAGCAGCCCAGGCTGCCCAGGGCCACAAACAACCTGGCCTTGAACACCTCCAGGGATGGACGGGGCATCACAGCCTCTCTGGGCAGCTGTTCCAGCACCTCACCACTCTCTCTGTCAAGAACTTCCCCCTCACATCCAACCTCAATCTCCCTCCCTCAACTTCAAACCATTTCCCCTTGTCCTGCTGTTATCTACCCTTTCACAGAGCTGACTCCCCTCCTGTCTGCAGGCTCCCTTTAGGTACTGCAGGCTGCAATGAGGTCACCCTGCAGCTTCTCTTCTCCATGCTGAACAAGCCCAGCTCCCTCAGCCTGTCTTCATAGGGAGGTGCTGCAGCCCTCTGACCATCTTTGTGGCCTCCTCTGAACCCCCTCCAACAGCTCACCAAGACAGAACCAGAAAGCAACACACGGCTGTGTGAAGTCAGGAGGAACACAGGCTGCCACTTAGCAGGACTGTGCCCTGCTGCAGGAAACAACCACAGCCCTTTGAAAAGCAGCACATCTTGTCAGCAAGGGCTGAAAACACTGACTTCTGAGTTCCAGGTGAGTTTGTTGCTGCATTTTTCCCCACACCCAGCTCATGGGAAGAACTGATCTCAGTGTGAGCCTCTGGGTGCTGGAGGGGTACGGAAAAGAAATATTTGTAAAAATATTGGGAAGCTAAAAATCTCAGCGTGTACAGAAGCAGACCCAACCCTTCCATTAAGGAGAGCAAATTGCCCAGGGGTATTTCTACAAGGGCACGCAAGGCTAACCAAAGCCATGGGTCAATCCCCAGTTGTGTTAATTGCTATTTACTTTGTCAGCGGAGTGCTTTACAGCAACCACTATCAACAAATTTGTTCAAAGAGTGCTTCCAGCTTGGCTGTCTGGACAAAGGCAACAAGTCTTTTAGCATCTCTGTCTTTCAGTGCACTGATCAGTCTCCAAAGACTGAGCAGACAGAAAAGAAGAGAGGTGTTGGAAAGCAAGGTGAGAAGAAGGTCCTACGGCCGGGACAGGTTGTTGGGGCTTTTTGTCATCAAGAAATGTGAAAGGAGACATTTAGACATGAATAATAACCCTGCCCACTCTCCTAGTACTCCAGAAGAACATCTGTCAGGAGTGATTCTGGTGTAAGAAAAGCTGGAAGTCAACATTTCTGATTATTTGTGCTCTGTCTCTCAACCTACACCAATGGCCAAAATTTCCCCCCCCCAAAAAAAGTCTTTGATGGAGCAGTGATAAGAAATATCACTGAATAACACCTACTGAGGATCTTTTCTTCCCCCCCCCCTGCATGTTACCCAACACTTACTTTTCCAGTATGGACATAATAATTGGAGGTAGAACCAGTATAGGCATCGGCAGGACCACTCTAGTCAGGGCTGTTTCAAGCAGTGCCTGGAAAGGAAGAACAAACCAACAAATGTAAGACATTTACAACAAATCTCAGGATTCACCTGCGCTGAGCAGTCGGTGTGCAGACACAGAAATGCTTTGCCTGGCCTCTCGTGTTGCAGACATGCACAAATATGCCAGAACACATTTCCAAGTTTGCTATCAGCTATTTGTACCCAAGTAATTTTTGCTCTGTTGCTACAAACGATGGGCTGGAGCCCTTGCTTGGGTGTAAAGCAGAGATGAATGCAGGCAGTAGGGCTGTGCATCTCATAGCCTCTGTGGTGTTAATGCATGGGACCACAACAGTCACACCACCATATCCCCACCCAAACATGATGGTGCTGCCTGGCAGATGCTGCATGGTGAAATATCTCCAGATGGGTTAAGGAGCAGTGTCAGTCCTTTCTCCCTTCCTTGAGTTCCAGCCCCAGCACAAGACTTGCTGCAGAACAGCTTGGCAGCATGACAGATACAAATCCCCTGAGATGAGACCTAAACATGACCATGGATGCTCTAGGAGGCACCACTGTGTTTCCATTTACCTCTTCCAGCCACTTTTATTGGCACTCCATGGGATGCCCCAAGCACTCTGACCATGTGTGGGGCTTTGCCAGATGTAGGTAGAGATTACTGCAGGTCTGGGGAGGGAATGCTGATGTTTACACATCCAGCCACGTTTGGGAGCACTTGATCCTTTCCAACCAGAAGGTCTCAGAGAGGCACAGATGTGTAGCCCTAAGGATCTGTCAAATTTTACACCCCAAAAACCAGCACTGTGCCATTCAGGAAGAAGCATCAGGACAACGTGGCATCTGAGCAGAAGTCCTCCGAAATCTAAAGCTTCAACTCCACTTAAATCAGTACCTCCAATTTTAATAACTATTTTCTATGCTGCCTGTCTTCCCCTGGACCATTAGGATGGAGAGGGGAAGCAAGGTCTTGAAGCCAGTGATGTTAAGTGAGGCAAACTGGCTCAATCAAGAAGCTCTGAGCCCTTCAACAGATTGTTTTAAGCTCCCTGTTAAACAACAATATGGAGATATATTAGAGATCTCCCATTTCTTGCCGAGGACTGTAAATCTGTACATTAATTGCTGTCTATGAAGTGCCTTAAGAGCCTTGGACAGAAGGAGCGAGAGAAATGCCAAGCATTATATTATTAACTCCTCTGCCTGGGCGTGTGCTTCTGTACATGCTTTACATTTCAGATGAAAGCCCACTTGGAAACAACACGCCTCAGACAATCAGATGATGCTCAGAAGACAAAACTATGCAAGAAGGGAAAAAAAAGGGAGTAATTGCAAGCAGATGGCAGAGAGTAGAAGGCAACAGGGGAAAAACAAGCCAGGTGTTAGCACAAGGCTACAAACATCTGGCTGCCCTTACAGAGCCTGGGTTGGCAGTGTTAACACAGTTCTGACATGGCAAGGGTTAAAATGCAACTCAGCTTGAGAATGAAGCCTTCCTCATTTAGAAAAAGGTGTAAGTTATCTTTGCTTCGAATTCAACGTGAACTGCTTACAAGTTTCCACTAAGAAATCCTAAGGCTGTGAATGCAGTGGGGTGGTGGTGCAGGATCTCCCTGATGGCAGTCTGCTCCCTTCCAAACCACTGTGGCAAGCCAGTGGGCTGCTGGGCATGAGCCTGGGTCCACCAGCATACTCCAATCTATGCATGACATGAGCTTGTGTCCACCAGCACACTCCACTCTGCGGCCACCCAACCACATGCATGGCTGCATTAAGTCTTGCAGCTTAATTCTTCATGCATGATGAGTAGAGGACATCCAGGTCTAGCTCTAAATCATCAGTTCCATCAGTTCCTACAGCTGTGGGAGCTGCTGAGCCTGAATCACAGAATCATAGCACGGCCTGGGTTGAAAAGGACCATGATGCTCATCTGATTCCAATCCCCTGCTATGTGCAGGGTCACCAACCAGCAGCCCAGGCTGCCCAAAGCCACATCCAGCCTGGCCTTGAATGCCTGCAGGGATGGGGCATCCACAACCTCCTTGGAACAACCAGTTCCAGTGCCTCACCACCCTCTGAAGGCCAGCTGTGTATGTGCAAATGCTCACCAGGTACATCTCAGGTACATACATGTTTTGCAGCAATTCTGGAAGAGCCGACGATGTTTCCATTATTGTCCAAAACATCAATTCCTTCTTCCAGCTCCGTGTGCCTCATCAGGACAACGTTGCAGATATTGGCACTGGCTGAGGATGAGAAAAGCATGATGATTAGCATCGCAGCCCCGGTCAATACCACATGGCAGGCTTCTGTTCTCCACACCATCTCTTCAGCTTTGCTTTCATCAATCTGCCAAGAAGTTTCTGAAAGTCAACAATTCATTCTTGTACTGAGACGGAGATGTGATGCTTAAGAAGGGAATGGTAATAATTTCCTTTAACACGACACAATCAGGAGCACACTGACACAAAGAAATACAGGTATTTCCTGATGTCGGTGTCCATCCATGTTTCCAACTCCCATTGTGACCATTCATTCTACACCTGACATTGAGATTTGGCAAGTCAAAACAAGGCTTAACCCTGCTGACCAGCTGGGCTTGGACAACCAGGCCCTGATTTTGGACAGCTGCTCCTTCTGAAGGTAGGTACACCCCACCTCTCACTAATCCAGCAGATAAACTCTTCTTAAACAATGAATTTGAGGAGCTGTGATGGAAATCACCACAAGTGATTTCATCGAGCTGTGAAGGACAGCTGAGCTTTGAGCTCAGAGGAGGACAGCCGTTTTGTCTGAACCAAAGACACAATGCTAGGTTGCTTTCATGGACATGCACAGTGTTAGCAGTGCTCCTGCTGACCGTCTGCCCTCATCTTTCATGCTTTAGGGGGAAAAAGGGCTCTGTGGACTGATTTTGCAGTGGTGGGCATGGTGGGGCACGACAGGGATGCGTTGGGGTTGGCCATCAAAGCATCTGAAAAATCCCAGCCCTGCACCCACACCTCAGTGGGGACAGATCACCTTCCTGCAAAACCTGCCCCTGCTCATCTTCTGCCCCTCATCTTCTGTTGTCTCCCCCAAATTAACCCCAAATCCCTCACCCAGGGCAACACGTGGGGCTGGTGGTCCACAAACACCCTTCCCAGCTGCAGCCTTCCTCCAGGTTCCGTGCAGAAACGCTCAAATCTCTGCAGGAAATCCTTAAAATTTTCCATAGAAAAGCTACTAATTCCTCCAAAAGTTTTCTTTTTCACAAGCTGGCATTTTCCAGCAACTCCTTCCCCCCCCCCCCCCTCACCACATTTTGTTTTTCCAACCAGAACCAATGCAAAGCCACTGTTGCTGCAGTACCACCGCTTCCAAAAATGTGTTTCTGCGTTGCTTGATGGGTTAATATTCGCTAATTAATCTCAACTCATGTCATATAACAAATGTCTAATTTTTGGAGGGTGGTGGGTGGGTGAGCCCTATATGAACGCAGCTCCCTGCAATCAAGGATGATTTGTGGTGACAAATGCTCCTTACACTCGAGAAGAAGAGGAACATACACACACGCACACTCTGTCTCTCTAATATTCTAACTACTGGACCACTCTTCCCATCTATCAAACTATCTGTGTTACCAACCCTTCAGCTCACCAAGCCACAGTAAAAAAGACACCAAGTGTTTCATTTAAAGCAAATTTAGTGCCCTGTTCTTTCTTGCTTTCTTTTTTTTTTTTTCCCAACAAAACTGCACCAGAAGAGATGCTCTGTGCTGCAAAGGTGGACTCGACGGTCCTTCTAGGTCACTTCCAACTCAGGTTACTCTATGATTCAATTAAAGGTAGGTTTCATGAAGGTTTCAAATAGAAGGGGAAATGAGAAATAATTAAATACATGGATAGACGATGTGATTTTCAGAATTTAGAAAAAAAAATGTGGCAATAGAAGCTAGAAATGACCTCTGAGAAAGCAGGCAGTGTTGATTGGAAAGTGGGTTCAGACACAAAAGCAGCTGTCTGCCCTAACCCTCTGTGCACCTCTTTTCATAGGACAAGGGGAAACTAAAAGAGGGGAGATTTAAACCAGACCTAAGAAAAACATTTCTTTCAGTAAGGGCTGTGAGGCACTGGTTGCTCAGAGAGGTGGTGGTGCCCCATCCCTGGAGACAGCCAAGGTCAGGCAGGATGGGGCTGTGAGCATGTGATGGAGCTGTGGGTGTCCCTGTTCATTGCAAGGAATGGGACCAGATGGCCTTTAAAGGTCCCTCCCAACACAAACTGTTATGTTATTGGTGGAGTAGAGTCACCATCCCTGGAGGTGCTCAATAACTGTGGAGATGTGGCATTGGTCAGTGGGCACAGTGGGATGGGTTGGGCTTGGGGATCTTGGTGCTCTTTTCCCAACCTTAATGACTCGGTGATTCTCTGATTCTCAGGGAAGCTGCTTAATCCTGTGTGCAGTGGAACAAGAGCCTAACATCAGCTTCTGTTTTTCATGTAGAAAAAGCTAACTTTTGCCCTTTGGCTGCAGGCTGGCAGTTCAGAAGCAATGGGCAGGCATATCTTAATTAAGGAGTTTGCCCAGGTCTGCAAATAGGTAACTCAGAGCTTTCAAAGCCACCAAAACAGCAATTAGCAGGAGGATTCCTGATGTCCTGACACATAATGAAGCACGACAGTACACAAATAAAAGAACTAGAGAATTAATTATGGGCTAACCTAAACAAATTAATTGTGGGCTCTCAATCAATGCTGACACGGATGCAACCTGCTGCTCACGACACCTTGGGATGCAGAGCCCACAACTTCCTGTGTGCATCTCTGACTCAGACCCAACCTGAGTTGTGCTCCATCCATCCCCCATGGATCCATTCCCCATCAGCAGTTTTTACCCACAGTCAGGGTATGAAAATACAGAGAAAAGGAGTGATTTCTTACCAACAGCGGGGAATGGCACAAACCTCTGGATCAAGAGACGAGTGGCTGGGGTAAACTTGTTTGCTCTCTGTACCAGAACATTAAGGCCCACCTTAGAACACAAGAAGAAAAAAGAACAGAAAAACAGCAACATTTAGAATGACAGAATCATAGAACACCCCGAGTTGGAAGGGACCCACAAGGATCATCGAGTCCAACTCCTGGTTCCATACAGCACCACCCAAAAAACAACTAGAACTTAGCTAGGAAGAGCAGGACAGGTGCCACAGCTTGCAGACAGCAGCAGAACCCTACACAGAGATGGATTGGGCCCCTCTCTATGCCCAGAATCACAGAATGGCTTGGGTTGGAAGGGACCCCAAGGATCATCAAGTTCCAACCCACAGGCAGGGCCACCAACTTCCATACCTAATACTAGTCCAGGCTGCCCAGGGCCCCATCCAACCTGGCCTTGAACACCTCCAGGGATGGAGCATCTACAGCCTCTCTGGGCAGCCTGTTCCAGCACCTCACCACTCCATTCTTCTTTTGGGAACTACATCCCATTGCTGTAGGGTTCTGTTGCGTTGGGTTCAACCCTTGATGGGTTTTAAGCCATTTGCAAGCAAAAGACAGCCAGGAAACCACTGCGTTGCTTTCATGGAACTGCTCCTCACTGCACTTTATGCAATTCAGCAGCATTTTCCAGCAAACTTTCCCATCTGCTGGCTTTTCCACCTAGTCCTTGCCCAGTTGTATTGCTCCAACACAACTCATCCCTCCTCCTGTGGCCGTGCACAACACATCGCTTCACTCCCATCAAATATTTGGGCTACAAAGGAGCTATTAATAGGAGCAAGAGATAGTAGGCAGCTCATTATAACCACAGATCTTTTTTTGGGTGCCTCCTCCAGCACGTGTGTGATGCAGATCTCTCCAGTTTCACAAAGGATCTAAGTCACAGAGACTGTTTCACAGCTCTGCGGTCAGATACTGGTGATAGTTGGAGCAATCCCATCAAAATTAAGTTTTGATCAGGAATTGGGTCATTCACCAAACCAACCCATTAGCAGGGAATGGCTCCAGCCTTCAAATTAGTTCCCCCCACGATGTTTTTCTCTTTCAAAGAAACAAACACGCAGACAAAATCCAACTGTCCCCAACCGGGGAATTTTCGGACGAAAATGCAAAAAGTTGTGAGCAACGCTCGGCCAAAACGTTTTCAGCCAAAAAATGCAGCAAAATTAAATTAAAATAAAAAAAAAAAAAAATCAGCCAAAGCCAAAAATCTGCCAACAAATAGTGATTTGGGGCAGAACATATTTTGCAAGCTGCTACATTATACATGCATCCGCAGCGCATCTCGTCTCTTTGTAGGCTGCGAGGAAGATGTGGAGAAGCACAACTGCTGGGCAAGCCCTGTATAGGCAGTGTTGGATCCCAGGACCCATAAAGCATTTCCAGAGCCCCATGAAACCACTGCTGAGACCCCAAAGGAAACCTTCCCTCCTGATCCCAAAGAGCCGGAGCGTTTCCTCTTATTCCTGCCATGAATAAAGGGCTTCATCTCCATCTTCTTCCCTCTCAAAAACGACCGATTGCTGTTTTCTTACATTATCCAAGTTTGGGGATTTGTAGAATTGAACATTCTTCCAAACATTCATCTGAAAAAAAGTGTGCCTGTAAAAGTGAAGCTACAACGGCCCCCAGCACGGTGCTGCCCCACAGACCGAGTATTTATAGCCTGCAGACAGTTCATCTGCGGAGATGACAAACCGTGTTGGGTTTCCAGCCTCTGCTCGTAGGTTTGATGGAAGGATTTGAACGTGAAGTGGAAGAGCAGCAGCTCTGGAAACAGAAAAGATGCAGCCGAGCCCTGGAGCGACGCTGCTGTGAGGCTGGTGGTAATAAAAAGCATTTTACTTTCAGATTCAATTTGGTGCTGCAGACGAACTCGCTCCTCCACTTACAGCAACCACCCCGCTGTGAATACGAAATTAAACATTGCTACAGATTTGAATCCAATCTCCCGAATTCCCAACACGAGGACCAGGTTTAAAGGACTAATGAGGGTTTGTTTTTTACAGTTTTGCAATGACTCGAGTCGACCTGTGAACTTCTTCTTGCAGATCATGGAGAGGGACAGCAGCATGAGGGCAGGAGAACATCCAGCCCTGAAATGGAGCTCCTCCACCAGCAAGAAGCCAATGGCTTTAAATCCTAGGGCTGGCCAAAGAACACCGACTGCGGAGTCAAATTCATCACTGGAGCTAAGAAAACAACCGCGGGAGTATTATTATCCTCACCCTGCCCACAGTCTGAGTCACAGAGCTGGGATCCACAACGCTGTGCTGTGCAAACACGCAACGGAGTCAGGTGGGATTCATCAGAGCGAATGTGGTACCTCCAGATGGGCTCGCTTTGCAGTCCAGCCCTGAGAAACGTGCCTTTTTTCAGGGTGTTTATTCACCACCCAAGATAGACATTTGTGTGCTCACACAGAACACCCCTAGCGGTGCCCATTCAGCTCTGCTGACTGTGAAAGGAGCCCAGGGACTGAGCTGGGATGGAAATACCCACGGTGGTGATGTCCAAACTCAGGCCCAATGAGTGCTCCTTGTTGCAGCTGTGATCTCTGAGCACGGCTTTTAAATAGGAGTTTCACTGTAGAACTGATTCAGGATATTCCCATGATGCAACCCAGACTAGGGGACGGATCCAGCTTTTTTAGATTGCGCCTTCTTTGAGGTTTCATTCTACACAGCCCATCAGCTCGGATGACAGTGCATCCTGATGAGCTGGGGAAGCTGGGTTTTGGGGATGTTGAACTCCTGCACCATGAAACCAGGGTTGGTGGAGTGGGAGACTGTGCGTAATCAGCTACCGAGAGATTCCCTTTTCTTCTCCCTTTCTCTTTCTTTTCCTTCCTGCCCTAAAAAGTTCTGACTTCATATCCACTACAATATGAATTTGAAAAGCGTGGAAAATGCAAGACCAACACCAAAAAAATCCCTTTTTCATTCTAAAAAATTCAACTTTTTACTTTATGACTGCTAATATTTTTGAAGCCTGAGGAGCGGCTTTTCAATTCCTCACGTCGGCAATGACTGACTCACTTGATGGAGCTCCAACCCTACCCCCCCCTTAAGCCAGAGCAGTAAACACATCAGTGGATCACTCAAAAAGAAGTGATTTTGCATCATTTTGACAGCAAATTTTTTTTACCAAACAGAAGAAGTCCCACAAAGAAGGCAGACATGAGTTGGAAGATGCTGATGAGATGGGTCTCTACACTTCACTGTGTGGGTTAGGGCTCCACTGATGCAAGGGATTCGGCTTTCACAAAATCATAGAATCCATAGAGTTGGAAGGACCATCCAGTCCAACTTTCCTGCAATGAACAGGGACACCCTTCCCAGGTTTCAGCAGCATATGGGCCATAGCACGCTGAATACCACAGTTTGAGCTGGTTCAGGTGACTTAAAGAGTCGGTTTGGAAGCAGGGAATGGCTCGAAGGAAGCTTCTTCTTCAGCCCCAAAATCACCAGATTGCTGAATTTAAACACCACAGCACTAATTGGATCTGATGAGCCCCATCCAGCTAAACTAAAGAAAAGAGCATTAGGAAAAGGAAGGAAAAAAATCATTCATTAGGGCTGAGAGGTGAAGATGGAGGCAGAGAGATGGGAAACTGGGCCGTTTACCAACTGGAGCTTTACCAAGCCAAGGAGAACAGAATGGAGGAGCGCAGGGAAGGGAAAGCAGAAATGAACTAAGTGGAGAAAGAAGTTGGAGAGAAACAAGAGCAAGGCAAGAAAGTAATGCTGGTCAGACCCAAAACGATAGCAGAAGGGATAAGGGCAGTAGCCCCACAGTTGGGCACGTCAGTGGAAGAAAATGGCACAACGATTTGATAGGCGATAAGGAGCAAAGAGGAGAACAACAGCTCCCATGCCCAAGGCCTGAATCTGCATCTGAGAGCAGTGTCCCAGTGCACCACGAGCTCTGGCAGCTCAGTGCCACACTCACTGCCCTGGGGACACTGTTTTATGCCCACTGCCCCGTGGGGCAGAGCCTTTCCCATCTCCATAGCCCTCCTTTGGATGCTCTCCCTGGACTCCCTCCAGCTCTGTGCTTTCCATGCCGCACACAGTGGCCGGCAGCCCCACGGCGGTGGGTGGCCCACAACCTGATTACGGCCATCACACCCCATTCGCAGGCTGTCAATGCAGCTGCTCTGCACGGCTCACAAACAATTATCAGGAAGAGGGAGTTGGGATTAGAAAAATCCACAGGGGCACCTTCACCTGGAGAGGGAGGCGAAAAATGGTGTCGGTGCGTGCGCGAGTTCAGCGCGCCATGGGGAGGAGAGCAAATGGCCAGTTATGGTGCGAGCAGGAGAGCGTGGGTGCTCCGGACCACCAAGGGACCACTCAGGCCAACAGGTGTTCCTGTCCACTCTGAACTGGGAAAATAAATTAAGATCCTGTTCTTTTTCATCTTGTGAATTCTCTAAGGGTATTGAGTCAGTCCAACTCTAATTTATCTCACTGATGCCTTAGATTGACCCTTCTAGTTTGGGATAAATATCCTGTCTGCAAGCATCACACAGCTCTTCTCTTTTTCCTTCTTCCTCCTTCTCACTTCTCTCATTTCTCATTTCACTTCTCTCTCCTCTCCTCTCCTCTCCTCTCCTCTCCTCTCCTCTCCTCTCCTCTCCTCTCCTCTCCTCTCCTCTCCTCTCCTCTCCTCTCCTCTCCTCTCCTCTCCAAGAACAGAGCTGCCGTACATAAATGCACCCTTTCCCCCATTATTCTCACTCCATGGTGTTACAATATTTTTATATCTGCATATTTCAGCAAACATTCCCTGGGAACAGCAGAGCTGTACAGTTTGCTGAGCTGTGGGAGCCTGGGCTGCAAGGCCAGCTACTGCCAAAAGCTGGCTGTGACACAGCCACCACGATGCTAATATTGTTTTACAGCTATAATCCTAGGCTTGAATCGTCTTCACCTCTCAGCTTCCTTCAGAGAAGGCAAATAAGATCTTTCTGCTGAATTCCTCCATGGCTTGAGAATATCTTAGGTTACAATGGATGTTTTCAAGACAAAGCACATTTTGATTTTGTGAGATGCTGACTTTTTCTATGGGGAAAAAGACCTGCTTGGTCTGAAAATATCATTTTTGCAACGTCCATTTGTCCAAAAACAAGCTCTGCTTTAAGCTGATCTCTTAGATGCACACAAGGCTTGGCTTTGCAGATTAAACTCCTGTACCATTTTTTTTTTTCCTTTTTTACAACTAAATATAAACCTAGGAGCTCCATTTTTTATGTAACATTTCTGCTCGACCAATTGTGACCACTTGGGTTATGATTTATGAAACCCATGGAAATAAAACCCAAAATCTCCAAGACAAATTACCATGCTTGAAAAACTCAGGAAGCACAACTGAAACCTACAGTAACTATGAGAGCACCCAGGAAGCATTCCCAGGAGTGAGGGCTCTATTAGGAGCTCCATACATCCATCAGCTCTGGTCTTCCCAGTGTGCAGGTTCAGATGTGAGCCCAGACAGACAGCAGAGCATTTTCATACAGCTCTGCAGAAAGCTGCTGTTTCTTTACCAACAAGCAAGATGTGTTTTCTTAGAAGTAACATCACTAAGGAGAAAACTGCCCTAGGATGACCTCCAAGATGCCTGAATGGGGAGAAGTGATTTCTTGCTGCAATAGTGGGAATTTGAATCCTGGAGCACCTCTGGTTGAGTCCCTGCTCTGAAGAACTCCATCCATCAGAACTGATACCAGGTCACTGGGCTGCATTCCCCCACCCTGAAGCAGAGTTGATAAGTGAGGCCATCCTGCTGGATGCACCAAGCCAAGCAGCATTCACTCCATTTCTACCTGCAGGGACAGGAAGAGTGACAAGCAACCAGAAGAGACACAACATGAGGGACAAAGCTCAGTTGGCACAGTGGGGGATGATTCATAGTCCAAAGCCAGTATTTAGGGTCAGAAAGCATGGTGGTCTTTCTGTATCAACACTTTTAAGAGTACAGTGGATCAGTCCATGAAGAGCAGCTTTAAACACCCTCCTGGCCTCCAAGGCCAGCCATCAATACCAGCACTGGGCACTGAGGTTATTAATGGGTTATCAATCACCTGATTTTTTAACCCAAGGTTAGCTAGTAAGGTAAACCAAAAGGAAACATTCATGCCCTGCTTAGCTGGCCTTAAGTTACACTAGGGGAGGGTTCGTGTTTAATATTAGGAGAGATTTCTCCAGCAGAGTGGTCAGAGCATGGAGATGTGGCACTGAGAGACCTGGTCAGTGGGCATGGTGGGGATGGGCTGGGGTTGGACTTGGGGATCTTTTGCAACACTGATGATTCTGTGATGTTTCAAGCACACAGACCAACACAAAGGCAGAGCCTGGTGGCTGTGGTTACATGCCACTGCAGCTCTGGTTTTATACCAAAGACAAAACACCTACTTTTGTTCTGAACCTAGCTCAGGTTGCTAAGCAAGAACAACACATTTCTCTTTGTATTGACAAGACCTGAGCCCACAAACAATCCTAAACATTCTCTTAATAAAAGCCATCTATAATGTTGCATAAGCTGGCATACTTCAAGGAAGGAATCTGGCCACGTTTTTAATGGGGACAAACCCCACTTGTTCTTCTGTCCCAAAGATGACAGATCTCAGACCAACGCTTTCATTTCCTCTTTCATGTCAGGTGCTGATGGGGAGCAGTGTGTCACTGGTAGAAAGGAACACCATATACAACAAGCAAAAACATCAGAGGTGGAGGAGATTTGGCACATTGGTTCCTCCATCTCCTTGCTCTTGGCCAATCTTCAGGTCCTTCCTTCTGAGGTCAGCTCTAGCCTTGTCTCAAGCTATACTGTACTGGAGAAGAAATAAAATTCTGGCATAGATTCCTTTGCCCAGAGCTATTCTGTGAATCAGGCTGGGAGTAGAACCAAAGAACTGTAGAATGGTTTGGGTTGGAAGGGACCTCAAAGATCATCTGGTTCCAACCTTCCTGTCACAAGCTGGTTGCCAACCACTAGATGAGGTGGAAGGAAAAGAAATATTGAAAAAAAGAAATACTGAAAGTTACTGAAAAAATATGTAATATATCCCATATTAATGCATAGTAAATAAATATTAATTCCTCTAAAATTCCTCATCCCAAAGGACTGCACAGCAGCAGTCCCAGATCTAGAGCCGGATCTATGCTGCTTCTCTGCAACGGACATTTCTCATTTCTCTCAAATGAGAAAGGAATAATGTTACTTGCAAAGGTTTGCTGAGACTTCTAGTTTAATTGCAAGAAGTATAAAGCCAAAATCTGCTCTTCCATCCACGTGAGAAAGCCGTTTGTTTGTCCCTCTCTGGGAAGCAGCATCACAACCCAGCTGATCTGTCACTTCCCCAGCCTCCTCCCTGCATCGCTTGCCAACTGCAAACATGGAAGGGGCCTGCTTTAATTAATACCGGGTCTCAGCAGACCACTGGAGGCAGTGGCACTTGTTTTCAGGTCATCTGGTCCTAATAGGCTCACACTGGGAGGTGATTTATTGCTAACTGACAGCAGACACCGGTTAATGAGGGCTGAGGCCTTAGAATCCGACATAATGAAACTCGAGGCTGCTGCTAAATTATTTGTCATCACCATTTAAAAGAAAAAACCAAACCAAAAAAGAAAACAAAACCAACAACCTCTTGAGGAGCTGCTGGTTATTAATCCAGATATTTACAACATAAAAATCACTCCCTGCCTGCAGGATTTTCTCCAGGCGGCTCTGAGCCAGCAATAGGGGATTTCTGCCTTGCTCCTGTCCCCAAGGGCTTGTCTGTTCAGGGACCTCAGTGTGTGCAGACTTTGCCTTCTTTTTGCAAGTGTCCACTTTCAGTGCACCCCAAGCACCACGGCTGACCCCACGCTGAAGCCAACAGACCTGCACACATCAGGAAGGAGGAAGCAGCCTTAAAGCTGCTGCCTTTCACTGCTCCCTCAGATGCAAGGAGAGCTGCCACCTCCCCATAGCAACACTGCACCCCTCAGATCTACAAATAACTACCTGGTTGTGCATGTCCCTATTCATTGCAAGGCGGTCGGACTAAAGGAGCTTTAAAGGTCCCTTCCAACTCTAAGGATTCTATGATTCTATGCCATACCATGCAATACTCTCTGCAGGCATCAAGTGCCTTCCATAGAAGTCCACTGCAGCATGGCATCTCCCATCAGCAATGCCAAGTGGCCCACGTGCCACTAGTGGTGACAGCCACCCTGCAGAGCCTGCAGGCCACTGCTGGTTGGATGCAATTCCTTTATCCCCCAGGTCTTTGGGAAGCTTTTCATGCTGTTTCAGAGGATCACTTTCTCCCACTGGTGGTTCCCTGAAGTGCTTCAGCTCCTTTGCAAATCAGCACAAGAGGAATGAGAGCCATCCCACCATGGTCAGCTCTGCTCTTGGCCCAAGCAGTTTCCTTATGGAGCCCACCAGCTCTGTGGGGTGACAAAACTCTGCTGATATCACTTCTCTCTGCCTCCTGCCCTCTGTCTATGGGGTTACAAAGTATGGAAGCTCATTCCAACAGAAGGCTGGTCAGTGTGCACAGGTTAATTCTAGGAGAGGCAGCCAGTGAGCAAGCCAAGCCAACACCATGGAAAACCATCTTACTCCCATCTACATAATCCTTCTAACCATCACCAGCTGGCTCTGTAGAAACACTCTGTAAAGAAATCTTAACAAGCCCACACAGCCTTTTGCCCCAAAATGAATTAGGGAACCCAAGCAGTGTGGTAGGCAGGCTGAGTGCTGACTGCCCAGGGCACAGTCTGTTGGCAGAAAGAATGCCTGCAGGAGGCTTAAGAGAGAGACAAAAAGTTTGGGCCACAGTAAAAATAAAAATTAAAAAAATACAAAATATCTTTACGGATCTTTAAGGTTGGATATCAGGAAAGATTTCTTCTCCAAAAGAGCCATCAAGAGCTGGCACAGCTGCCCAGGCAGTGGTGGGTCACTGTTTGTGGAGACGTCCAAGAACCGTGGTGATGTGACACTTGGGGATGTGGTCAGTGGGCATGGTGGGGTTTGGGCTGGACTTGATGGTCTTTCAGGTCTTTTCCAAACTTCATGATTCTATGATTCTTTTAACTCAAGGTGCTGAGCCACCAGGGGACAATCTTCAAAGCCTGACTGCTCAGATCAGCTATCACACTGCTACTCTGCAGCCTCACCATCACACTTCTTGGCATTTCAGCCTGGACTGGGCTAATTCACCAGTATCTTAATGCAGAATCATAGAATGGCCAGGCTTGGAAGGGACCTCAAGGATCATGAAGCTCCAAGCCCCTGCCACACACAGGGCCACCAACCTCCACATTTCATAGCAGCCCAGGCTGCCCAGGGCCGCATCCAACCTGGCCTTGAACACCTCCAGGGATGGACGGGGCATCACAGCCTCTCTGGGCAGCTGTTCCAGCACCTCACTGCTCTCTCTGTCAAGAACTTCCCCCTCACATCCAACCTCAATCTTCCTTCCCTCAACTTCAAACCATTTCCCCTCGTCCTGCTGTTATCTACCCTTTCAAAGAGATGATTCCCCTCCTGTTTGCAGGCTCCCTGCATGCGTAGATAATTTGAGTTCACCCAGCAGCAAAGCAACAGCACAGAGACCCAAGCAGAGCACAGTGCAGGACATGCTGGCAGCAATCAGTGGCAGAAGTCTCCTTCTGTTGAAAAGCTTGGGCATGCATGGACAGAGACTCCTCATGGTTAAAATATTTTCTCGTTGTTTAGACTGAGCTGTGTCAATTAAAATCTAAACATGCTTGGCAATTCAAAGAAACATCTCAAAAGCACTGCAGTGCTGCTGGAAGGGAGCAGTTACTTCGTAGTGTAATACATAAAGCGTTACCCACTGCTATTGAGACAGCACTTATGACAGCTCCCAAGTAGCCCTGGATGAACTTGGACGTCGGAGAAGGCTTTGGAAAGAAAAACAAAACATATTTTCAATAAACAAACTTCTGGTTATTAAAATGCAACTGAGCTGTTTTTGTTGTTTGGGGGTACTTTTTCTTTTTGTATTTTCTTTAAACCAGAGACAGGTTTAATTTTGTCATATTGTTCTGTGACACACGGTCTGTCATCTAGCAGCAGCAAGCCCAAGGAAAAACGTAACCTCATGAACAAGGTTAAAGGGAATGGAAAATTAATTGGCATCACAAATTGTAATAATAGCAGCTTAAAGAATATGTGAAAGAAATTCAGTAAGTGGAAAAAAAATAGAAAAAAAAACCAACATTGCTATTCTTATACACATGCAGTGAACCCCAAACTCTCCTTATCAAACATTTGTCCTTGAAATGCTATCACAGTGAGTCGGATGGTTTCCATCTCAGATTCCTCTTGTGAGCTCCCACATCCCCACAAGACACGAATCAACACTGAGGAAGGGGAAGAGAGCAGGGCCAGCATGATGCCTGGGCTGCATACTGAACGTCCTCATGACACAGAAGGGTGACCAGGGAGCCTTCCTTTGCTATCCAAACACCCAAACAGACATTGCTTCATGCTCATTTACACACCCAATTTAATTCCTACTGATTAAACCCCACCCTGGCTCAGTGTGAAGGCACTGAGCATTGCTCCTGAGCTTCGAGTGATTTCGAGATCCTTGAGCCATTCACAGCCACAACAAAACGGAAGTCTCTACAGAAGAATGGCCAAGCTACAAATTCAACACAGTGCCTACTCTGCAGTTTCTATTAACAGCCAAGAGACAAGACTTATGTTTCCATGTCAAAACAGAGCTAGCACGCAGCGCACGCCGCATATGCTGGGTCTCCTCACCTTTGTCGCATTGCGGTTTGCATAGTTGACGCACGCATTGTGGCTCTGATTCAACCACTACAGAGGAAATAAAAAGAGAGAGATGTAAACGTAACCTTGCAGAAAATCAGGTCTACAAACACGGGAATGCCATCTCTGTTTGGATCCATCTGTGATTTGCCACATCTTTGTACAAGCTCTTGCATGCACCGACCCTTAGAGCTGAGATAGAAATGCATGCAGCTTTCACCAGCACTCCATCCACACAGAAGCATGTGCATAAGTACTTGATCGTGAAAATAAGCAACTAGATCTAAAAACAAACTTTAAGGCCATGGTATAAAGCAATTTTAAAGCTAAAAAGCCATAATCTCCCCCTAACGTGCCACAAAGCTGCATGCACCAGGCTGTCCTGAAGACACAAGTCAAGGCTGCTTTCCTTTGCATGACATCCCCCACCCACTCAGCACACAGAGGCAGATGAGCCTTACCTGCCAAAACACAGTGGATGCTATCGTCTGGTTGGGCAGAAGAAGACCAACAACCTGCAAGAGAAGAGATTAGTGTTAACATACACATGGTTTGTTGATGCTCTGCTAGGCAAGAAAACAGCAAGCATAGTTCTATTGCCTCTAATAAGATATGTCCATGTGTGAGCTTTATTTCATGGTGAGTGGCCAGAGCACAACCAGGAACAAGCAGGTGAGGGAACAGAATCACCCAGGAAAGCAATGAGGTTTGAACATCTGAAGACAGGAGTGCCACCCAGAAGCATGCGTGCTCCTGTTTTGGAGCCACCTGTTTTGTTCAAAGAGAACTGCTGATCTGAGCCTGTATGTATGCACTGTCCACATGGCACTGCCAGCATCCTTGGGATGCCTCAAAATACCATTCAGGCTCATTCCTGCAATTCTTCAGAGAATCCATCTCTTGCAGAGGATGCAGTGCTGCCAGAATCCTTCCTGCTCTGTTTGACGACAGCCTGTTCCCCTCAAGGGTAAAAAAAACTGAAAAAGCATAGAGCCATAAAGGTTGGAAAAGAGCTCTGAGATCCCCAACCCCAACTCAACCCATCCCCACCATGCCCATGACTACATTCCTCAGTGCCACGTCACCATGGTTCATGATGCTGACTCCACTTCCTCCTCAGGCAGCCTCTTCCAGTGCCTGATGGCTCTTTTGGAGAAGAAACGTTTCCTAATGTCCAACCTGAACTTTCACTGGGGCATCTTGAGTCCTGGGCACACTGCTGGCTCGTGTTCAGCCAAGTGTTGACCAACTGACCCAGATCCCTTTTCCTCCATGCAGCTTTCAGGCACGCTGCCCTGAGCCTGTAGTGATGCATGGAGGAGAGGGAAGGAAAGCAAAGGGGCTCCCAGCAATAAACCCAATGAGAGGGGACAGGAGTTCCTGGGTAAGAAGCAGGTAAGAAGGGAACTAGGGAAACCTCACTGTGAAGGAGTGGGGCTTCGTAACACCACTGTCATTTTCTCTCTTCCCTCTATCTTCTGATAGTTTATGAAGGTGCTCTTCACAGCACGAATTCACATTTGCATCTTCACGAAGAGTATAAAGACTGAACAACTTTTAATTCCAAACGTGTTGATTTTTGGGCTGCTTGGGTATCAACGTGGTCTGAAATGTCTCTGGGGCAGCTGGGCAAGAAGACTCCAAGTTCACCCAATGCTCACAGACCATCTCAGCACCTCTTCCTTTATGGTTGTTCCCAGCAATGCCGAGAAGAATGCAAACTTCTCCATTGGAGCACAAGCACTGCCACAAGATGAGGAGAGCTCAATCCAGCCCCATACACCTGCAGCAACAGCAGCTGAAGAGGAGCCAATCCCCACGCTCGACGACATCGAAGAGAAATAACAACAAACAGAGGGGCAGCAGGGCTGCGAGGCCGCTTTCATTTACATCTTTCCTCTCTTTCCTTCCTCCAGCTCTTCCTCCTCCAGCCTTTCTCCAAGTTGCAGCCGCTCGGGGCGCTGGCTGAAGGCCAAGACGTGCGAGTCCCACCGATTCGCCACCCCCATTGACGATGAGGATCTTGTTAATTGCACTGCTGTCGGTCAGAGCCAAATGAACTCAACAGGTGCGACCCCATCCTCATCCCAAAACCACCCAGTGCCCCACGGGGACCAGGGAAGCTTCGAGGAGGAAGAAGGAGACAAGCAGCCCCCGCAGCAGCAGCAGTCAGAGCGCGAGAGGGAGGGAGAGAAGGGAGGGGGAAATAAATAAATAAAAGAGCACCCAAAATCTGTATGACTGAAAGAGGCACGTTTAAATGCAAACTCTCCATATGTGCAAGAGTCTGTCAAGAAATGTACAGTTTCACTTTTAATTACTGTCAGGGGAAAAAATAACTAAGAAGGAAAACAAAATATATATTAAAAAAAAAAAAAAGGGGGAAAAAAAAAAAAAAGCTTCTAAGCACTAGAAAAGTACCAGCTAACAAAATTTAATTGCCTATCAGGTGCGAACAGCCCTTTGTTGCTGCAGACCAGGGCTGCAGGCACTTTCCAGACGTCTGTCGGCTCTCATGTCTGCAGTGGAGTTCTCATTTTGCAGCCTCGAGCCCTGCTCTATTTGCCTGTCACCTGCAATGGACACGAGGCTCTGCTCCAGGTGTTCCCCAGTCCCAACAAGGCTCCTCATCTGAATCCCAGAGGACAAAGGAGCGGGGTTGCAAATTTCACCCATCCGTTTGGTATGGAGTTGTCTGAAACGACAGTCAGAGGACTTGGATACCGGACCAGGAGCTTTCAGAACGCAGCCAAAAAGTGTAGAGCCTTAACAGTGGTGAGTACAAAAAAAATGGGGAGCCTGAAAAAATGGTGAGCTCCAAAAAGTGGCAAATCTAAAAGATGACAAACCCAAAGAGCATGAACCAAAAAACTGGCAAGTTCAAAGAACCCAAAGACAGCAAACCCCAAAGACAAGGTGCCCAAAAGACCATGAACCCAAAAAGTGGTGAGTTCAAAGAAGAACCCAAACACAGCGAAGCCCAAAAATCACGAGCCCAAAAGACAATGAACCCTGAAGATGATGAACCCAAAAAGTGGTGACCCAAAGAAGTAGAACCCAAAGATAGCGAACCCCAAAGACGATGAGCCCAAAAGACAATGAACCTCAAAGATGGTGAACCTAAAAAGCAGTGAGCCTAAATAAGGAGAACCCAAAGACAGTGAACCCCAAAGACAACATGCCCAAAAGACCGTGAACCCAAAAGGTGGTGAGTTCAAAGAACTCAAAAACAGTGAGTCTAAAAGATGGCGAGCCCAAAACACAACAAACCCTGAACATGGGGAACTCAAAGGAGAACCAAAAGGCAGCAAACCCCAAAGATGAGGAGCCCCCAAAAAGACCGTGAACCCAAAAAAACCTGTCAACTCTCAAAAAACAGAACCCAAAAGATCCATAAGCCCCCAAAAAAGGAAAACCCCCCAAAATTGTGAACCACAAAAAACCTTGAACCCCTGAAACAACATGAACACAAAAGGGCCGTGAGTCCTGCCCACGAGCTGGATCTGCTGGCAATATGGCTGGCTCTTCCAGCCCAATGAGTGCTCACCAAAAATGAAATGTTTTACCCTGTTTTCATATGTCTGGAGGAAATGATGTGCCCAAATGGTGCTGGGCTGGATAACCTAAGCTTCGACAAACCTCACTCATTGGCTGGGAGCACGAAGCAAAGAAGAGAGAAACCTATGGAAGGTGAAAAGGTGGATGAAAGTTGAACCATGCACACAGCCCTAGAAATGATGGAGGTGGAAGCAAAAGATCGTAGTTCCCTGGCTCCAGGCTCTGCCCAAGGGATGCACACACAGCCACAGGATTTGGCTTTGGCAGAGCTGCTTAATCCAGAAAAGAAATGATTATTATCACCAGGCTTTAATCCCAGGCGAGCGCTCGCCGCAGGCACCCCGAGCCTCTCTTGAGGAAATCCCATCCCCCTATGCTGAAGGCAAGGCTCAAACTGTTTTTATGCTAGAGCAGGCTGCCAATTTTGTCACTAAATTTCACAGATCGATTGGCATAAATGTTACATTTTAATTTTAACATTTGAAACGTTTGGTTTCTCTTTTTTTTTTTTTCCCCTTCCTTTTTTTTTTTTCTTTCTTTTTTTTTTTTTTAAATGACAAGAGGTTCCAGTTTATCCTTTACAGCTAGCGAAATTGGGCTCATCTGACAGCTCTCGGCTCCTCTGACAGCTCTGGATTGGGGCCGATTTCATTGTCAATTTGAGCGTTAACTCATTTTTGTTTAACCTTTTCCTTTAAAATGCCCCATACAGAGTTACCGCCGCCACGCTGCACATGACAACAAATAGCAACAGCCGTGCTGGGGGCTGCTTTCTGCCTTCAGCTCCCAGCCACCCCGTTGCCACCAGTCGGGAAGGGATCGTTACTGCTCCATAAGCATCACGCCACAGTCCACTGGGTTTAGGAGATTAAATTGAGCAGCTTTTCATGCAATCATAGAATAATTAACGTTGGAAAAGACCTCTACGATCAAGTGCAAACTTCAACCCGTCACCATCACGCCAACCAAATCACGTCCCCAAAGGCCACACCTACAACCCGATCTATTGCACGGGAGTTGGACTGGATGGCCTTCAAAGGCCCCTTCCAAATGGTTCTATGACCTCCACGGTTCTTGGACACCTCCAGGGACAGTGACTTCCTGGGCAGCCTGCTCCCAATGCCACACAGCTCTTTCAGAGAAGAATTTTTTCCTAATACCCAACCTGACCCTCCGTGGCACAACTTGCTCTTTCCGTGGTTATAATAAGGCGGATGCGGTAGGGTGAGGGAAGAGCTGGAGGTGGAAGGACCAAGCTGGATTTGCTCAGCCTTTTGGCACCAGCTTGTGTGGTTTTGGACAAAGCCTCGCACCCCAGTTTCCCCGTTCACAAAGTGGGGTTAATTAATATTTGCTGCTCTGAAGACAAGGAATGCAGAGTTATCTCCGTTCTGGCTTTGGCTGTCTACAGCACCCAAATGCTTACAAATTTCACAGTAACAAAATGAAGAACACCCTCAGCACGAAGCCCTTGCTGTTTTAATTAATGAAGACAAGGAAATGAGACGCTGGCCTCCAGCTCCCTGCGCTTGCCACGGCTGGGAAGTGACTCGCAAAATGTGCAAATGGCATAAATGCCCCCAAAGACAGATCCACGAGCTGCAGAAGGCAGTGTGAGCTCCTCCCAGTCTTCCCTTTCCCCGCTGGAAACACAAAGATGAGGATGTTGCAGAAAGCAGCAGGAGGATGCTGCTGAATGGACGGCCGGCCCGGAGCACACATGGCACAGGTAGATGATGGGGAAGGCGTGAAGCTGGTGTGAATCTGCAGCAAGGCAGCAAGGTGCAGCTTGGAGAATTGTGCGTGAGTGTTAAAAAATGCATTCTCTGTTACTCACAACCAAAGCACAGAGGGACAGTAAAATACTTACAATGGGTGTTCCAAAGGGAATGTAACCTATTAGGAAAATTAAGAAAAAAAGAGAGATTCATGCATTCTAACACGTCATTTTGGGCTGCAAAAGGCATCAAGCCTAATAAATCTAACAGTGCTATGGGTTCAGGGTACAAGGCACACCTAGCGACTGTTTTAATCACAGGTATCACAGAATGGCCTGGGTTGAAAAGGACCACAAGGAGCATCCAGTTCCAACCCTCCTGCTATGTGCTGGGTGGCCAACCAGCAGACCAGGCTGCCCAGAGCCACATCCAGCCTGGCCTTGAATGCCTCCAGGGATGGGGTATAAGCTAGAGCTTTCTGCCCTAGAGAAGGCTTTACCCCAAATCTTGTTAAGCACCACAGAAATCAAAGGCTTCACATTTTTCCTCTGCTAAGATTGCCAATTTCTGTGCTAATTATAACCCATCTCTATGACTTCTACCGGAAGGTCTCAGCACTTTGTCAGTGTTACTGAATTACACACCTCATGGATCCAATTCACAGTCAGAAGGGGCAGTGACCCATGAGGACAAAACATTTGTCTAAAAATACTGAATAAGGCAGCAGAGGAGTGGGTCCTGGGCTTTTTGTCCCCATGCTTCACCCTCAAACTCAACCTTTTTCAAAGAAAAAGAACAAAACCCACCAGCCCCATTCTTTTCCCCTCTGCTTCGGCTGCTTTATCCAGTGAAGACGCTCCCTGTGCACCCTACTAATGGAATGGATCCTAAGGAGTTGGTCCTATCCCTCCTATAAAAGAGGGATGCAACCCCTCCCACAGCTCCCAGAGTTTGGGGAAAGGACCAAAGCTGCACTCAAACCCTCAAGTTTGGCTGTTTACTAGAGAGTTAAAATCATCGTTATGGTAATGGATACCAGAAAGGATAGCATCTTGACAAGGAGTGGGAAATATTAAGTACTAGACCTCAGGCAGGTATTGAGGGTCCCAAATCAGCTTGATTTCTAAGGGATTTGGGTGCTTGGACTACTTCCAGCATCTGGTTTAAATGCTTCAAGATATAACACCAAAAAAGAAAAAGAAAAGGAGGAAAAAAAGACACAGTTTTGTACAAATTCCCACTGAAATTAACGACTGCTTGAGTAGGACATACTGTACCTGACATTCTGAAAGGCATGAAGATGGTCTCGTTTGTGTCAGGATGGATGATGGCCTGCAAAATAATCAGCAAACAGCCATAGTGAGGGCAGAGTAACAGCGTAGGAATGCTGGAGCTGTGCAAGGATATCGCCTCTACTGCTTCCAAGAGCTGTCCCAACCCCCTCCTGCTGCCTCAAATCCCCTCCTCCTGTCCCACACCTCCTCCTATTGCTGTCTTCCCATCTCCTTAAGTAATAAGGTAGGAGATGATACGGAAATTTAGCCTGAAATACAGAAATGTTGCTTCAGAATGTGGCTGAGGTGGGATAAAAAGCGTGCAGGTGTGAACAGCACCATGGGGATCCATCCACATGAAATTCTCTAGCAGGTTCATCCCTTGTGTCTGTATCTCCTTGGCCAACCCCATGGCCACGGACAGCTCAAATTCAATGGAAAACCTAATTCTGCTCTACCAATGAGGGCAATGAAGCTGCAATTTTACCATTTTTTTGTTACAAAGAGGTCAGATTCACCAGCATGAGTCTACAGGAGGAGGTATGCCACAGTCAGAAAAACTACCAAACTATTCCTGAAGGACAAGAAAGCTCTTGATTAGACAGGAGGAAGAAAATGAAGGTGTCAAAATATAGAAATACAGTGAAAAGATAAAAAATAAAAATAAAAATCAGACTCTTGGGTGGCAGCACTCGCTGCATTTACATGTCTGCAATAAAGGAAACCAGCAACTGGCAGCTAGGAATGGATAGGACAGCATCACTCAGCAAAAAGGGAGAAAGCAGCAGCCCCGAGCAGGCAGGACATAGAAAAAAGCACATTACCTGCTTTATTTTTTGAGCTCCCCACAGCTAGAAAAACAAAAGAGAGCATAACAGTTAGCAAAGGCTTTCCCAAGTCTCACACCAACTCCCAAATATTCCTCACTGGGGGCTGCCTTGAAGCTGCAGCAGGAAATTTTCAGGACTGTCCTGGACTGAAAGTGCTTTTACAGACTGAGCTCTTTCCAATTTGAGTGGCCAGCAAGGTGCTGGGTTGAAAAGTTATGCTTTGTACATTGGACAGTAGGAAAGAACAGCAGCCACAAGCTTTAACAAACCAGAGATTGTCTTACTGACTGCAACTGGGCATCAAAACACTTCAAATCTGGCTCAGACAGCTGAGATCTTTGGGCACCAAGGAATAACAGAAGCTGAAGAGCGTGCATGATTACAGATAGAGGTGATGGAGAGGGGACCACTAACACTGCATGGCTTATGGTTATCTGGAAGAAAAACATCCCCATTTTCACAGAATCACAGAATTGAAGAATCAGAGTCACAGAACGGCTTAGGTTGGAAGGACTTCAATGAGTTCCAAGCCTTGATGCAGACAGCGTTGTCAACCACTAAAACAGGCACCAGATGATGCTGCTCACAGCCTCATCCAACCTGGCCCTTGAGTATCTCCGTGGATGGAGCATCCATAACATCTCTGGGCAGAGAAGATGCACGTGAGATGTATATTTAGGTATCAACATACATGTTCAAAACATGTACTGATGGACAAACAAAACAGGACTCACATAAAATATCCAAACAGTTAAACTGCCCTTCCTATTAAAAGCTGTTCTACCTTCCAGCCACGGCCAGGCTTTGGCTCCCAGCCACTGGTGCTGCTCCTCTGTCTGACAGCCTTCAGAGCTGTCTGCTGGCATTCTTCACACAGGTACCCGGAGCTGCTAAACCCCCCTTTAACCTTCACTTAAAGGAAAAAATAGAACAGCAGAGCTAGGAGCCTGGCTGCCTCCTTGGCCAGGCACATTTGCCAATCTTTTAACCACCCTCGTGGCTCTTTTAGCTCTTTCCAATTTGTCAACATCCTCTTAAAACGAGGACGCCAGAAAGCAGACAAATCATTCCAACAACAGTTGTGCCAGTGCCAGGCCTAGGGGAGGCTAACCTGACGAGATCTGCTCTTGCAGTGGATGGATCCAAAGATAGCAAGAGCTCTTCTGCTCAGAGAGCTTGCGCTCCTCCATTGCCCGATGCAGAGATCCAGGCATTCATGCTTTAGTTTTACAGCACAGTTAAGCTCAGTTCTGCCATTCTTCTTTCTCTATGCATTAGTACCTTCCCCAAGTACAAATGCACGAGAACACTTCTGAAATAAGATAATTATTCCATTATAAAGAGCAGAAATTGTCCCACTGATACCAGCAGCCACAAGAGGTAACGGAACAGGACAAGAGGGCATGGACTCAAGTTGCCCAGGGGAGGTTCAGGTTGGATATTAGGAAGAATTTGTTCTCAGAAAGAGGGGTAATGCATTGGCATGGGCTGCCCAGGGAAATGGTGGGGTCACCATCCCTGAAAGTGCTCCAGAACCATGGAGATGTGGCACTGAGGGACGTGGTTATGGGCATGGTGGGGATGAGACGGGGCTGGGTTTGGTGATCTTAGAGTTGTTTAATGATTCTGTGATTCTATTTCTATTCTGTATTACTCTGAATTCAGCTCTCACTGCAGATCTGGAACTCTGTGATGAAAGTCACCACGTGCAATGAGTTCCTGGAGCCCCTAAATGTCACAGGCTGATGCACACATCCATCTCTTTCCTAAAAATAACCTCCCTTTTTAAGGAAAAATGCTATTCCCCATTTTACAGATGACAAGGTGACAATGCAACCTACATGGTCAGCAGCCACAAGGTGGATCTGCCTTCACCAACCCCAAAACCAAAGGGTGGGAGGCCATGTGAGGACACTCACCCCATCAGCTTGAGGACCCAAGTCACTCTGTGCTTGGCCATGTCTTGGCTGGCTTAGCTATGAAACCAAACCACAAGATTTTCCTCTCCAACTGCAAGCATGGGGACTAGCAAAAAGGAAGAGGGATGGTTTCTGAGCCAGCGCTATGGCTTTTTTGGTCAAGTTATCTAATTTCATTAATTGATCCCAATATTTATGCATTTCCCCGCTGCAGTGCAAATATTGTTAGAACATGCGATTTCATTACTTCTCAGAAAGAGACTTTACAAGATGCACCTGATGAGTCACCTAAAGATTCTGCCAGCTCATTTTCACTTCTTTATCCTCTAATTCATCACTGCCTGCAGCAGCTCTCAGCAGCTCCAGCACGCTGAGCCGTGCCAGCTGGGGGCTCATTTCCGAGCACGTCCCTGCTTTGCTGGGGATTCATTCATGCTCTTTCCGGCCATTTTAGGGAAGCAGCCAGATTTTGATCTCTTTTACAGTAGCATGGATCCAGAGCATCTTCACCCAACTCCAGATTTGTGAGCAATTTATGTCAGAATTGGGTCCATCATCTCTAAACATAGCTTATACAGAACGAGTCTTCTCTTACAGATGATCTTCCTTTACATCTTGCTGTGTATTACCAACTCAAAGCTATACAGTGATTCTGCCACCGTTCAAATTTGGGTGCAAGAAGCAAATCGTGCATGGATTCACAGCAAAAGCCTAAGGATGAGGGTGCAGCAGAGCTGGAGCATCACTAGCAGACTTCACAAATAGGCAATGATGGTCAAGCTGCTCCAGTCTATGGCTGGTGTGAGCTTCCAGCAAGGCAGATCAGTCCATGCTCCAGGGAGACAACCTTCATGGAAACAACCTTCAAAGAGACAATGTCCAAGGAGTCAGCATTGAAGGAGTCAGCACTTATGGAGATAATGCTCAAAGAGACAACGTTCAAAGAGTCAAACTTCATGGAGACACCCTTGAAGACCACAGAGAGCTCCAGGATTGTGCACAAATATGTTCCCAATACCAGCAATTCAAGATGTTGAACTAATGGATAAGACTGCTATCCATCCTCCCCAGGGTTCTGGTATTTCTAGAACTTTTCAAGGAAGCCATCCACACAGCTTTGTTCAGCACTAGCTCTTGGAGAACAGATATGATCCTTGGTTGACAGGACGTCCATCAGCATTCCTTCCTTAGCAGCAAAATCACAGCTTAGACATAGCTTTCCAAAACGTATTTATTTTAAAATATCCTGCCCAAATCTCTTATCTAACACCTGTCGCTATAAGAACACTGTAAAGGCTACCAGTCATTCCTCAGGGCTTAACTTATCTGCTTATTAAAAGCAGGAAAATGTCAAACTCCTGGACCAAACCATGAGCTGTTTTTCCCCCTCCTTACAGCCCGTGGTGCACACAGGTTAGAAAGCTCTTTACAGACTACTTGCCCTTGTTTGTGGCAGGCTCTGAGGCTGCTGAAACACAGGACCACCTCCACCCCATGCTTTCAAAGAGCACGGTGACAAGGCTTAGCTATTTTCAAAGAGAGAAGTCCCACGTTTTCAGGCTTATGTGGCTACAGATGAAGACCTCCCCCAGGTGCCCGCTGTGTTGCGCTCCCCAACACGCCATCTCCTCTTACAGCACCATGTTTTTCTCTGCTGCCTTCCTAATGATTAAAGGCATTTACAGACCACGCCAGACAGCATCCCCAGAGCTTCCCAGCAGGTAACGGGAAAGGAAACCCCTATTTTTAGTATTCCACTAAACCCAGCACCAGTGCCAAGCACGAGGCAGGCGGTGCCGCCCGACAGAGCCTCCTGCCAGCGTGTGCTGCTCCACTCCCTCCCATGCTTTCTTCCCTAGGAGTGCGATCACTCATGCTTCGCGTGCCTTTCTCCCACTTCTCTCCAGCTCCAGTCCCAAAACCCACATTCCCACTTCTCGAAAAGTGATATTTAGCACAAATGCACACCACGATCCCCAGCCAAGGCGTTCAGTTAGGGCAGGATGCTTGTAGCGAGATTTATGGGCGTACAGTGGTGGAATTTCAGACCTTCTGGCACTACATTTAACACTTCCAGTTGATGTGCTTCACCCTGTCCCCTCATGTATACAGAATCTGATGTCTGGCTTTATTAATAAACATGAAAACCAGGATAACAAACCACTGCCTGCACACGTTCCTCTGGAGGAAGCCTCATCAAGTGACCCTTTGCAAACCTGCTCCTGGCAATCTATACCTTCGGTTTGAGCTGTAAGGAGACCAAGCTCAAATAAAACATGCATGGGATAAATCAGTGCATCTCTACATTTCCTGCAGTTGGCACTAAAATGCATCAGCAAAAAAGCACCAGAAGCTGCTGCTCCTCTTGGACACCAATGGAAATCTCCTTCCCAATCCTAAGCAGCACTGAGCACAACACCATGAGCTGCCTGCCACTGCAGGACTTGGAGAGCCTTGGAGCAAACCCAAATTTCCAGTGGCATGGACCAAGACATCTGCACCACAGTCAATGGGAACTCTATTGCACTGAGAAACACACACTGGGAACCATGAAATGCATGGATTTACCCAAATCCAAAACCAGTGTAGGTGGAAACAGAACCAAGTCCCGACTGATAAAAAAAGACAGCACTTAAATAACATTTTGCAGCTTCACAGCACTTGATAAACATTAACTAATTAATCCTCATAGCATCCTACTGGAAAGATTTGAACAGAGTAAGAAGCTCACATGGAGAAGTGTTCCTCGCACCAGGGCTGGAGGACTTGGATGCCATTACAGGTTTCAGGCACAGCTTTGCAAAGCAGGCTTGCTAATGCAGTGAGGGTGCTCAATATCAGATTTGCTTCAAGCTCCATATGGCTCAAGTAAGCTGAGAATCTAATCTGATTTGTAATCTCGATGTGAATTGAGATAAACTCCCTTAATCCTCAGATGATGAGACGAAGCAGAGCCAGTTTGCAACTGCCTGACAGCATCGGCAGCAGGATTACCATCACTGATGCACTGAGCCTTCACCTCAGTGCTTCTGCCTGGATGCCAACTGCCTTCAGACAGTGGGAACGATGCCCTAAAGCATCTGACCCTACACAGGCCAGGCCACAGCAGCAAGGAGTATTCAGGTCACAGCAAAGTGCAAGGGCTCCTGGCAGCGACAGGGCAGCAGCAGGACAACCCATCTATCTCTGCTTTATCGAATGCTGCAAGAGACCAGAGGGGGAAAAAAAAAGTACAGTTTACTGCAAATGGACCTCTTCGCTCTTCATCAACACTGTTAAGAAAAGCTATTATTCTCCAAAAGGGATGCTGTTTAGCCTCTGATAGATTCATTGTTCTCTGCTGTGTCTGGGACAGCGTGAGTGGCTCTTCCTGCTGCTAACATGATTGAAGGAGGCACACAGTAATAAACAGATCTCCATTATGCTGGTGGGCCTCTTTGCACTTCACCGATCCTAATGGGGAAGAAATGAAACAGTTTCAAAACAGCAAGTTGCCAAAACTGCATTTGGAAAGGCTGAAGAGTGAGAAGTCACAAGTGATACGGCGTGGTCTGTGCTCCACCAATGCTCAGGGGGGGAAAGGGGCTGGGGGGGCATGAATGGCTACAAGGGGCTGCAGCCTTCCTCTCACAGCTCCATCAGCACTCAGAGCCCGACCTGAGCATCTCCAGGGATGGGGCACCCACTGCCTCCTGGGCAACCTGTGCCACTGCCTCACATACCTCCTGAGGTCCCCTTCAACCTCCGATCCAAAGGCAGACAAAGATGCGGGTGGATCAAAATCTGTAAATCTGCTGTCTCAGAGCTGCAAGGATCCTAGCCAGAAAGCAATCCAGAGCTCAAGATGTTTGGTTTTTACCTTTAGAAATGCAGACTGAAGCCCATCTCAGCCCTACCTCCATCACAGCCCCATCCCAGCTGTACCCCAACCCTCCATCCCTCCTCATTCCAGCAGACTGAAGCCCATCTCAGCCCTACCTCCATCACAGCCCCATCCCAGCTGTACCCCAACCCTCCATCCCTCCTCATTCCAGCACACAGATTGACACGGAGAAGACAAAAACCATAGGTTTTGCTGATGCTCAACCCAAAAAACTAAGCATTTTGGGAGTGGGGGGAGGGAGCTGGAGTTTTTATTAAGCTCAGCTCCGCGCCAGCTGTGTCAGTGCAAGCGAGCAGGGAGGTGGGAACACATGGCCGGGATGGCAATGCTGGCTGAGAGCAGCTCACGCTGCCATGGCAGCATGCTGCCAGGCACAGAGATCTGTACCCATTTGCAGCTAAGTTCAGAGAAATGCAATAGGTGCTGTCTGAGTGCTCTCGTGAGCACCCTCGCCCGCTCCTGCCAGCACGCCGCTGTTTGCAGCTCTTTACCTCTCTCTGCTGGCAGGACCAAGGGGAAGAGCCTGGGATGGGACTGCAGGGACAGAGGGGAGGGGGGACAACTAGTCTTCATCACTTTTCTCTCTCGGGTTCATTCCTGTCCTTGTTCAGACACAGCTGTAAGGGCAGAGTGCTGTGAGCCTTTACAAAACGGGGCAAATCGGGGCTCTGGCTCCAGCTGGGCTGTAAGCCTGCTATCATACATGAGAACAGATCACACTGAGCAGTGTCAGCACACTATTGGAAATAGCTCAGCAGCTCTTTCTACCCCAATTTCAAAGGCAGAAAGAGACCTCAGGGTGAACACACAACAGAAAGGATGCGTCTTATCAGGCGTGTTAGCAGCGCTGCATTTCAAGCACAGGACTATTTCCTTTGCAGGGAATTTTAGCGAAGAGAACAAAAGTGTTGGGCACTTCTGGGAGAGAGCCAAAAGAAAAGAGCAGTCTAAAGCTGGTAACAAAACCTCAGCACTGTTACCTTAGTGCAGACCCTCAGTGAATGGGGAACAACATCCGAGCTTTGCCAGCTCCAGGGGCTTTCCTGCAGCGCACATTTCCAAGCACAATGACCACGCAGTAAAAGCAGCTGTGCCCTAAAACACGGTGACTCAAATCTCTCTTCATCCAATAGCCACCGAGTGCCGCATCCCTTAACTTTTCCTACTGCTGACGTGCCAGCTTCAATCTGTTCCTCCAATCTGTGCTGGTCTGTTGGACAGGTTGGGGAAGGGACTCACTCACACAGAGGACACAGATGCGATCCTAGAAATTAGTGAAAGGATGGCGAGGATAAGGGACAAAAGCCACAGCATCACGCCTGCTGTTGCTGCAGCCTTTTGGCTGGAGGACAAACCTCAGCACCAATTCTCCTGACTTAAAGAAAACATCCACTTTTATGCACGCTGGCCCTTCACCCTGCTTTATTAGGCTGATATTTTGCAGCCACTGTTTTTATAGGAGCAAGTATTCCCTCAAATGAAACCTCTTTACTCCAGCGGAGATTCCCTCCAGGAGGCACTTTGGGGAATTGCCCGCCCTGTTTAGAATTGGATATGTTACAGTCTATACCTTCTGCTGCAAATTGGCTCCTGGTGCACTTGTGTGTGTCATTTTCACCTACCCACTCACAGCTCACAGCAGACACTGGGGCTGTGCGTAGGGCTGGATCCTGCCAGCTCTGGGCAGCTGAACTGGCATTAAACCTGGATTGCAGCAGTACCTCTCAGCACATCTGGCTCTCTTGCTGCAGAGCACTGTAAGGAACACAAGCTGAAACTTCACTTAAGTGCAGTGAGAGATCACCAAAATGAGGAGCACAAAGTGCTGAAGCGCACACCAGAGAGATGAAGAAGCTATACAATCATAGAATGGTTGGATTGGAATGGACACCATAACCCAAACAGCCCCACTCCTGCTGCAAGGTTGGTGCTCCCTACAGCTCAGGTTGCCCAGAGCTCCATCTATGGCACTGGGCACCTCCAGGGATGGGACATTCACAGCCCTCTGGGCAGCAGTGCCAGGGTCTCACCACCCTGCTGGCTCATAGAAGCATCACAGTATCATACAATGGCCTGGGTTGAAAAGGACCACAATGATCACCTGGTTTCAACCCCCTGCTATGTGCAGGGTCACCAACCAGCAGACCAGGCTGCCCAGAGCCACATCCAGCCTGGCCTTGAATGCCTGCAGGGATGAGGCATCCACAGCCTCCCTAGGCAACCTGTTCAGTGTGTCACCACCCTCTAAACAAAAAGCTTCCTCCTTTGTGTGGAGCTTTTTGTCCATCAGGAGTCCCAAGCCATTCTCTACAGGGCTGCTATCAAGGAGCTCTTCTCCCAGGCTCTCCACATATCTGGGGTTGCCCCAACCCAAGTGCAGCACCTTGCACTCGGCCTTGTAGAACCTCATGAAGTTCACGTGGCTCCACTTTTCCAGCCTGTCCAGGTCTCTCTGGATGGTGACCCTTCCTTCTGCTGTATCAACTGCTGAGAATGCACTCAATCCCACTGCCTATGTCATTCATACAGATGTTGAAGAGCACCAGCCCCAAGACAGACCACCAGGGGATATCACTCACCACCATCTGCACACAGAGCCACTGACAACAACCCTCTTGCTGTGACCATCCAACCAATCCAGAGCTGAGAAAGGTAGGGCAGCTGTACTGGTCTCTCTCATCCACACAAATCCCATACATCTCCATTCCTCCCTTCTCTGAGGATCCTACTGGTCGTCAGCTGGTCCCATCTGAAGAAGCTGAAGTGGGACACCAGGGAGTAGCAGCACGCCATCAGGTACACACCATTGGGTGATGCACCACTGGGCTCTTCCAAAACAGGCAACAAATGATGGGCATCAAGACATCTGGTTGCCCAACAGCACCAAATAGCCAGGTTATTAAACCCACAGATGACAAATCTGAGTAACGATCTAAGCAAAACCAAGTCTGGCCATCAAGCAAGCATAGAAAAACTTAGGTAAATAAGCTAAGTTGAAGAGAAAGAGTTTAGAGCACGTTTTCTTGCTTGAATCTACAATACTAATAATTATCAATCAGTTAATCATCCTCAGTTCTACTGAATACATAACTGAGATAGCAGCCACAGCAAGTCATAGCATATCCCATTGGGAAGGACCCATAAGGATCACTGTGTCCAACTCCACCTTTTTAAAAACATTCTTCTAAAAGAGAACAAAAAAAAACCATTTTCCCCTCAATAAAAACTGTTAGCAGTCTAACAGCTATTGATCAATTCTTCATTTGTGCTGATGATGCCCAAGAAATAGGTTTTTACCACCTTGAGTTACTGGTCACGATCCCGAACAGTGAAATGACTCCAGTTTAAGAGTAAGCAGAAGAGATGCCGGATTTTGGGTTGCCCAGAGCTGGAGCAAAGTAAGATTATGGCTTTTCAGTACTTTGGTGGCTTTTTTTTTTCTTTAGATAGGCCATAAATGTTCCATTTCAGCTCATTTTGAAAAACCTGCTCTGGAAGTGCAGAAGAGGAAGACTCACTCTGCAGGAACCCTGTCAAGAAGATAAGCGTTGAGGAGATACTTGACGTTACATAGCTTTAGGCTTCTACATTTTTCAGGCAGTGAATCCATCTCAGCAAGCAATGTAGATTGTGCTGAGCTGTTGTTATGCTTTTCAGCTACTGCCTGCCATCCTTCATGAGAGCCACGAATTTCTCAATGAGAGGAAAAAGGAGCCTGAGCACTGCCAAACGCGCCGTGCCACAAAGCGGATCAGTCGGATTAGTGAAGCAACTCTGTCAAAACAACTTGTCTGCTTGATCTCAAAGCTGATATTTAAGGGAGGTTGTTGGGTTCTTCAGAAAGATGCTACATTAGAAGTGTGCTCAAACTCTTATTTTAAAGGCTTGTAAAGGGATGGTGATTTTAATTCTGGTTATGAAGCCCGGAAGCCCATTCAAGCTTCTACCCACACACCATTCCCATCCCATTCTGCAGAGCCCAATGTGAGGGTTGCAACTCCATCTCTAAAGGATTCAAGCAAACAAATCCTCTAGATCAGCTGTTAAATAACGATGAAGTTGAATGCTCCTCTCTTGAGCATCACATGAAGCTCTGCTCAGCCTTTTGGACTACACAACCGTAACAGCAAATCAGCCTCTCCCAGATGCAACTGCATCACAACATCAGATGGGTCAAGTAACCCAACTACACACTTCTTGCCTACAGCAAACATGAGATCATTAGCAATATTCGTGGTCAAACAAGAGTTTAAAATAGTGATAATAATCCTTTCAGTCAAAATCAAGCTGTCTTTCATCTATTGGTCTACTGCCAACGCATGGACTTCATCAATGGACCAGAGGTAGAATTATAGCATCGTTAAGGTTGGAAAAGACCCCTAAGATCATTGACAGCAACCATTGACCCATCTCCACCATGCCCATTCACCATGGCCCTAAAAGGTGTGGCTGATGTGCTCAGCTATAGAAAGATCAGCTGGCTCAGTCCTTCACTCCAACACCAACACATCCACATGAGCACCCCAGAGCTGCATCAAATCCCCTTCCCAAATTGGCACTAAAACAACTGCACACTGGGAATGCCTTGATACCAGAGCCCACCCTGCAGGTTATGATGCACAGAGAAGACACAAAAATGATAGAACACAGCTTGGGGTGAGCAAAACACAGCTCTCCAGGCATCTTCAGTTCACAGGTGGAAAATCTGGGGTGAAATCCAAGCAAGGGAGATGCTTCCCATCCCCCCGAGCAATCAACCATCACATGGTATCTGCAGATACACCAGGCATTAACGAGCTGCTTACAGCTGTGTCTATCTGGCACACTGGGATGCAAAGAGAAATGCGTATAAAATAGCTGTGCCTGCAATGATTGATTACAATTCTCCATCCTACAGCTGAAAACTGCAATGTAATGCCCTCCTATAAGAAGGGTTTATTTCTGGATATGGCTCTGCTCGAGAGGATGAGTATTTCCCACCTTGGCTACAAGGATTCTCTTAGCAGCATGGCTGCAAGGCCACAGGTGAACATTCCAGTTTCACAGCCCTGCTGGCATCTGCCTGCAGCTCACTCACCTCTCCCTGTGGGTTTCTTTGCTCTTTGCAACAAAGAGCAGGTAAATACAACAAGCAAACATTGCAATCCTCCTCGTGCTTCTCCTGGAAGAGCCCCTTATCTGCACCCAACTATTAAAGCCCTCTGACACAACCGACACCGTGATCCAACTGAGCTATGAAAAAGTATTCATTTTTTTAATGCTGATGTGCTAACATTTCTCTAGAAAACACATTTCTGGTGTCATTTTCCTCTTTCTCCTCTGCCCCCATGCTTTATTTTACACCTGAAACCCTCCAGCAAGCACAGCTAAGGGAACAAGAACCACAGTGACTACGCTCCTCCCAGCACAACTCTGAATGAACTCTGGGGACACCCTGGGCTTGTTGCAACACAGACCAAAATGTAGGTCAGATGTCTGCGTGGTTTGCCTCAGCAAACGACTTCATTTCATCTGCCTAGAGGCAGATGGGCACTGAGTCATCTGCTGCTGCATCACTCTTCGCTGTTCTCTTCCCTGCAATCCTAGATCCTTTTCTCTTACCATCAGGTTATGGCTGGATGAATGCAGTGACATCAAAGGATCAGGTGAGCAATGGCTCAAACCACACCAAGCACACGGAGGGGATATTTCCTTTGTTTTTTATTCTCTTTTTTAAAGCCATGCTTTTTTTTTCCCAGAGCAGCACCTACCACACAAGCAGACGCTTTTTAGAATAAAAATATCAAGTTTTCTTCATTTGTCTGAGAATAATTCTCATCCATATGATGAGGCACATGAGCTTTCAAAGAAATAAAGGGGTTGTTTGACCCACGGGGTGTGGGACACAACCATTTCCATCACTGTCTGTGTGTGAGATGCACTGCTCCTTCACCACAGCCACTTCTTACAGCTCCTGAAGCAGTCCTGCCACCAATCTGAGCTATTCTTTGTATTATATTACACAACATAGGGCTGAAGTCTTGTACAGGATGCACAAACAAAACCCACAGTAAAGCCCCTGGTGTTGGTCAGCACATAGATGACTAGAGTATGAGATAATATCTACAGGAACACCAGTGGGCTCTGTTTCATGGTACTGAGCTGGAAGAAAAGGGCACAAAAAACAGCCTGCCCCCCCAGCAACACTTCCCCATGCTTTCACTAGTTCTGTGCATTCATTTAGATAATTATCAGTACCACATCCAGAAAATAGGACTGATGGGCCCTTGGAAAAATCACTCACCTCATTTCCCTGTCCCAAAGCAGAATCAAGTTATACCAAAACCAACCCAAAGCATGTTAAGACCTTCACATCACTGTGGTTTCTGCATTGCCTTCAGCAAGTCAATGCCTTCTATGCCTTCATTCCAAGAGCAGGAACATTATCCAATGAAAAGAACCACTGCTGAACTTATACTCTATAATGAAAGGACATCCATAGGGATCTATGTAGCCCAAACAGTAACTTCTGCAAAGAAAAGGCAACTGTTACAACCAGTAGGAGGGGGTGCTGATGCATCACTGCTGGTACATCAACCAACAAACCTGACAGCAAGGTTCCCCTCGCCTAAAAAACAAAACCATGTTTGAGGTTTCCTCTTTAATTCTACAAGCACACTTTGCATGATGACTGCACAAAGAAGCAGAAATGCAAGGAAGGCTTTTTCCCCTCACCTCCTTGTTGGTGACTCCTGGGGGCAAAGTCCCATGCTTGTAATCCTCCAGCAACTGCACAGCTTCCTTCAGGCGACTCTGCAAACAAAACAGCAGCATGAAGCAGGGCTCTGCACTGAAATCTTTCATTGAAGGCAACAAATTTAAGCTATGAAGGCAATTAATATAAGTCTTCCTGTGACAGGTCTTCCTACACATGTATATGTGATCTCAAGGAGAAAGAGATGCATTTGCTGTGTTGGTTGGTGTGTATATATTTCATGTATGTATTAAATATATACACATAGATGTGTAGATAGTGGTTAACAACCCTGCCCGTGGCAGGGGGATTGGAACTGGATGATCCTTGGGTCCCTTCCAACCCAAGCCATTCTATGATTCCATGATATATATACATTTTTAAGTGCAGAAAGGCAGCAGTGCCTTCACTTCCCAGAGCAAGCATGTGGCAGCTGGAGCCACATTTACATGGGCTGAGCACCAGCACCATGCATGTCAACGCTGCTATTTCACAACCCCTGCAATGATTTTAGGAGGAAGCTTTCCACACAGAGGGTGGTGAGGCACTGGAACAGGTTGCCCAAGGAGGCTGTGGATGCCCCATCCCTGCAGGCATTCAAGGCCAGGCTGGATGTGGCTCTGGGCAGCCTGGTCTGCTGGTTGGTGACCTGCACATAGCAGGGGCTTGGAACTGGATGATCATTGTGGTCCTTTGCAACCCAGGCCATTCTAGGATTCTGTGATCAGTGGTCAGAGCACAAAGGGCATCAAGGACAGACAGTGACCACCAAATCTAGATTGTATTTTAACAGCATAGGAAAGAGTTTCTTTTGCTGTTCAATACCAATTGAGAAGGATTTGTAAAATAAAAGCTTTGATATTTTTAAGGAAAAGCATCCACCTCATCCAGACATTCTCCAATGCACAGTGAAACAGAGGAACAAGGCAAGCAGAAGCCACGTTTCTCCTTCAGCCTCTTCTTCTTCTTGGTAGTATCATTACGGTTGGAAAAGAGCTCTAGGATGATCAAACCCAACCCCAACCCATCTCAATGTGCCCATGACCACCTCCCTCAGTGCCATATCTCATGGTTTTTGGATACCTCCAATGACAGTGAACCCCCACCCCCTGGGCAGCCCATGCCAAAGCACTGCCACTCTTTCCAAGCAGAAACATTTCTTAATATCCTACCCAAACAGCTCCTCATCTCATCAACCCATGGTTATTTCAAAACACCATATCAGCTCAGGTAAAAAAAAATATATCAGTAAAATAGCACTGTGGATTATTTTAGATATCCTGATCATCCAGAGACAGCTGGAGGATCGATGGCTGCAGATCCGGGGCAGGCAACCCATCTTGCCTCCAAAGCTAGGAAACAAACCAGCAATGCCAGCACCACGTTCTGGAGAGCCATTTGTGCTCATTACTGCTATGTTTTTCTGCCACTGAAATTACCTACACGATGTGTCTTGCAAATTATCTACACAGAACAGCATGTAACTCTGAATGAAAAACTGGAAGTAATAGATGAATGGGTCTGTGTTCTATTTTTTTCCACCTTCTCTTGAGGAAATCTTAGTAGTTACTATAACAACCCTGGCCAGATCCCATCTTGTTTAGTATGGTAACAAACAGCAAACAAAAAAGCCCGAATTCGCTTTGAAAATTGCAGCCCTCATGAATTTCCCCTTACAGCTCAGTGGGGAGAGAGGGAACTTTCACAAAGCAAAGAGTCCCAGGCTGACATTGCTGATGGTTCCTGAGGCTTACCAAAACTGGTATGAAAAGAGAGCAGAAATGGAGGATGCTGGCACCACGTTAACAAGGTGCCTTTCATGAGGCTTCAGGTATTTTCAGTGAAAGAATCAGACTCAAAACGCTGTTGGTGACAACACAAGATTCCTTTGCAATCCCTTCTAGAGAGAAAAGCAGCAACCAACCAACCAACCAACCCCCAGGAACTTCCCAGTATGCAACAGCTCCAAATGCCAGCCAGCCCCACTCCCTGGGTTCTAGCACGACACAGCACTATTATGGGTGATGGTAGTGTCTAAGATGACACAGCATTTCCTTTTTAACAGGAGAGAAGGGGGGGGGGAGGAAAAAAGAGGTCTGCCTACAAGGTCATGCTACCATTTCAATATTTATTGTTGCTTGCTTCTTCTACTGATATCTGTAGGAAGAAGTGTCACTCGAATTTTTACAGCATCACTTAAAAAAAGAAGTGCAGCCACAGTTTTTACTAATATGTAGCATTTCTTTCATACCCCTCGTCTCAGGAAAACTAGAGCACTTCTAGTGGTGGATTACAGGGTCTCAGCTCTCACAATAGGGTGCTAGACAGACCATCTGCACCCAGGGAATGTTCCTACAAACCCCAGCCCAGAAGCACTGCCAGGGATGCACGGAGCCCAGTGATGCAGGGGCACACAAACCCCATTCCTCGTGCTCCCTGCAGCCCAAGCACCTGGGAAGCACCACCCAACGCAAGGAGTCTTTGCATTAGGGCTCAAACTTTGCTTCCTGCTGAATGCGGCTGAAAATAAAGAGCCTTTTGGGCTCCAGCACTAAACCAAGCCCATGGAAAACATGCAATGGGCTTCCACTAATCCATGAGCATGGATTTTATAGTTTATGTGCTACTAAATAAGCCAGAAACTGAAAACATCGGTCCTGGGCAAGATGTTAGCACCAACTCTGGCACAGCGTTCATTCAAACCAACCATCTCGCTCCAAGCCAACTCCCAGCCATGGTTTGGGATCTACCATGGGCCAGGAGTGCTGCCAAGAGGCACTTTTTGGAGAATAAGAGAACTTGGATGCATGGCACAAGCCACATCAGCCAAAATCCAGTACCAGACTCTGGTTAAACTGGCTTAGATTTAACCCGTAGGTTTTAGTGTAGAGAAGTAATGCGCCTTGTGCTGCTCTGATTCAGGGCTACAGGCAATGACTTGTTGCTCAATCTTGCAGGTCTACACTGGAAGAGAATAATGGTCTTTGTAGAAAAAGTTGTTGAAGGATCCCATCATAAGGGCTCCAAAGAAAGGAGAAAGACCAAAAGCAAAGATGCCAGCAGGAGAGCAGCCCACATCATAGCTTCGACACTCCAACCCCATGATGGCCATCAACGTGGAGTAGGGACGACTGCATTGGGTCCTGTGGATAACTGCACTCATGTACCTGTGTCAGACACCTCCTACTGGTTCTTCACCTTGCCCCCTCTGCTCTGGGGCATGCTGTTTAAGTCTCAAAGATCTGTGTCTCCTCTTCTCTTGGATCTCAGCGGCTGCCTACACATGGCTTAGAGCTGCCTCCATATGTGCACACACAGACCAGAATAAGTCATTATGCCAGAAGCACTACAACGTTACAGAGACAACAAAAAGAGTCACATTTTGCACTTCTAAGGTAAAATCCACTCACGGACAGGGCACCTTGGAATAGCTTACACCTCACCTTGCTTCTGCAGAGCTGGTGTTGGTGTTTCAAGACCACGCTGGCCCCACATGTGCCTGTGAGCTCCACTGCCCTCAGGTTCAGGCCAGCAGTGACTTACTTGGCACAGAATCCAAAGCAAGACTCTCCTGGCCATCAGCAGCATGCATTCAATGTGGGGTAGGGAATCCAGCTGTGCTCTGCTATCAGCAACTCTGCAGCTCCCCATTGCATCGCGTTGCGCTACGGATGATACATATGGCAGACTTGACTCCAGCTGGCCCTATTGTATTGGATCTACAGTGACAGACAACAGGAGCCAGAAACTTTTTGTTCAAGTAGAGCCAGCAGATGTGACACTGAATAAACACAGACAGTCAATCTGCTGAGTAAGAAGGTATCGTTCATATAAATAACATACATCTAATCCTGCTTCCATTTTAAACCCAAATATGGGAATGCAAGATGCTCAGCGCTCTGTAGTTTTACGCTATGAACAATGAGATGAAGGCAGATAACGTGCAGCCTATCTGAGCTCAGCTTCATTTTGATTTCACTTTGGCTTGGAGTTATTATCAGGTCCACAGCTTTCTCCATGAGGAGCCTCCCACAGAGCGCTAACAGCGTGTCCAGCCTGATGTCAGATGGGATATGTCAACCTTATCAAAATATCTGCTGGTCCCTACTGCTTCCCCCGAAGGACCTTAATTACTTGAGCAATTAAAAGTATTATTCCAATCATTTTAACCTCACACATTTGGAAAGTAGGCATTACACCCACCGAGGGGTTGCTCAGGGGCTCAGCAATGGGTCTCAGCAATGGGACTTGTTGGGCTCCACCTCTGCAATGACAACATTTGCTGCTTATTGGAAAAGTTTGCAAATCTGCAGCTGCCACACAGACAGAAAAATATTGTTTCATTAGAAAGCAAGGCATGAGGTGAATGAGCACACGAGAAAACCTCTTCAGAGGTTACCTGTTATGCTGACACAAGGCACTGCCACACCATAAGCCTGTATTTAGCATGCGTCCCTTGAGGATTCATGTTTGAGAGCCTCTAAAAGACAAAGAAGTTTTTAACTGTGTTCAACTGTTGGAAATAAATAAACGATTAAGCAAAGGCTCTCATTGATACTAATTACACTTAGCTTCCCCCTCTGAGGAATCGCTTCATCCTTCCCTCAAACAGCCACCGGTAGGATGCAATGATGCAACATACAGCAATTAAAACAAAAAAAAAAGATGAAGACAAGAGGATATTATCACATCTCCCAGCATTTTCCATGGGATTAACCTCCGTTCTCATTAGAGCCTCATTTATCTCTGCGTTTCGTTCGCTAGCGACGCGTTTGTTCCTCAAGAACCTCGGGCCTGAGAGCTGCAGCCATCTGTCACTGGAAGGAGCTGCTCCTCCAGCAAACCCCTCCTAGATGTTAATTTGCCACTTCAGTTACTCAGCTACACCAGCACACACACAAAGTACTCAAAGCACAAGATGAGACACGCGGAGCACAGGCAGCAGCTCTGTGCTGCTTCCCATGACCCCAGGTTGGTCAAGATGTTGCCTTAGGAGTAAGTGCCCACACACACGTCACAGAATGCACTGTGGAAGCTCTGTTGAAGCATCAACTGTCATTGATTCAAACTCCCAAAGAAAATGGGCATGAGGCTTTTCTTCTTTGGACAGCCACCAAGCCATTCCAACACCCGTGGATCTCAAACCTGTGCTCTTTAGACCCCATAGAAGGGATTCAAACCTCTGTCATTTTCTTATGTTCTGTCTGGGGTCCAGAATAGCTTCTTCCTTTGAACCCCTACAATTCTGCCATGCTGTGCTTTTCCCCTCATTTCTTGCATCTCATTTTCTGAAGCAGCAGCACATCAGTGGGTATCTAAAAGAACTAAGTTACACCAGCTGATGGCCCCATACCAACCACACCAACCCCCTCAAAAACTTCTCACAGTTTGAAATAGGGACAAAAGGAAGGTAGAAAAGCATGCAGTCGAGTCAGAATCACAACACCATACAGGTTGGAAAGGAACTTTAAGATCCCTAAGTCCAACCTCAACCCAGCCCCACCACGTCTCTCAGTGAGATATTCAGCCCCTAGAAAGTAAGAAATGCATTATTTCTTGTGATACCAGGGGAAAAAAGGTTCATCTTTCAGGATCCAAACTACCTGCCTTCATCCTGGAAGCAGAGCTGCTTGCTGCTGCAGACTGCAAAATATACTGAAACAACTACAGGCTTTGGCTACACAGTGAAATCCACAGCTTTGCTCTTCACCCTTTACCTCTGCCCAGGTACCAGCAGCACCAAGCCTTTAACACGCAGTTAACTGGCTTTGATTCTGATCTGAGGGCTTGCACCCTTGGTAAACAGCAGCTCTAGCACCTGCAGAGCATGCTGGATCCTGGGATTTTCATTCCCACGTATCACAACACAGCGGTGCTAATTTGGAATCACAATGTTTTATTGGCAGGAGGTCACCTCCCCAGGCACGGCTCTGTATCCAGGGTGGTGACTTGAGAAACCATCTCCTATTTGATCTGAACTTGAGCTTTTGCAACTGTAAGTACAACCTTCAGCCTGATACTGTAAAAACAGCTGCTTTACTGCCTGCAGCTCTCCTGGGCACCCATCCAAAAGGTACTCAGAACCACACGGCACATTCTAGCCTTATGGTTTTGAGAAAAGCTTGCTGATTTGGGAAAAAGGATGATAAGTCACATCAGATCTCTTCCCCACTGCTGTCACCGCAGCAGTGTAAGGAAAGAAAAAGCATGCTGGCAGCAGGCAGAATTTAACATCACCGGAGGAAATATTGCTTCTGAGGGGTTCCTCACAATCAGCTCAGTGTTTTATGAAAGCAGGGATATGCAATGATGCTGGACAGCATCACTACAATAAATGGAAACGGGCCAGAAACTCTCAAGCCTGCTGCAAACAGGATAATAAAGAAGGAAAAACTATTACACAGCTTCCTTGGGAAAGGACTGGAGAGGCCATTGAAAACTGCAGCGTGCTCCCACCTAGCAGTGGATTTGCTCCCTCCTTTACTCACCCGTGCTTCTCTTCTCCCTTCATGAAAGCACATAGGAATTCTCCCCCTGGGAGGCCAACACTGCTGGCAGATTTGACTGAGAGCTGCTCAGGTGGATCCACAGGGAGAGGCCTCAGGGGTGGCTAACAGAGACCTGAATGGGCATGGATAGGGTTGGGCTGGGCAGCCCATCAGCAGTGAGACCCAGATCCATCACAAACCCATCTTCACCCCTCCTGCTGTTCACATGAGAAGCTTTCTAATCCAACCCAAGTGGATAACTAGAATTAGACAGAAAATAAGGAGCACAGACATTACCTCAGTAACAAAGAGAGTGCGTGGGTCGATGATGTCCAAGAAGTGCCTGAATCTGCCATAAAATGAAGTCTGCAAGAGAAAGAAAAACAAAACGTGTTCAGTTAGATGAACACAAGCCAAGTGTTGTGTCTTGTGCCTATCAGAGTCATCGAGGTGCTGAGTGGGAGCTGGGCTCCATTGTGCCAATCAACACATCAACACAGGGTGAGAGATGGACTATGAACCTTGAGATTCCATTACAGTAATCAAGGCTTTATGGTTTGAGATGGTTTCTATTTGCACCCACTGAAGTACAAGTTTCCAAGATGTCTGGAACAGCACAGAAAACAAGGAGAGGTGAGAGCCTGGCATTCCCCAGGAGGGTGCAGAGTCCAGACACTACAAAACGAGCCCTGTTCCTGCTGTACATTTCATGTTCCTGAAAGGCACCTGGAGCTTTGATGCACTTATATGTGTGTTCTACTCTGCAGCAAAGACAGGACGTTGTTAGTGGGCATGGTGAGGATGGGCTGATGGTTGGACTTGATGACCTTGGAGGTCTTTTTCAACCTTCATCATAGAATGGCTTGAGTTGAAAAGGACCACAATGATCATCCAGTTTCAACTACCTGCTATGGCAGGGTCGCCAACCAGCAGACCAGGCTGCCCAGAGCCACATCCAGCCTGGCCTTGAATGCCTGCAGGGACGGGGCATGCTTTCACCTGGAGCAGCAACTGCAGCTAGAAGACCAGGAAGGGATGCAGAAAGCTGGGAACTGCCTAAAGGGAGGGGAGGAAGCTGTGAAACAAACTGCAGGCAGTCATGGGCAGCTTCAAAGGAATGCAGAGCAGTTCTGACTCAGTACCAGAAAACTAAACATCAAAAACTGAATGTAGGCAAACCCAAAGCACTGGACCACAAAACACTGAAATCGAGCACATCACTGTTTCAGCCCAGGTCTGCATTCACCCACACCAGAGGTGGGCAGACGTGGGCAGCCCCAACATCCACCCAAGCATCAGTGAGGACAAAGGGACACGTGGCGGCCCACTCTGGTCGCTGACCTTCTTCTCTTGGCTCTTCCCAAGCAGAATTTGCACCCACTGCACAGAAAGGACACAGTCACCGCTCTCTGCGTGCTCACAAACACTGGGATGCTTTTGCTCTACGGCCACGAGCAGGCAAACGACTCTTTCTGTATTTGCAGTGCTATAAATAAAGGATGGGAATATGGATGCAGCAGTGAGAATGGCATTTAATCACCGCCTGGTGTAATTTGATGAAACCTGCTGGCTTCTCTCTGCTGAATCCACAAAGCACAGAGAAAATACCACCAAGACTGTGACTTACTGAAGCAGAAACCCCTCCATAGAAGCAGATCCCAGGGGGGCTGCAGCCCCACCACCCTGCCTTGCAATCCTGCTCTCAGCTGCTCCTGTGCTCCATGCTGTTATTTTCCCATGTTCTACACGAGAATGAAAGGGGGAAAAAAAAAGCCTGCAACTGAACAAAATAGCTTCACAGAAGTTACGGGGAAAAAAAAAAAAAAAATCCCAGTGGTTTTTAATTAGCGTTGATTTAATTAACGCTAATTCTGGTACTTTCTAGCGTTTGAGAGCTTGGCGTGTTGCTACCTTCCTTTGATTACTCACTCTGCTTCAGCAGCCCAAACCCATCCTATTGCAACCCAGGCCATTAGAGTGGGGTCATAGCATTGACTCATAGCACAGCAGAATTACACACCAAGGTCCAGAGCAAGAAAAATTGAGAATAAAGCCCCCCCCATGCATGGCCAGGAAGGGCAACCTGAGCTGCTGGGGGGCATGAAGCCCATGGCAGGGGTCCCATGGGGCTGAGGGGGCTCTGAGGTCCCTTCCAACCCAACCATCCTATGGTTCTACACAGACCAACCAGGAGCAGCTCTCAATTCAGTTCTCCACTTGAGAGATCTGCAATGCCCACGTGCCCTTTGCTCAGACATCACAGAGCACTTCATGGTGCAGGCTGCTCCACGACCGACCGCTTTTCCTGCTGGCACTCGGGGCCACTCCAGCTTCTGCTTCTTTCATCTGCACTTCTAAAAGAAGCGGGGGGAAAAAAGTGAAGAAATTATCCCCCTGCCATCACTACTTCAAAGGAAAGACAGTGTGAAGACAGACGTGCTTCTTCCCTGGGCTGACACCAGCTCCAGGATGGCTCTGCTCACCAGGGACGCGCAGACAAACTCAATTGAGACGGAGCGCACCCCTACGGAAGGCAAGGAGACCTGACAGATCACCCGTGGCTCTCGTTTCTTTCCAAATTAGCAGAAGCTGTCTGAAAACACGACTACACAAACGTGCTTTTCTTTGCTGCTATTCATGAGCTGCTCAGAAGGAAAAAAACACTCCTAGGATCATAAAGAACTCTATAAGAGCAGCCATTCCAACCCCAACACATCCCACCGTGCTCACTGACCCTCAGTGCCACATCCCCACTGTCCTGGAGCATCTCCAGGGATGGTGATCCCACCATTCCTGGGCAGCTGTGCCAGTGCCCAACCACACCATCCCCCCAGTATCCATCAATCCACACCCAACAGAATAAGGGGACATCCAAGTACATCCACCTCTTTCCAAAGTCTGTGCTGGACAGACCAAACCCTAGCAGTCAACCAGTCCCAGATTTCAATGAAAATTGGGGACTGTTGCTTTCATTGGGGTTATTTCCAGTTCTGGCCATCGCACTCATGCCATGGATAGAGCTTGCAGCACACCCACGAGTTTGACCTTCACATCTCAAACACATCCTGCATCTCTTCCACCATTTTATTCCCGTAACATCTGCTGTAGTAAACGGTTATTCAGAGGAAATCTGAATACTGCAATTTTCCTGTGATTAATCGGGGCTATTTTGGGACTGCTTCTCACCAGCCTGTGAGCAAGACTAAGTCCTAGAAGGGAATATTAATTCCCTTCCATGGCAGTTTGTAGAGAGCAAGGGAGCGCAATGAGCTCCAGCTCAAGCCTGGATGTGCTGCAGGCCATGCAGGACATAGAGGGCACCAACAAAAATGCTCAGAGAAGGAAAAAAAAGACACCAGGAATTTGGAGAGAAAGGGCAGGGAGTAAATGGCCACTAGCAAGCAGTCGGTTAATCACCTTCATTTAAAGCAGGTGGGCATTCCTCAGCACTGGAAGGAGATACGCACAACTTTACTCATTTAATTGCAGTGTGACTGTAAAAAAGATTTAATTAAGCCAGAGCAAAAGGCACACAGACTTGGTTGGGTTTTTTTTTTCTAGTTTCAAAAAAAAAAAAAGAAATTATAAAAAAAAAAGCCAGGCTTACGTCAGCTCTCAATTAATTAGGAAGAGATTTCAGCTAAACCACAGAAAATATATATTAAAAAATACAAGCCATTGAGCAACTGCTGGCAATGCTGTGCAATTCCACGCCGGGAGCAAACCCCACGTACAAGTTTGGGCTTAAGCTGTGCAATCACAGCCCTTTAATACTCTAAATCTGAGTCGATTAAAGGGCCAGGAGCCCTTCCCTGCACCTTCAGCCATCTGAAGAAAAAGGTGAGGGCTCAGATGCACAGCAAAGAGGCAGATCTTCATCTTCTCCCTCTAGCAGCAGCTCCTCTTCTTTCTGCTGCTGCAGGCTGTGGGATTACAGCACAGATCCTACAGGTTGGTTCACCCCAGCACACCTCCCAGCCTTACCTTCAGCTTCTCCACCCAACCCCTGAGCAAAAACACCCTGCAGCACACGACGCAAACTCCGTCTGAAATCCAATCCTGGCTGACAGAGATGTAAAAAAGCCAACGGATGGCTTTTTTGGCAGATTCGATGAAGTTAGCAGATAAACACCAAACCCAAAAGGTGTCTGTATTTCCTTTTCTCCTCTGCAATTCGTCTTTAAGCATGTGTTTGCAGAACCCAACCGACTGCATAGGATAAACAGGGTCAGCCCGAATTCAGGGCTGAGAAAGCCACGTTTGGCAGCTCGCACCACGCAGCGCCTGCCAGCATCTTCTCCAGCAGCATCCACACACTGGGCTGGACCTGCACGTACAGCAAAGCCACAGCAGCTGCAAAGCAGCCTTAAACATCCCCCTGTAACCTCCTTAGGAAATCCCTGCTCCAAAGCGGATGAGGCAGCTCATCCACATTCAGTAGAAAACAGCTTGAAAGGTGGAAGCCAGAGTAGGAACTTCTGCATTCATTTAATATCCTTCTAAGGCAGCTCTGGGCCCTCCTGTCAAGGCCTTCAGCAATTAACACACGCAATCAGCAAGCCATCAAGCTCCAGAGAGGCATATCTAATCGAGGGCTGCTTTATCTGCATGTTATTGCAGGGGTTGTCTGGGACACGGGAGGCGTGCGGGTTGGCTCAGGGAGGAGTGAACACGTTGGGTTTTTAAATCCCCAGATCAAAGTGCACAGAGAGCAGGCAGCGACGATTTGCAGCATTAAGATCCTCACAGGACACTTCTGAGATAAGCAAGCTCTGAGCCCATGACCACACATTGAGCCCCCAGCTCCCACCGAGTCCCACAAGCAGCACACGATGCTTGCAGTTGGCTTCATCCTCCTTATTTCCCTCTCCTTCCCCTACAGGATCCAAGATCTGGGACATCCTCCTGCTTGCAGAGTGCTTTCTCGAGAGCTGACAGCAATAAAAACCCCAAAGTTTAACTGGCACTATCAGCCTGCAGCAGTTTACAGCACTATTTGGTGAACCACCATACCCCACACCTCCTTTAGAGTTTCCAAACACGCATTTATTTGGCCTGGATTGAAGCAGGGGCTGTGGGTCACAGCTTCAGAAACTTCAGTATGATGTTTTGGAGGGAGCAGACAGCAAAACCTACTAATGGTAAATAGAAATAAATAAAAAGCAACTGTGCTTAACAAATTAAAACTGCCGGTCAGAAAATGAAGCCCCTGTCACGCATTCTCATGCTTAATGTCCTTATTCTTTTACCTAAAAATAACCTGCTTCTGTCAGGAGGCAAAAGCTGCTCCCAGCAAAGAAACCAGAAATGTGACCTGACAGATGTGACTTGCCTGAAGAGCAGGACAAACAAGTGAGCTGCAAAGCAAGAGGTGGGAGAAGGGAAACGAGCTGCAGGGCCGTGCTGGGGACAGGAGCCTCATATCACTGAACACTGCTCCATTCCTTCCACAGAACCATTAAGGCTGGAAAAAACCTTCAGGATCACCAACCCCAACGCCAACCCATCCCCACTGACCACGTCCCCAAGCGTCACATCTGCACAGTTCTTGTCCAGGGATGTTGATCCCACCATCCTCTGGGCAGCCGTGCCAGCGCCTGACCCAAGTTTTTCCTAATATCCAACCTGAAGCTCCCCTGGCACAACATGAGGTCACTCTGAAGACTCTGAACCTTAGAAACTGCCTCCTCTCCTCCAAACCAAGCCTCTTGTTGCTAGCACATAACTTCTCCTTGTGCTTTTCTCCCTGCAAGGACAAAGATGCCTAACACAGCTCCTCTGCAACTCACACATTCCTCCCAGCACTATCCTGCAGCCCTGGAGACGGAGATTTCCTGACCAACCACATTTCAGGATGGGTAAATAAATACCAGCATGATCCGAGGAGGGTCAGGATGGTGCAACCAGGCCACAGGACCTGGCCAGGTGCCCTCCCTCACTTGCTCCACGACCCTAAAAAGCTGCCAGCTCCCAAAATGGGCTGTCTGAATGCACTGTGGACACGGAACAGGAAAAAGGGCATCATTACAGAGATGGGAGGCAGCAGGAGGCAGGCACCAGCGACCCAACCCTACCACCAGTCCTATATACAGCTTGGCAGAAAGAAAACTATGGGAACCAAATCAAATCCCTGAAGAGGAGAGGGATCCTGTTCTCAAGGGTGCTTTCACCACCAGGAAAACCTCAGCCCTGGGACACTATGGAAATACACCCGGAGAGGACAGCTCTGCTCGAACGCGTACACGATCATTAACATCCTGCCATACCCCTCGAAACATTTTCTAAACGTTGCTACAAGTGACAGTCACTCCTTAATGAACAGAATGCACCGATTCTGTGCCTGACGCGCTGCCAAGTGTGCCTCGAATCATCTGTGGTGTCTAGAAGGGAGTAGCGTCTCCTCCTCCTCCTCTTCTCCTTATTAAAAAGCTCCGTCTCCCCAGGCTGAGCATCCCTTGGTTCGTGCAGCCGAGCAGGCACACCCTTGTTATAGGGCAGCCGTGGCTCTGGGGAGGTCCCTGCACCACCTCCTGTCCTGAACCCTATGGAGGAATGAGGGATAAGTCAATGGGGAAGAGCACAGACATTTGGTCCTCTGAAGGAAGCATAACCAGGCTCCTCCACCACCCAAATGGGCGGCTTCGGTCAAGCCAAGCTCTGGGATCTGCAATTAGCGAGTCAGATGGTTGGCACACAGCGGTCCTGTGCAGATTTCGTGTGGATGGTGGGAAGAAAGTCTCCTTGGAGATTTCCCCAATGGCGGGGGGAGGACTTATTAGCGAGCAGGCTTCGGCTCCTCCTCGATTTGATAGCTCTGATGGCTCTTTCCTTTTCACAGCGGCCTCATCCCGCACCAGGAGCAGCTGAAGGAGGCTGCAGGAACTTTGAGAGCTGTATCAGAAGCTTGTGGCAAAAACACAGAGGCAATAGCATCCAACAAAGACATCTCAAGACTCCCAAAAAATGCCCCTGGAGATCCTCCCAAAAGACCCCTCCAGGAGACCTCATTGTGGCCTTCCAGTACTTGAAGGGAGCACATAAACAGGAGGAGGAACGTTTACGAGGGTGGACAGTGACAAGACAAGGGGGAATGGTTTTAAACTGAGACAGAGGAGGTTTAGGTTGGATATTAAGAGGAAGTTTTTTACACAGAGGGTGGTGAGGCACTGGAACAGGTTGCCCAAGGAGGCTGTGGATGCCCCATCCCTGCAGGCATTCAAGGCCAGGCTGGATGTGGCTCTGGGCAGCCTGGTCTGTTGGTTGGTGACCCTGCACATAGCAGGGGGTTGGTGCTGCTCATTGTGGTCCTTTTCAACCCAGGCCATTCTGTATCCCCAGGAGGTGCCTCCAGACCCCCAGAGGCCACCTGGGGTCCCCAAACAGCACCTCAAGGTCTCCAAAAGGACATTCAGAGCCCCCCAAGGCCCCCAAAGGGCCCATCATGGCCACTGCTTTGCACTTCAGCCCAAAGCAGGCCCCAAATCCTGCAGCAACCCCAGAACCACCGCTTATGGCAACACCACATTCCTCAGCACAAAACCACCACGGATCTTCCATGCTTTTTCTTTTAAATCGAGGCTAATTACTGCACTGTGCACCAACTCCAAGGGGCCCAGCAACCCCCCTCCCCCCCCCGGTCACCTCCACACAACCTTGGGCTCGCAGACACTCCACCGGGTCCGGGCTCAGCCCGTTCTGCCCCCCAGGGCCATGTAACGACCCTTCAGCTCGACGCACGCGCCCCTCCCGGGACCCCCATCTCACTCCTCAAACCCTCCCCGGTCTCGAACCCGCGACCCCACAGTCTCATATCGCCCCCCCGTCCCCGCAGCGCCACAGGGGCACGGCGGGACGCTCCAATCGCTGCCCGCCGCGGGAGCCGCCGCGAGGCGGGGCGCTGCGGTTCTGAGTGACAGCGGCGTGGGCCAATGGGAGGCAGAGCGAGGACCAATCAGCGCAGCGCCGGAGGCAAAGGGGGTGAAAATGGGGCGGCGGGGGGCTGGGGGCTTATCTCTCGGGGAGGTGGCCCGACACCGCTCCCGTGAAAGACCGCTCCCACCACCATGCCCGTGCCCTTCCCGCCGTCGGTACCTGCTCGAAGCGGGGCTTCCCCAGCTGGAAGGGGGGATAGTCCGCCGGCTCCGCCATCCCCTTCGCGCGCTGCGGGCGCCACTTTAAACAGCCTCCCCCGCCGCCGGGCCCGCCCCTTGCGGCGCCGCCTCTCTGATTGGCCACGGCCCTCCGCAGCTCCCGCGGGGCACGATGGGAAATGTAGTGCTCACCAGGAGTCTGCGCTGCCGGCGGCGAAAGGGACGCTGGGATAGGCGGCCCGCTCCCGCCGGCCAATGGGAGCGCGCGGCGGCGAGGGGCAGCATGGGAGATGGAGTCCTCAGGGGGGCGACGCGCGGGGCACGATGGGAAGGGTAGTTTGGCGGGAAGCTGAGGGGGAACCCTGAGGGGAGAGGGCCAGGACACAGGGGCAGCATGGGGCCCTCAGAGCAGCCGTCGGGTTTGGATATACACAGCGTGCCCTTCTCCTGTCTCATCAGCTTCCATCGCCTTCCACACTTTCTGAGAAAGAATGGTTGAATTTAGCAACTAACGAGAGTATCGGAGGCAACACACCATGTCTCCCTGGCAGAAACATCTTCTTACTTCCCTAAAAGCATATGTGTATCTCACTCGCAGTTCATGTTTCTGACCCATTCACCTCAGTGTTCCTCCTTTTTTCTACCCGAATGCTGTTGTTTCTGTGACGGAACTGCAATAAGGCACAGGGCAGTGAAGGAACGTGACAGAGACAGCAGCATTCACGTTAGCTCTGTACAAATGACCACAGCAAGCTGAAAGCTCCTAAAACCCTCGTGTTTCATCCTTTCCTCATGGAAAGGCATCTTTTTACGCTGACGGGCAGTTAACAATTGCTTTTAACCATTACAATCATGTCGTTCCTTCCAACTAACAAGAGCTCACGGCATCCAGTATCACCTCCCCTTCTCTGCATCACTGTGTGACGGCACAAACATGTGCGTCCCAGGAACGGACAGGGAGAAGCATACAATCATGGAATCAGTTGGAAAAGACCTCTAAGATCACCAAACCCAACCCCACTATGCCCACTGACCACGTCCCCCTGTAGGGCACTCCTACCCTCAGGCAGACATCCTAATTTGTGCTGAGGGAGCACTCAATCCCTCACAGTGAGCAAAGCCCCGCTCCCACAACCAGTTCTGCTGACTGGACTTGTACCCCCTGCTGCCCTCGTACCTTGTCCTCAGAGTTAATGGTTTGCTTCTTTTAATTAAGTCCAGTTGCAGTGCAGGCTGAGCACATGTTGCCTACAAGCTTCCACAGAGCTTAAGCCTCCTGACCCCACAAGACACTGCTGCCCTTCTCACCCCCTCCTCGTGGTGTGATGTCCCCCTTATCTCAAAGAAAAGCAAGTCATTAGGGTCTGCTTTTCTTTGGGCAGGGTCTAACCCTGCTCAGAGCCCTAACACCATCCTAAAAGGGGAAAAACATCCTGTTGCTACAAGTAATATTTCATAAGGCAACTTAGCCTTTTCTAAAGGTTTCATCCTGTGCTTCAGAAAAGTTAAACTCAGGAAAGGTGAGGGAACTGGGCTCGTTTAGCTTGGGGAAGAGAAAGCTCTGGGGAGACCGCAATATGGCCTTCCAGTAGTTGAAGGGAGCATAAAAACAGGAGGAGGAACAGCTATTTATGAGGGTGGATAGCGATAGGACAAGGGGGAATGGTTTTAAACTGAGACAGGGGAGGTTTAGGTTGGATATGAGGAGGAAGTTTTTAACCCAGAGGGTGGTGAGGCACTGGAACAGGTTGCCCAAGGAGGCTGTGGCTGCCCCATCCCTGCAGGCATTCAAAGCCAGGCTGGATGTGGCTCTGGGCAGCCTGGCCTGCTGGTTGGTGACCCTGCACACAGCAGGGGGTTGAAAACATGTGATCATTGTGGTCCTTTTCAACCCAGGCCATTCTATGATTCTATGAAAAGCATTAGGGCTCTGCAGTAAGTATGGTTTATAACCCAAATCTCTCCATTTCTATACCAGGGAAACCCCCCTCCCTCCCATTGCTGTTCGAGCCAGATAATTGATACGATCCCTAATGTTGACACACTAAATGTTTTATAACAACAGAGGGGAGAGAATCTGTTTATCTAAAACCACATTTGGAGTGACATAAGACTATCACTTTTTTGGTTAAATACCAGAAAGAATATCAATTCTTTGGCTGATATCAATCTAACCAGATCCATTCAGACTGACAAGTCGCGTTTCAGTGGCATGGGGAAGAGAGGAGGGGGGAGGGGGGGGAGGGTTCCTTCCCTAGATCAGCAACTGTTAACTCAATATTGGTATTTATTTCCATTTTGGCAGGGGGAGGAACAAAACCTTCAGCTACAGAGCAAACTTGTCTGGAACCCAAGTGAGATTTGGGGTCTGACGGCCGCCTCGCACGTGACAGCTGGGTGCGGAGCTGGGCTGCCTGCTGGCTCTGGGAGAAAGTTGCACGAACGCTTCTTGTCGGCTTCCATCTGCAAAGCCAGATTTGAAGAAAACTTGCGTCGGGCTGCACAACTCAGGCTTCAAACAACAAACCCAGCCAGCTCTTCTTCTTTGGGCTGACGGTTGGACTTGGTGAGTTTTGCGCTCTTTTCCAATCTTTGTGATTCTGTGGCTGTATAATTCTATGATTCCTGTAGGAATGAGGCTTATTTGCATAAGTCCCAACTCAACGTTGAAGCTTTCAAGCAGGCAGAGATTCAGCATCATCCTGTCAGTTTCAGCAGCACTAAAGCCTTAAAATCTCTTTTTTTTTTGGACTTGACAGCCTCCAACAACCCCACCTTCTAATTACAGCCACTCTGCTCCGTGCGCTCCGCCATCTGCAGAACCCCATCTAACCTCATCATTTCAGGCTGCCTTTACTCAGCACAGCCTTTCAGGGGTCGCAGCTCATTGCCCTGACCCTGCACAGCGCCGTGCTGAACATTTCCTCGGCTCCCAGGGCTAACATGATCCCTGGACAGGTGCTGAGCTACATAACGGCTTGTGGTCTGGCAGGAGGAAAAACAAACTGGGATTAGAGCTAACACAACTCTCCCGTCACTGACAGCAAAGTCATTTACCAAAGCTTAAGGGGAGTTAATTTATTTTTTTTTCCTGAAGGAAAAGGCATGAATGAAGAAAAAAAAAAAAGCAGACTTTGAGAAGGCAAACAGCTGAGTGATAAAACAGGTGGGTGGGATTAGGGCAGAGAAGCTAGAGGCAAAGGTCTGGGCTGCGGATCAACCCTCTGCCAAGCAAAGAAACATAAGCACTCAGTACCCCAGAGGAGCGGGTAAAAGCATGGCGCAAAGCCGTGCTGCCTCCCTGTGCACCCGAGGCTCTGAGCTGCGCGGTGCCTCCGATGCAACGTGAGCTCTGTTTTCTCCCCCAGCACCACACGGTCAGGGGCTCTGTCCTCTCCTCAGCTGCTGTTTTCCCCACAAATCCTCAGGAATGCCATCACCACTTTTCTGCTCACAGTACCGAAGCACCAAGCCAGGAGCAAACAATGGAGCTGCAGACCTGAACCCCCAGGGCAGCTCTGTGGCACACGCAAGAAAGCTTGCAGGGGCTCACACCCCTCAGCTCACACACGGGCAATATTCAGAGATGAACTCAAGCTCATCCTGCAGCAACAACACCCCCCAGAGTGGCAGCGGGTGCTTTGGGACTAATAATGGCATGTATCAGCATGGAGAAGTTGGGCACCGTCATCCTCCTTCAGAAAATAAACAGATAAATGTCACTCACTGTCCAAGTGCTATCAGCACAGACGCTGTTGTCAATAAATCAGAAGTATCTAGGAACAGCTTGAACAACTTTTATTATTTTTTTTTTTAAAGTGCTTAAAATGTAAATAACAAGCTCTCTTTATAAACATTAGTTGCAAACTATTAAAACATGAAACACACAGAACCCACCTCCCGCGTACGCGAAGTACAGGGAATCAACAACTCCAAAACCCCCAAACACTGAGCTCTCTGGTTTTGGGGTGGTTTTCCACCCCACGTTTATGACACAGCTGTTCCTTCACAGACAAGGCATATGGCTGGGTCTACATCACACTTCGGCATCCACATCCCTTCAGGTTTGTTCCAGTTTAAGGATATACCTCAGCTGCTCTTCTGTCCCATCATTTTGGGACAGAAGAGGCAGCAAAGACAAAAATCAATCACTTGGCCAGAGTTCTTTAACAGCAAGAATGCCGGTTGCGGGCTGACAACAAAAGCAGAGCAGATGAGAGCAACAGTGCCCTGCAGAAAACCCAAGCAGTCTGAATGTGGAAAGAGAAGGACAGATAAGGGTGGAAAAGGCAAAAGACAGAATTATTGCTGTGGCTGTGTTTAAAACAGAACCCACCAAAAGCTGCTGCTGGCCCAGGCAGCTTCCTTCACGTCCTTCTGTCTGCTCATTCTGCACAGAGCAGCGCAGCTCTGGGTGCTGCCCTGCACAGAGAGCAGTGCTGCTCACCTCCCTTTGGAAGATAATCACTAAGCATGGATTTGGAACGTAACTGGACAACATTTCCCCCAGTTATTCTTCAAAGCTGCTAAGTCCTCTGGCTACACACTCTGGCTACAGCACTGTGAGTGGTGTAAAACGCTTGCTTTACCGCAGAGAATAAAAACTGGGGAGGGTGGGAAGAGGAACATTCTCAGAGTAGTGAGGTGGAGAAACAAAGAAAAGACAAAAGCACCTTTCAGATGCCTTCTCCTAAACATTTATAGGTACCTCTGGACTTCCAAACGCTCTGACAGACATGAAATGTGATGGCAGCCTTGGCTCCCCACCACTTGCTTCTCTCCATAGCCCCATGAGCCGCAGGCGGCAGAAAGAAGCACGTATTGCTGAAGGGGTCCTGACACAGCCCTCTGGAGCTCTGAGATCAACTTGAAGATATAAAGTGCAAAACATTCAAGCTCTGGGAGAAGAGGCAGAGCCGCCTAAGGCAGAGAGGGGCATACAGAGGCCGTTAGATGCAATGGAAGAGGAGGAGGAGAGACGGGGAGGTGTAGTGAGCTACAAGCACTGGCACTTGTGTGTGGGGAGCACCTGTAATGCCTGTCACTGAAACCCAAGGAAACAGCTGATTGTCAGGCAGCAGCGAGCCAGGATGGCCACTGCAGGACACACATCTCACACCAGAAATTGAAGTTCCTTTCATCTGAGACACACAGAGGGAGGAGGAACATAAAGATGCAGGTAGAGAGGTGCAAAACCCCAATTAGTTCCCTATTAGGGACAAGCACAGGTGGGAACTAATGGCTCATGGCTGCTATCTTCCAGGATAACAAATCCTCCTGTTAATACGACCGTCTGCAAGCTAGACATGACCAAATATTGTCACTAGCAGAGATGCCAAATCTCCTTTTAAGCTGATACCTCTTACTTCTGTCAGCCTCAGGCTTTGAGTGTGACCCAATAGTGCCTTTATCCAGCTGCATCTGGTCTTGTAATATCTGCCACACCTTCCCTCATTATCACCTCCTCTATCTACATCTGCCATATCATGGAGCTCTCCACGCAGCACTTCTGTCAAAGACCAAAACAAATTGCCCATAGGGATGGGAAGGCTCTGCTGACTGCTTTAAAACATAGACTCACCTAGTTCAAATTAGCAGGCAAGCAGAACAGGAAGCTGGCCAAGCTGCGTCAGCTGAGAATTGAATTTCAGAGCCTTTTCTCATAGGGAACTGGCATTGTTCTATTGCAAAAGGCACAATTTCTCAGTCATGGCGTTAAGTTGAAGTAAGGAAGGAGAAAAGAACACAAAGGTTTAAAATAAATCCTGTAACTTTTGGATATCTGCAGCAGAGAGAAGATGCCCTACGTGCTGAGATAGCTCAAGTCCCACACCAGCTGATCCTCTGCCTGCACAGGCACCTTCCATCCAAAATACTGACACAAGGACAGGTTTATATGCCCTCCCCCAGCACCTCCAAACCAGAAGCTGCGCTGTGCTGCAACGTGGCTGGGAGCAGCGCCCAGCAACCCCACACCAGCACCATCTATTACATCAAGCAACACAGAGGCCTTCATACAGTCACTCCAAGGTAGCAAGAAGCAGTCAACTCCCGAGAAAGCTGGCCTAGCATTTCTAGGGGTGGGCCCAAGCTGCCAGAGACCTGATGCTGGCGTGAGGTGTGATACAATTAATTTTAGCTGTTCTGGCACTAATACTGACTTGAAAGTGATCCACGTTGATTACTGGATTGCTAGCTTTCACAGAATGTGGTTTGCATTTGTGTTTGGTGGATGTCTGACCTAACGGGACATCATGCATAGAGGTGGCTGGGCAGCCAGACATCCTTCTTTGCACACTAGCTTCGGTCTGTATGGCGCTTTCCTGTTGCATTGATAATGACAACACAAAGTCAATTATAGGGGGCTGCCAGTGGAAAGCAATTCTTGCAGGTGCAGAAAAGAGGAAGTATAATACTGATCAGAAAATCCAGCTGTGGTTTCTGCATACAGGAGTATCCCAGGCACAGCCCACCTGGTGATGGGTTGGGTGCCGTGCAAGATCTCCTGCAGCACTGATGGTGCACAAACCATCACCGGCCCTTCTCTACGAGTTCAGTTTCGGGCTGGGTCTCTAAGGCAGCATCACAACCCTGCCTGTATGCAGAGAAGGAACCAGCACAGCTCACAATCAGGCAGTGATGCTGGCTTGAGTCTTTGCAGCCTCTGACTGCAGCACTGTGGCTTTGTGTACTGCCTCTTACTGCACCAGGTACTGACACAAAGAGGAGTCAGCTGTTCAGAGCCTTCCTTTGTGGATGCAACATACAGGGCAGGAAGGGAAGGAGGCATCCAGCAGCAGCCCCTTCCCCAGCTGCCCTGCTGAGCAGACTTACTGGACAGTAACGTGCTGGTAGACTCTTACTGAGTTTAGGCATCCCCGATTTTGTCAGCCAGTTTAACGCTGTCCATCAGCCAGAGCACACCATTTCAGAGAAGAGCCTGTGGAAGAGTGTAGGCAGAAGAGCAGCAGTAGCAGGATGAAGACAAGGGCGAGGTGCCTGGTTTCCAGCTCCCAGATGTTCATGGACCACTTAAAGCATTGGTATTGGATGAGTGCCTGAGAAGATGCTACTTGGTTATGACAGGAACCTCAGGAAGCATCTGTTTCCTGAGGAAGGCTCTGCTCCTCCCCATAGGGTGGATGACAGCCCACCACCCTACAGTTCCCTGGAGCCAGAGCTGGAATAAGCTTAGGTTGGGAAGGAGCAGATAACCATTCCTGCTTATCTCTGCGAACAGAAGCCACTGGAGAAGCCCTCTTTAAGAGGAGGGGGGAGTGCAGGGATGTTTGCAGCGTGTTTACTGGAAGTGCTTTAGGCAAGTGATGCTGGTCTCTGCCTGGAGGTTACTTGGTCTTGGCTTCCCCCAGTGGGATCTGGAGGAGCGTGGGAGACTGCTCCATGATGCGCACCAGCAGCTGGTCAATGTAGTTCTCCAGTTCCTGGATGTGCTCCTCCTTCTTACTCAGCTCCTTCTCTCTCTGCAGTAGGAGCTGGATGAGTTCATCGTGGGTCAAATGATAATACTTGGCTGATTGGTCCAACACGTTGGGATCCTGCAGCAGAAACCAAGGAGAACGTTCAGCAAGTCGAATGAAAAGCACTGCTCCCTTCACTCCTGTCAGCATTTGCAAGGTGCAGCAATACACCAAATACCAAAGCATTCAGTGTTTACTACATCTGTTGCCTCCAAATCCCACCTGATGAACCTGGAACATCCCGCATTACAAAGCAGCTTTCCCACGTGGCCACTTGGTTGCACAAAAACATGGGAGAGGGAACAACTGTCCAGACATGCAGCCACTGCAGCCTGGATGCACTCCATGGAGCTAGAGGTGACCACAGAGCCCTCCCACAAAGTAGATTAATAAACAGGGTCTCCCCAAAAAGCATTTCATCAAATCTCAACAGCTAAAAGCTAAAGGCACAGAGACAACAGAACCCACTGCCATAACAAGACCTGCCACTAGCTGCTTACCCAGTCCTCCAGCCAGGATAACAGGGAAAGAATAGAATTAAGAGTTAAAAGATCCCTCAGGATGAAAGCCCTGGGGAGTTTGGTCACCCTATGGCAAGACCCCATCCCACATCCTCCAACACCATTTTGTCTCCACCTCCAACCTCACGAGCAGGTGGGAAGCCAGCCCTCACCCCAGCAATTGGCTCCTACCTTTACCTTCTTTGGGTCTGTTTTCTCCAGGTGTGATGAGGGGGCCACAGGCTGAATGCTGCCCGTGGTGACTGTTTTCAGCTTCTCCAGGCCATTGCTCAGCGCTGTGGTCAGGCTGGATTTGTTCTGCTGCTTCTTCTCACTGGAGACCTCCTGCACTGCAGCACTGATGGGTTTCACCGGGTGAGGACTGAGGAGAACAAGGTTGGATAATGAATGCCCTGCTAAGCTTTAAAGCAATTGGCTGTCCCTATGGTTTTTAGGGGTTTGGGATCCACTTATCAAATTCAGTCAGCTTCACGTAGTTAAATTGTGTTTGCATTGCTCAAAAACTGCTTTCTCCACAGAGAGAAGAAACAACGCCTTGCACTGCAACCAGCCAGAGATGGGATCTGCACAGTCACAGTACCTCAGCCAAGCACGTGTCCAAGGGGCTCAAAAGCCCCATGCACATGCTGTGCTGCTCAGGCCACGCTAAGAGTGCTGTGGGTCGAAACTCCTGGCTGCCAGGAGTGCTTTTCAGCATGATGGAAAGAGAAGTGACCTGATGCTACCTTGCTGCAGGACCTGCATGCTGTACTGAAAGACCTTAAAATGCGATCAAGATCTCCACGAAGCCTTGATGCTCATCAGCTGCAGTGGGCACCCTGTGAAGGCTTCTCGTGCAGAAGCACTGCAGGAGAAAGAGATGCTGTGCTCACAGGAGCTCAGCTCTGAAGAAAAAAAGGCAAGCACAGCCTCTATTCACACTCAAGGACTTCAGGAATCAGTGGAAGGAAGAACACTCACTTGATCCATGCCAGCCAGGCTGACAGATCTCTCTAAAGCCCAGCTTGTGCTGTAACCACGTATCTGCAGTTCCTAAAGCAGAGCAGTGGCTCTGAGCCCCACTCCAAGCTGACTGGACAGAGGTAGAAGCACTGCATACGGCATCAGCTGGATGGCCCAAGTCCAAGGCTGGCATCCTTGTGCCTTGCTAGCAGTGACAGATGAAGATGTGCAACTTCCCCATCATGCTGACAGGGAGAAGTTTCCTTCATATCTAAAACAACAATGCCTCTCCTGCTTCCCTTTTCAGAGAGGACAGCAGTAGCACCAACCAGCTCCGACACCCTGCACAGGAGGCACCCAGATGCACAGACAAAGCCCAGATGGATGCGCTGAGACACCGGACCTCCTTCCATCCACCAGCTGATGGATGCCAACTTGAAAGCAGAATTAATTGCTCACACCAGCAGACTGCTCAATCCACCACTGTGCCTCCAAGTGACCGTAGATCTACGATGAAAATTCATGCCTTTGAGATGAAACATCTCCCAGATGAAGGAGGCACAGCCCCGGCACTTCTCCTTCCACCCATCTCCTGAGCAAACCTTGCTGTGTCACAGCACTGCTCCCAGTGATGCTCCCAAGGTGATTGCTGAGTGTAGTAAAAATCAGGGGGGAATTTCTCTACAGCAGCTTAGGAATTAAGTCCTTTTATCTTCCTATTAAAATGCTTCTCACAGACAACAAGGCAACAAAGGGCAAATGCAGGGCAGATGCAGCACGCAGCACCTGGGGGCCAGCTCTGCTTGCAGAAGGGCCTTACAGAAGGAAAAGGGATGAACTACCCCCAGTCTATTTCTGGATGTGGCAAACCACTCTCTGACACTGAGCTCTCCACAAGAACTACATTCAAATTGCAAAGACTGGCACACGATTTCACCTAAAACCTCATTTTGAGACCAAGACAATCCTGCTGCCCTCTCACTGCGCATGGCAGCAATACGACCTCAGGACCAGCAATGCTCCCAACCCTGTCACATAAACCCACCACAGTTCATCACACACCAGCTCCTTCTTTATCTGATGGAGGAGAACAACACTTCTGTCCCAGCTAAACCTTTAAGCCTGCTCTAGGTTTGAAGCCTTCCTTTTTTCCTTCCACTTCTTTTATACCAAATCTTTTCCTACATGCCTCTGGCTGTTCTAGTAGGAGATGCATCTAGGAGAGTGCCGTCATGGGGACCAGAAAAATGGCCCTTCCACATAGAATCACAAGGCTGGAAATGACCTACAAGATCATCCAGTCCAACTGTCCTCCCATCACCACTGCCACCACAAGCACTAAACCAGATCTTGTAGCTCCTCATCCAGACGCCTCCTGAACGCTGCCAGGGATGGAGACTCCACCACCTCCCTGGGCAGCCATTGCAGTGCCTGACCACTCACTGAGAGAAACAGTTCTTCCTTATGTCTAACCTAAACCTCCTCTGGTACAACTTGCAGCCATTTCCCCGTGTGCTGTTCGTTGCCTGGGAGAAGAGGCCAAACCCCCCCTCATCACAGCCTCCCTTCAGGAAGTTGTGGAATGCAGTGAGGTCTCCCCTGAACCTCCTCTTCTCCACACTGAACAATCCCAGCTCCCTCAGCCGCTCCTCATAAGGTTTGTGCTCCAGACCCTCACCAGTTTCACTGCCCTTTTCTGGGCACATTCCAGGTCCTCAATGTCTTTTTTTGCAGTGAGGAGCCCAAAACTGAACACAGCACTTGAGGTGCGGCCTCACCAGAGCTGAGTACAGGGGATGCTCACCTCCCTGCTCCTGCTGGCCACACCATTTCTAATGCAGGCCAGGATGCCGTTGGCCCTCTTGGCCACCTGGGCACACTGTGGGCTCATGTTCACAGCTGAGCATCAACCAACACCCCCAGGTCCCTTTCCTCTTCACATTGCCTCTATGCCCCCATGACAATTACTGGCACCTCCCCAAGAGGCTCAGGTTGGATATTAGGAAAAATCTTCTCCGAAAAAGTGATCAGGCACTGACACAGCTGCAAGGGAGTGAAGGGGGGGTCACCATCCCTGGGGGTGTCCCAGAACTGTGGGGATGTGGCACTGAGGGACGTGGTTATGGGCACCGTGGGATGGACTGGGGTTGGACTCGGGATCTTAGAGGTCTTTTCCAACCTTAGGGATCCCATGATTTCACGATTCAGTGCCTTCCACAGATACAACAGTAACTCTTCCAAGGTCCTTGAATCCCAGCAGCAGGTATCCAAAGCATTTTCACAGGTAGAGGAACCAGAGCAGAGATGTTCCAGGACTTGTCAGACATGTAACACGACAAAGGCCAGCATTCAAGTGATGACCAGCTCTTAGATCCAAGCCCACTTCCTTCCCACAAGCCAGCCAGGCCTTGGGTGGATGCACAGTCCAAAAGTAGGCATGGTGGTGACAGGCTGACAGATGGACTTGGTCATCCTAGAGGTCTTTTCCAACCTTTAATGATTCTATGACTCTACTTACAGAGAATCCTGGGATTACACTCTGCTCGTTGCCTAATTTTACCCTTTGGGATAGCAGGACACTTCTCTTTCCATGAAACATTAACAATGATCTGGCTATCCGCAGATTTTGACCAAGGTTATCTGTCAGAGAATGAATAACCCAGTTAAGAAGGATTAAAAAACCTGACTCAGTAAAAGGAATCAGAGCACACAGAGCTACCACACGCCATGCCCTAAACACTGCATTCCTACAGCAAAAGATGGACCTGCAAGGAGGAAATAAACCTTCCTTTCTTCTGACCCACCACCGTAACGTTTCCTTGCCATCACCCTGGAGGTGAAGTCCCAGGGGCACCTTGGCAGAAGGGAATGGAGAATGGCTTTTTGACACCGCCTTGGTGAAACCTCTGGTTTTTGTTTTTTGGCTACAGAGAGAAGAAAGTTTTTAGTACCTGGTGGTTGTTGAAAAAACAAAGAAAGAAACCAAAGCTGAATTAATGAGAAGGGAAGGGAATAGCTGTGCACATGCCATGAGGGGACTCACGAGAGCATTAACAGCTGGAAGCTCTCCTGGCAGCCATGGAAGAGGCACCTATTTTGCAAGCACAGGGAAGATGATGCAGCCAAAATTTAGCACTGGATGCAATTTTGTCGCGGCTGGGTTCTCCCTGGGGCAGATCTTGGATGTGTCAAACCTTTCACCCTCGTTTAGAGCTAAGAGGGGACACCAGTGGCTGTTCCCCACTGTGATCCAAGAGAGCCAAGGCTTCCAGCTGCCCAGGCAGGACTCTCAGGGAGCACAGTTACCATTCAGCATGGGAAGGTGAGGAGAGGACCTTCGGCACAGTGCAGAGCATCCTCCTCAGAGCCAGCACGGCCAGAGCTGAGGTCCCTGATCAGAGCAGAAGGGAGACAGGGTTAAGCCTCTACCAAATACACACCCTTCACACCTTCCCCGGAGCGCTCACCTGGTCGTCTGCTGGAAAAAGGGCTTCTCAGCTGGCTGTGTCTCCCTGGGCAAAACCACGAGTGCTGAAGCTTGTGTGTCACCGGACTGCGGCAAAGGGCAGGGCTGGGCTGCAGCATGGCTGGTCACGGCAGGGGAGGGGAAATCAAACTGCTCGGGGTTAGTCACAGCCACGGGGAAAGGGGTGGAGAAGGCCAAGGGCTGGCTGTCATGCAGGGAAGGATTGCCTAGCGGGTCCCCTGGGGGGTTAGTGGGCTGGAAGCCTTGTTGAAGGGCTTCCCCATGGAGCTGGGGGGAGCTGAAGCCCTGAGCGAACCTTTCAGGCAGCACAGCCTGGACGGGAAGGGTGCTTGCTGGCTTTTCCACAAAGGGATTTGCGGGGGCAATAGGGCTGACTGCCAGAGCAAAGGGATTGCCTGGGCTTGCAGCATCGTGCTCGCTCCTCTCCTCCGTTCTATCTGGCTTCCAGAATTCCGCCTTCTTGAAGTCTATCCCTGCAGGCGGCCAGCCCTGCTCTGCCCGATGGGGACAGCCCACCGCCGGCCCCTCACCCTGGTCCTGCTCCGGCGCTAACCTGTGCGGGCGGCCCAATGCCTCCTGCTCCTCCAGTGCCGTCCAGAAGGTCTCGGGTTGGCCTGAGTCTGGCCTGGGTGACACACCAAGCTCCTCAGGGCATTCCTCCTGCTCTGGGGCTATTGATGGCTCTGCGCTGAGGCTGAGCTGTGACACAGGAGACAAAGCCGGCTGACTCCAGCTCCCTGCAGCACCTGATGGGGTGAGCTCGTCTACGGAGAACCTGGAGGGGCAGGTCTCAAAGTGTTCAGCCCCATCTGTCCCATTCATCTCCGGTGGCTCTTCTCCCAAAGAAGCGTCCCCTCCGGCCTCCACGTCAGCAGCATCCTCACGCACAGCTGTGTGAGGTGCAGGGACAGCTGTGTCACCGCTCGGATGGCTCCGTGGTTGCTCCAGGCCCTCCTCACCTTCCTGCTGCTCCTCCCCACCTCGCTGCCTTGCCGTTGCGTCACTAGCATTGTTCTCATCCTCCCCTCTGCCACACACGGCCGCAAACCACCGCGGAGGTTTGGGAGGTGGCATGACCTCCTCCTTCCCTCGCACACCCGTCCACATTGTGAGGACAGCATCAGAGCCCATCTTCACGTGGCCCTCGCCAGCTTCCAACCGCATGCTGGCCTGCAGCCGGTACACCGAGCTCCTGATGTCAAACATCTCCCCGCCATCATCCTGCAGCTCCTTCCCCACGCCCGGAGCCATGGGGAAGCACCCTGCTGCCATGTCCTGCAGTACCCGTGGGGGTACAGCAGCCACATTGCTGCCCGATATTGTTTCTGCTGTGTTCTCAGAGCTGAAGGTGCTTCGGGGAAGGACATGAGGAGTACTTTTTGTTTCAAAGGTGCCCTCGCCGTGGAAGGGCCGCTGCCCAAACACGCTGCCCTGGCCAATGCTCTGGGTGCTCTCAGAAGGATCGGGCGCAGTTTCGGTGGCAATGGTCATCCAGCCATTCTCCCCTACACTCGAGGTTTCCTCCTCATTACTGTCCTGTTCCTCCCCAGCACAATTATCAGCACCCAGCAGGGTGGAAGCCTCCTTTTCCCCTGGATTTCCAGACGACAGCGAGGCGGCCCAAACCATCGGCGTGCTGCTTTTCCTCCTCCTCGCTGCCGACCCTGCGGACACGGGGCTCAGCACATCCTCTATCACAGTCGCTTCCTGGGTTGTGCTCACCAGGTTTGCCCCAACATCCAAACCAGAGAAATTCGTCCAAGACCGCAGCGCTGAGGGCATTTCGCTGCTGATTTGCGGCTCGGCCTTTTCAAAGCCCTTTGTCCCCTCCTCGGGATCTGGTTCAGCTGAGTGTTCCGTGGGGCTGGCGGCATCGGGATCGTCGATGAAAGCCATGCCCTCCGCCGCCACCGAAGCAAAGAAGTCCTCCTTTTTCGGGTCTGGTCTGAGCCTGCTGGTGGCAAAGGCATCGAAGGTCTCATCCCACTCTGAGAGGGGAGGAGGAGAGGCGGCGGGTTCCTCATCTGGAGGAGGAGGGTCTGCATGGGACGGAGGAGTGGTTTCGGGCACGGGGACACCAACGCTTTTGGCTGGAGATTCTCCCTCCGGATCTTTAAGTCTTAGGGAGGCAGAGGGACTGCAATCCTCAGAGGAACACAAGCTCCCAGCGACCTCTGTTGAAGCATGCGGTTCAGACGGGAAACTAGAGAAAAAGTGAGTAGGTGAAGGAGAATTTAGTACCTGGTCAGCAAGGAGGTCCTCAAAGAAGGGATTGCTCTGCAGGGAGTTGAGGAATGGGTTGGTAGGGGACAAGCATCCGGGCTGACTGTCTCCGGTAGCAGGAGGGAGGTTAGGGCTCAGCATGCGAGCAAGATGGGCTACAGCAGCAGCAGGGAACCGGGCAGGGGAGCGGGAAGGAAAATGAGAAGGAGCATCTGAGCTGGTTTCTACCTGAGGAGACACTTCCAGGCTGTGGAGGGAAGACAAAACAGTCCTCCTGGTTAATGCTGTGACAGTGCTGTAAGCATACACCACACACACCACAAACGCTTTGATTCAAAGCAATGCAATGATCAATACATACTCGTCTCTCTTGTTAGGCAGAGCAATGATTATGGAGTCAATGCATGGAAAGGGCATGCACTACAAAAAGGAAAGGGCAGCCCTTCTCCAACTGTCCTCCAAATTTCCCCTTTCTGCCTTAGCAAGCCCTAAGCCTCAGGAGTCTGAGAGCTTTCTCTACCTCCTGCAGCCCAAGGACTTGGTTCAGTTCTGTGAGTTTCCCTGCACATGAGGAGCAGCTGGGGTAAGAACACCCAAGAGTGAGCCTTCCAAATCTCTGGATATCAGCCCCCTCCTGCAGATGTCTCCTCACCTTGCCCCAGGCCGGGCTCCGGTCCTTCGCTGCTTTTCCAAGAGGGACCACATTTACCTGTCTTTCTTTTGGGACCTTCTCTGCCAATGCCCGTTGCCAGACCAGGGCTGGCCATCTTACCATCAAATAACCAGGTTGGAAGGGAACCACAAGGACCACCAACCCCTGGCTCTACACAGCACCACCCAAACCCTATGGCTGAGAGCAGCATCCCAATGCTCCCTGAGCTCCAGCCGTGACCACCACCGTCTGGGTCAGACCCCTTCCCTAATACCCAGCTCCAACAGCAGCATTCCCTCCCCCTGAACCTCCTCCCCATGACTTACCCCTGCCAGCTCTGGATCATGCTTCACTTCATGGCAGGGCTTCAGAGAGACCCCACTTTAGCTTGGAGAAATGCAGACACCGATATGCCCATTGCTGGCTGATCAAAGCTGAGCTCAGAACAAATGAAGCAATTGCTTTGCCAACACGTACAGGGAGTGAGCAGCCCTCAGGCTCCAGCCTGCTTGACCCAAGTTGGAAGGGATCACAGGCAGCAGCACCGGAAGATCATGGCCAACGGCAAAGCTGCATGGACTATTTTTGCTTGTTATTACAGATGGCTTTGTCACAAAAAGATCTTTAAAGTATTTTAAAGCACAAAAATGCCACCTTGAGGCAAACATTAACAAACACCATCATCCACCTACAGCTGTGTCAGTTTTGTGCTCAGACAGCATTTGAAGGACGTTTGTCTGTCTGTTGGTACGCAACAAACCAACTCCTACACCCTTTCCATCTTTCCCATGACTCTCACAGTGATTTTGGGAGCTGCTGCTCCAGCTTAGGGGCCACAAACAAGACCTTGAGGCGATGCTGGGCAGCACACAATCCTGACCTACTCCTGTTTGCTCCTTGCTCGTGCTCACATTAATGGTTCAGTCCAGATTAAGAACCCTCATCCATCATTCTGCTTAAGCAGTGTTTAGAAGGAGCAACCCACGGCTGATCCAAGCAGCTCTGCTGCCTTCTAGCATGAAGTCGCTACAGAGCATTAATCAGCTTGAGGCTCCTAATGAGCGCTCACCGCTAACAACCTTGACAGCTGCCAGAAGTCTGGCTGGAGAAATACCTACCCTAGCCCACCAGATCCCCACCTGCACAGGTGGAGAAGGAGCTCCACAGTTCCTCCAAGCCCACGCTGGGCCCATTGGTACATGGGGACGTCCCATTTGGCAGCCTGCAGCTGTCCCCCAGCCTACACACGGATGCCAGCACCCAGCAAAGCAGGCTGTGCTGTGCCTGGGGGCACAAGAGGTGTGAGCATCCATCCCTAGCAGGAGGAAGCAAAGCAGAAGGGACGCAGCTTCTGGCTGTGGTGCAGCAGAACTGCAGCACCTCCATGTTGGCAGTGACACCATCCTGTAAGGCGCCAGCCTGAAGGCACAAAAGCAGAGCTCACGTCCTTCTTGATTTTAATCACCTGCCTTGACTCTCCAAGCACCACCCGCACTGTCACCACCCAACCTCTGTCCTCGGGCTGAGCATCCCCTCCTGTTTAGCACCCCTGCCCTCCCCCCCACACAAACCCACCCCCCTCAAATCCCCACTGCTTCATTCCACCAGGGATGCTGGAAGCGCTCAGCGAAGGGGCTGAGGACGTTGTGCTCCTCTAGAGGGAAACCTCCGCTTGGATGGAGGATCTCTGCTGCAATGAAATGCTGACTCACCCTCCTCCTCCTCCTCCCAGATCCCTGCACGCAGCTCCGCCAGCCAAAATAAATAGCGGGTACCTTCCTGCCCTCATTTATTTTGCTGGCAGCACTTCACAGGCGCATTTTAGCCTCCCAGCAGAACGACGACAAAAGGAAAAGAAAAAAAAAAAGAAAAACTAAAAAATATGACTGAGCAACTGCCTGATGGAAAGTCGCCTGGAAACAGCCTGTTTGATGTGGGAGGATCGAATCCACAGCACACCGAGGTGAAGAGCTGGGGCTGATGGAAAACCCCACCCCTGCGTCCTAGGAGAGGTGGATGGGAAGACATCAGGCCAGGATTTCCATGGATAATTCAGGCATCCTATGTAAGGTCCTTCCTGGGGGACTCCAGCATGGCAGGATTTGGGGCTGGGAAGAGATCAGCATTGCAACCCAGGACATGTTTGTATGAGGTGGGAGCCTGGAAGGGCCTGGAGGTGATGTGCAAGTGGAGCTTTTCAATAGGAAATGCACAGGTCGGGTTCTTATCCTAGAAGGAACCACAGTTTTCCATCTGTCCTCACCTCTATCACACACACAGCTGTCCCCTCATCCTGAACAAGATGGGGACAGGCCCTACTTTATATGGATTTGCCTCCCAAACCATACAGATAACAATAACAAAAAGAAGGCAGGTTGGATGGGGCCCTGGGCAGCCTGGTCTGGTATTAAACGTGGAGATTGGTGACCCTGCCTGTGGTAGAGGGGTTGGAGCTTCATGATCCTTGAGGTCCCTTCCAACCCAAGCCATTCTGTGGGAAGCAGAGATAGGATGTGGGTACCAGATGCAACAAGCAGGCACAGGTGCTATAAGAGCCATTCTTCACCCTTGCAAGGGCAACCCTAATGGCTCCCAAGATGGATTTGAGTTTTCAGCCTCACTGCTGGCCACACAGGACCAGCAACAACCACAGCAGGCAACAGTTTTATGCTTTCCTCCCCTGAAAGCAATGACAGAAGGAAAAGGCTTTAGCCTTGGAAGGGCTTTAACCTGCAAACAGGCTCTTTTTTGCCTCTTGCCAAGCATGAGATGCAGCCCCATTTTATCATCCCAACTCACGCCGGAGGCAGCGGGACCTGCAGTGCTCTGATAACATTGTAGGAAAGCCTGAAAATATGGGAAGGGATTGTTTTCGCCCCAGGCCTTGCCTCAAATAAGCCTGCTGAGCTTCTTCCTTGCACACAACCCTTGAGCATGTCACCTGAAGCACAGCAAACCCCACAGAGCCTTTCATTCAGGTCTCCAAGAGCAGACAGCACCCACCTCCCGCTCCCACCACGGATTCGGAGCTGCTCTGCTCTACAAAGCAAAGGTTAATCCATCCTCAGACCCAGAAGTTATGCGGGTAAATGAGTAGCAGCCTTGCTTCTCCTCCAGATGATAAGCAGATAAGCGCTGCTGGCTTTTCAGCAGCACGCTTGGGAGGGAATGTGCATCTGATTACTGAGGTACAGATTTCAGCCATCGAGATGCAATCAACCTCTCAACAGCTTCAAGCTGAATCGCTCTGTGAGGTCTCCCAGTGTAAGGGAGGAGAATGAAGTAAAATAAGTAGAAGTTCTTCATGAACAGAATGAGAAACAATGTTGGAATCGCTGGTTTGAAGGAGCTCAAGATCCACAAGATCCTAAAAATCACGGAATCCCATAGGATTGAATGATCAAGAAAGAAAGTTCCAAAAAGAGGAACTAATGGGCATCCACCTCCCAGCCTGGGCCAACAGCTGAGCCAACAGCTTCTGCAGTGCTGCCCAAAGGTGCTCATCCACTGCTACACCAAATCCCACAGCGCTGGGGCTTAATGCTCCCCATCAGAGACTTCTCCTAATGTCTCATTCCAGTCTCCCTCGTTACACTTTCAGCTCGTAACTCCCCATCTTAAAATTGCCAAGTGCAATTAAAGCCCATTCAGACGCTTAAGAAGATCCCAGAAGGATCCCCTAGGAATCTCTTCCTTCCAGAATGTATTGTTTCAAAGGAAATCCTATCCTGAGCACCAAAACACACAGCTGGTGGCTCATCCAGGCTTCTCCTTACAAAGTAGAAGAGCTGTATGGAGAAGCCTGCAAAGAGGCATTCAAAAAGCAGAGCCTAAGCAAACCTTGGGTACTCTGACGACTCTGAAACTTTGAGGGTGAAGGCAGTGACTCTGCTGGCTCACATCTGAGCACCTTACAAGCAGCAGAGCTCACACACGGATCCCATTACGTAGAAGAAGCCTGAAAGACCTCTTCGTTAAAGAAGGCTTAGGCTGAATGAAAATCCTTCTGCTTCATAAATTAGGTTAAAGTCAGCCCAGATGAGGAAATCCCTACAACAACAGAACCTTCAGCAATGAAACCCTGCACTGCTCTCCTGGTGAGCGCCTGGATTGCAGCACAGCCCATTCCCATTGCACACCAAGGCACGTGGAGCTGCACCCCTGCACAGGGATACACCTCCCCTTCACGAGCCATGGATGAGCACAGCGGGTTTGGGAGGATCCAGGAAGAAGCACCCTCCCTTTTACAAATGCAGGGTCGAGGAGGCATTTCCCCTGCTCTCATCTCATCTGGGCAGCACTGGGCAGCTGGAGAACAGCTGGGTGCCCACAGCCCCATTTCACTGACCTGGGTTTCTGGGGGGAGTCTTTGGGCTCCTTGGAACCAAACCAGCCTCCAGCCTTGCTCCTGTCATCTCCCGCTGCTGCAGGGCCATGCGAGGCTCCGGTTTTCTCCCCCTGGCCCCTGCTCCCCGCATCACTCTTGTGGAACAGCCCGCCCTTGGTTTTCTTCTCTTCTTTCCTCATTTCCTCGGGTTGCTTCTCCTTCGTCACCTCTGCAGAGAAGACCATGGGTGTTGCCACCTGGGTCGGCTTGTTCTCCAGGCGGCTGTTTTCTTCCATCCTGGCTCTGCCCAGGTGGTTGCTGAGGGTCACGGCTTTGGTGGACACCTTGAGCTCTTCCTGCAAAACCAAGCTGGGAGGAGAGGGGATGAATCTCATCTCGTCCCTTTGCTGCGTCCTCTCCAAGCTGCCGGCCCCCCAGGGCACCTCGTGGGGGTCAGCGTGGATCGGGATGAAGCCAAAACCCTCCTCTGGCCTTTTGGGGACAGGCAGCGGAGTGGAGCCCTGCGGGGTGGGCACGGGGCTCCTCAGGGTGGGCTCATCACTGTACACGTGGCTCCCATTGATGCAGAGGGAGGAGCGGGACACGGGATCTGTCTTTGGCTTCAGGCTGTGGATTGCTTTTGGCTCCAGGACAGGGCTGACCTGGGAGACGTCGTCACTGAATGCTCTCTTGTGGGTCAGCTTCGGAGAAGGTAAAAAGTCCTTCACTGCAGGGAGAAAGCACAAGGCTGGGTGAGGCCAGCTGTGTAATGGGCACAGCAAGCTTCACCTACTAAAAAACACTGATGAGAGCTGCAGAATTACACCAGCCTTTCCCCTCCCAGGCTCTACTCAACTATAATTAAATTCAGAGGGAGATAAAGCACAGGTCATAAAGCACACGGCTCTACAAGGCCGTACATCTCCCCAAGCACATCTCTTCAAGATCCAGAAAGCAGTAAGGTGAAAACCACTGTCAGACAGGGTCTGAGGGCTACAATGAACGCAGGGATCTGGCCAAAAGAAGCCGAAAATCACACACAGGCCCTTGGGCTGCTGTGTGGTGCAGTAAGGAAGGTCTGTGCCATTCCTCCCTCTTCTCTCTCCTGATGAAGTTTTCAGCAGATCCCAGTGCTCGGTACCCTGGGACTCCCACCCCATCCGGGAATTGGCAGTCTCCAGCCAATTAAACCATGTAATGATAGATTTTGTTTTCAAGGGACGGCGAGAATTAATTCTTGACAAGAGCCTTTTTTGTTTGCAAATCATCGCTCTGCCAGCGCCAAGAGCTGGGATTGCTTTAATCACCAGCAAGCAGTCCCTGCTCCAGCTCTGCCCCTGCCCCAGCTCTGCTCCCGAGCCGGAGGCGGCTCATTAGGCACAAGGAGCTGCTCTTTGCCACCTGCTCTTGTAGAGCAGAGGAGAAACAGCCCCGAGTCACCTCTACACCCCACGGTGGTGCAAAGCAGCCAAGCGGGGCCGTCTGCACGCAGCCTTGGCATTCCAAGCCAAATCTTGGATGTTTTCCCCCCCGTTCTTGGCAGGCAGGCAGGCAGATCTCAGAGGGTTCGTGTAGGACACCGCCTCTTAGGTAAGCAATCAGTGAAGCAATTTGCAAGAGAGCCCCCACAACCCCTTCAAAATAAAAGAAAAGAAAGGTCAAACGGGTGGGATTAACGCCACCATCCTCTTACCGGAGCGCTCCGTGGACAGACTGCTGTGTCTGCTGGGGGACCTGGTTACCTCAGGGCCGCTGGTGGCCATGCCCAGGCTGGCTGATGAAACAGTGCTGTCGGATCCCAGCGAGGTGTTGGACTGCGTTAGGGACGACTTGCGCAGCTTGTTCTTCAGGAAGAAGCCCTTCACTTTGGACTTCTTGCCGCCGACGTCGTAATCGTCCTCCATGTCGAGCGCGCCCACGCTGCTGGGGATGATGGCAGAGGCCGACTCCAGGTCGTACTTCTTCTTGCCCTTCATCTTGTCCTTCAGCTTGCCGAAGGGTGACCGCGGTTTGTCCTTCATGGACAGGTCGAACATGCTGGCCGTGAGGTTGTTGCGTGTGAACTGGATGCTCACCTGGATCTCACCACGTTCCTTCTCCTTCTTGCCGGGCTTGGAGTGCAGCTTGTGCCACCTGAAGACAGAGAAAAGATGAGGAGAGGGCTCTCCATCAGTGCTTTGTGATGGGTTTTGCAATATTTGAGAGCTGGTGAGTCAGAATCCAGCCTCTCATAGGGGAGTCTGCACTGTCATAGCAAAGGAGCTCAATAGTTGGATATTAGGAAATATTTGATTTCAGGTTAATTGGAAACATTTTCTTCTCAGGCATTGGAACAGGCTGCTCAGGGAGCTGGAGGAGTCAGCATCCCTGGAGGTGTGGATAAGTGGCACTCAGGGACATAGCTGGTGAGCACTGTGGGGATGGACTGATGATTGGACCTGATGAACTTAGAGGCCATTTCCAACCCTAATGAATCCATGGTATTCATTAAAACGATTCCAGTGATGGCAGAGGATCACAGAATCACACAATGGTTGGGTTGAGAAGGGACTCCAAAGCCCCATAGCCCCACTCCTGCCATGGACTGGGTGCCCCCCGCAGATCAGGCTGCCCATGGTCCCATCCATGGCCTTGGGCACCTCCAGGGATCCACAACTCAAAGGACACCCGGGCACAGAGCCGTGCTGTGGGATGGCAGAGGGCTGTTGCCTGTTGCTAGCTGAAACAAATGGTGCAAAGGAAAGCAAGAAACACCCAGAGGAACTCATTTCTACATTCCACTTCCCTAATTCCCCACAGCAACAGGTTCAGATGGGGCAGCACAACGCTGGGCCAGAAGGGAAGCATCTCTTCCTGAAATAACCGCCTCGCACTGCGGACCCAGCACCCTTCCCCTCGCAGGACAGGATGAGCTCCCTGGGGCCCCAGATAACAGCACTGTGAATTATCAGCAGGCTGCAAAACAACATGGAGACCTGCTTGGTCTAAGCCAAGATTTCCACCCAGAATGTCAGAGCAGAGCAGAGTGAGACAGCTCCGATGGCCCCAACACCCAGCCTGGGGATCTGCAACAACAACAGGAGCAGGAAGGCATTTTTAGAGGTGTTCTAATAATTTCCAACTGATTTCCCAAGTACTAAAAAAAATCCCCGCCGTGTTTTAGGCTGTTAAAAGAGTTTGCTTAGAAGAGCAAAGTCACCAGAAAGGAAAAAACAAGGGGAGGAAAATGTGAAGCGTTGGAGACGGGTGTAACCCTGCTGAAATCATAGGAGCGAGGAGGAAATCCAAACCACGTCCTCAATTCCCCATTCAGGAGCCACTGAGGAGCGCCCATGACTTTGCTGGGCACAGGCTTTGAGCCCATTCTGTCCACCCTCACAAATGGGGAACAATTCTCAGCACCCAAGTGCTTGAAAAATCAGAGAATGGTTTGGGTTGGAAGGGACCTCAAAGATTTCCTGGTTCCAGGAATGCAGGAAGATAAGGAAAAAGCAGATTTGTGGCTGACTCCTGGAATGGGAGAAAACCTCACGAGCAGGTTTTGTATCTGACATCATCACCCCATAGGGAAAATAGAGAGGGAGAGCTTGGGATGAATTAACATGGGGAAAGGCATCTGAGGATGAGGAGATGTAAAACCCCATCTCACATGGACACGCTCGCAGCATCCCCCACTTACCACACTGCACTCATTACAATTAATTTGGCTGCTCGGTAATGATGCCTTCAAATGAACAAGCTCTAAACCTGCTCTGCTTCTAAAAGTGTCCATTCCAGAACAGCCTCTGCCCAGGCTGGCACTGGATAAAGGAGCTGTGTGGGGTTCCCAGCACCCAACAGGTCAGGACTGCACCCCAAAAAAGGGAGATGTGCTATTTTTAGGCAGGGCTCAGAGTTCATGAGATGAGTATTTGGGTGGATCACGTCTCTCCACGTCTCATGGCTGCTGTTATTTTCATTTAAATCAATTCCAGTGGAGCTACAAATGCACCCAGAGCAGGATTGGGATGGGTTTAAAGAAGAACACAAGCTGCTGATGGGCCTGTTTGCTCTTATGCCCACCCCAAGAGGGATTTCATTGAATTGTCGTGGTTGGAAAAGACCTCCAAGATTTGCAGAGGGGAGGAGGAGTTGTGGATGCTCCATCCCTGGAGGGACTCAAAGCCAGGCTGGATGGGCTTTGGGCACCTGGTCCATGGGAGGAGTCCCTGCCCACAGTTGGAACTGGATGGGCTTTAAGGTCCCCAACCCAACCCGTGCTGTGATTCTACACTGAGGGAGCTGGGATGGCTCAGTCTGGAGAAAAGGAGGCTCAGAGGGGACCTCAGAGCTCCCAGGAAGGAGGTGAATGGCTTCATCCTTGCACAAGGGGAGAGCCAGGTTGGGAATCAGGAAACATTTATTGTCCAGAAGAGCGGGCAGGCAGTGGCACAGCTGCCCAGGAGTGGTGAGGTCACCATCCCTGGAGGTGCTCCAGAACTGTGGGGCTGTGGCACTGAGGGTCAGTGGGCACGGTGAGATGGGTTGGGGATCTCAGAGGCCTTCTCCAACCTTAACGATTCTATGCAAAATTAAAAGGGGCACCACAATGGCTATGGAGACACCCAGCTCCCGTGGCATGCATGGGAGGAGGCAGCAGCCTGCCCAGCACAGGGCTGAGAGAGGAAATCACAAACAGAACTCCACGCAGATGCCCCACAAAGGGGAAACAGTTGGGGCCCCGCCGGGCTCTCGGGAAGCCAAACAAGCCAACACCAAACTCCCATCAGCATCGCCTGTGTGCTCACATGGGTCCCCACCATCCAGCACGGCTAAAACCCCTTCCTTATGCAAAGGCTCTGCTCCACTCCCACTCACCTCCACCAAGAGACAAGGAGAGCTGCCAAAAGGCAGCAGGAGCACAGTGCTATTTTCTGCTGCTGCTGCTGAGATCGATGGGAGCGGAGCGCAAAGCGCTGCCGTGGCTCGAGGCCCCCGCAGGGCACGCGTTTCCCCCCCATCTGCTGGCAGAAAGTGCTGAGCAAAGGGAAAACACACCCTGGGGTGGAAATGGGAGCGGAGGAGACAACGGGACACGGAGCCGTCCCTTAATGCAAAGGCAAAGCTGACTGTGGAGAAGAGATCCCACAGAGCCCCGCGTCTCCTGTCCCTTCTGCACCCCCATCAGCACCAAACCACGCGCTGAGCCGAAGCGCCCAACCCATCGCCATCCCCTTGGGTACCTCCAGCAATGCTTTCCCAGTTTCTCTCCCAGACTGGACCCGGTGCTTTGCTAGCAGCAGGCTGCACAGAGCTTCCTGGGGTGCTGGAGCCACTCAGTAAGGCGCAGCTTTAGGGATGCACTTGGGGTTCACCTGGAATGAAGCAGGAGCGCTCCTGCCTGAGCTGCAGCTCAGAGCAAGGGACAGACAGAACCCTCACCGCCTCTCATTTACTGCTGAATCACCCTGCAACAAGCTCAGCCCTGCTAATGAGAGGTCTTTAATTAGTGACAACTTCAACAGAGAGCCAGGGATGGGCAGGTGAGGAAGAGGAAACCCAGGGAAACCCCAAACGTCTGCAGAAAAAGACACCATTGGGGCCACAAGGGGAACGGCACAGAGGCATGGAGGAAGCTCCATATCAAGAAGAGAAGCAAAGGGTGGAAAACAGCACAGCCCCCCGGGCTCGCAGTCTGATCTTGTTTTGATGCAGCTTCCCCCACTGGTGCCGGGAAGCTTTTCTGCTGCGTCGGTTCCTTTGGTGTTGGTTTTGGACAGGCTGCTCTGCACGGCGATCTCCGTGAGCTGCTCAGAGCACAGCTTGAAAATAAACATGGGCTGAAGGAAGGAAGGGAAGTCAGGAGACTGAATTCAGCCCGACAAATGGTTCTCTAAGAGGCCTCAAAGCTTCCACTCCAGCCCCGTGTTGGTGGGCTGAGGGTGCATGGTGGCACGGAGGGGACAAAGACAGTAGCAAGGCAGGCTCCAGAGCTGGAGAAGAGCTATCAGCAGCGCTGGCATGAGGACAACCACAGGCAGCTTCACTGCAAATCAGCTTGAAGAGATGAGATGAAAGGTTTTCCCCCCATCAGAATCACAGAGGTTGATGAAGACCTCTAAGATCACCGACCCCAACCACCAACCCCTCACCACTGTGCCCACTAACCACATCCCTCAGTGTCACATTGACCCCAGGAAGAGGACGGGCGGGGAGATTCAAGGAGCTGTAAAATGGAGCATGAAACATTTATGAATGAAGAGAATAACAGCAAGAGACAGCAGAGCCCTCGTTAACTGCTTATGCTCCAGAGCTCCCACGGTTTGCAAATCCAAGCAGTAGATGAGCCAAAAAACCACTGTGCCCACGATCACCATACGCCCTGACCTGTTCTGCCAGCCTCAAATGCATATAGAAAAGGAGAAAATGAGGCCCAGCTTGGTGGGATGCAAAGCATGGGTGACGGCACAGGGCTGCTCGGCAGGTTTCCCTGCTGCACTGGCTGAGCAGGAGGTGGAAATGGGTGCAGAGAAGAGCATGATTTGCTGTAAATCCTCTTCTAAAGAGAAGGGCTGGCAGGGAGAACCAAGCAACTCAAAGCACCCCAGGCTCAGGAACTGAGGGAGCAGCTCAGACGAGAAGAAACTCCAACCCCACATCCCTGCTGCAAAGTCCTGATGAAGAAAGCCAACCCTCATGGTTGCTTGCACGTATCTGTAGGCTCCAACAAGACATGGGGAGCAACAAGAGACACCAGCAAAGGTTTTAAAGCTGCTTTCACTCAGCAGAAATGTGCAGGAAAGGATTTGAGGACTTTTTGGACTCCTCTTGCCTAGAAAACCCCATGCAACAGTGGTACACAGACCACAACCCACACCAGCAGAGCACTCAGTGATGGTGACAAAGAACGTTTACGGTGTTTTTGGGGCCTCCTATGGGTTTTTCCTGTAGCTGCCAGGGGAAAACCACTGCTGGAGGCAGGGAGAGCTCTACAGATGAGCGCAAAGTGGAGGAAGGAGACTGTGCCTGCAGTTCTTTGGCTGTCAGGGGACAGAGGGACCTTGGGAGGGCCACCAAGAGTCCAGAGCCAACGTGCCAGTCTTCACCCAGGTTGGGGGTTCCAACTGCATCAATATCTTTAAAGAAAGAAAAGAAAACAAAACAAAACACAACCTGAGCTTGAAGAGAGCTCACACTCCAGCACCTGCAGCTCTAACGTGCTACATGGTCAACAGGGCTGGGTGTGGGAATGGAGGTGGGCAAAGGACATCCAGCCCAGAACAGGGCAATGAAGCTCCTCAATTTGCCAGGGAGATGGCAGGGTCACCGTCCCTGGAGGTGTTCCAGAACCATGGGGATGTGGCACTGAGAGATGTGGTCCGTGGGCACGGTGGGATGGATTGGGGTTGGGCTTGGAGATCTTAGAGGCCTTCTCCAGCCTTCGTGCTTCCCCGAATCTAAATCCAATCAGGGTGAGAAGGGGCAGCCTGGGTAGCAGCCCAACCCAAGCAGTGGGGCACAAACCCCCCTCCTTCCATCGCCCTGAGGCATTTCAACACAGCACAGCACTTCCTGCGTTGGCCAAGCAGCCGTGCACCGAGATGCAGCAACCCCTCAGAGAACCAAAACAAGGATTTCATCACAGCCTGCCACACCTGAGCAGATCCCATTACCCTCGGCCAACCCAAGACCCCACTTTCACATTTCTCACCTCCCAGACCCTCTTCAAGGCCAGGACCTACAGCTGGGGACGGACAGACTGCGATGGAACCTCAGTGTGGATTTAGGGACCGTCCCTTGCCCCCAAGTAGGGTTGCCTTAAGGTCCGCATCTGTTGAGCAGCACACAGGACCACGGACAGAGGTGACAGACCCCATGCAGGTCTCCTCCACCACCCCAAATCCATCCCAAATTCACAGCGAGGTCCAACCTGCATTGGCTCGATGGCTTTGACCAAAGACGTTGGCAACCAGAGGAAAGGTGGGTGCCACCCAGGCACAGAGAAAGGGCTGGAGGGGACCTGTTTGTCCAAAACACGGATACAAATGATAAAAGCCAACTACTCCCCTCGGAGAGCATCCCAACCTGCAGGCACCCACCAGCCAAAAATCCACACCATCACAGCCAACGCAGGAAAAGCTCAACAGGGTTAAAGCCACGACTTAAAAATAAAAGCACTGCAAGTCACGGCTGCTGCTGCATTGCCAACCCGAAGCTTTCTAGCTTGGGATAAGCCCAAGGATACCAAAAAAGGCCAGGAGACACCCAAAAAGGCCACGAGAGCCCTCTTAGGCAAAACCAAGAGCTGACTTTTCCCCTCCCAGACAAACATGTTGCCATTCAGCTGATAAATGCTGCCAGACGCACCCAGCCTCGCTCCGTGACACGGGGCCAAGTTGGACGGCGCATTTTCCACTGAGCTGAAAACACGAAGAAAAAGCACTGCTGACAAAGTTTCCACCCAACAAAAATCAGCAGTGAAACGAGAGCAAGGTCACCACGCTGACAACCAAGGCCTGCTTTGTTGCTTTTTCTATTTTTGTATTATTTTTTTTCCTCCTCTCTTCTGGGCTGCGTTCAAGCTGGCAGCAGCTTTGTGCCTCCAAGCAAGGGATGCAGACGGGGCCCTGCAAACAAAGGGGTGCAAGAGAGACCCCCCCCCCCCACCCTTAGCACCCAAACCCAGAAGCACTGCAGCCCCAAAGCTGCAGCATTCCCCATTTTTGGGGATATCTGCCCAAATCCCAGCTGTGCCAATGTGGGATGCAGCCTGCGAGCTCCTCGCACCCCAAAACCCTGCAGCCACTCTCCACGCACAGCCAGGCTGCAGGGAGCCACGGTGCTGCTCTGCATTAGGGCAGAACTGAAGATCTGGAGCTCGTTTTCCAGCCAGGGTTAATAGAAATCAAAGCAAAATTAATGCCGGGGGGGAACAGCCATGTGGCAGCCCTCAGGGCTGTCCCCTCAATTCCCATTTTGGGGCTGGGAAGAGTGGGTTGCAGATGGGAAAAAGTCAGGGGAAAGCACGCAATCCACAAACCCATGGCACAGCATTACGGGGGGACAGAGCCCACAGGGCCTTTTTTGGGGTACAGAGGGTCCCTGTGATGCCCTGTTCTCTGTGACACTCTTATTGGGGCACACAAGGGCCCCACGATGCCCCATTCCCTGCAATACACTTCTGGGACCATGCATGGACCCTCTAAGACCTCCACCTTTTGCAGCCCCCCTCATGGGACACACATGGACTTCATGACAGCCTTAGGAGGGCCCACATCAAAGAACTCTGTGACACCCATCTCCTTTTTGGGGCACGCAAGGACTCTGTGATGTCCTATTCCTTGTGAAGCCATGCGTGGATCCTGTGACCCCTCATCTCCCTTCCAGGAGCCCAAATGGACCCAATGACACTCAATCTTTTGCAACTCCCTTCCTGGAAGCACGAAGAGACCTCGCACGGACCCAGTGACATCCTATTCCCTATGACACCCACTGGGGCTCCATGGCCCCCATGACACCCTATATCCTACAAATGCCTTTTTGGGGCACAATGAGGCCCCACGGAACCCTACTCTTTGTGACACCCTTCTGGGGCCATACATAGACTCAATAACAACTCATCTCCTACAACTCCCCTCTTGGTGCACAAAGAGACCTCATGACATCTTATCCTCTCTGACAGCCTTACAAGGGCCCACACGAAGCCCACAACACCTCATCTCCTTTTTTGGGGCAGAAAAGGACCTCATGATGCCATATTCCCTGTGACACCCTTCAGGGACCACGCATGGAGCCTGTGACACCCCACCTCCTACAAGTGCCCTTTTCTGGGCCCAGGTGAATCCCATGACAGCCCATCTCCTGCAATCCCCTCCTCGGGGTATTAAGAGACCCCTGTTTCCTATGACATCTTTATGAGGGCCCACGCAGACCCCACGACACCCCATATCCTTCCCGAGCCACATAAGGGCTCCATTACATCCCATTCCCTGTGATATCCAACGAACGGACCCCGTGACACCCCATCTCATACAAACACCTTCCCAGAGCACGGAATCCCATAGAACACCATAGAACCACAGGATCCTCAATGCCTCCAACCCCTTCTTGTGGTCCACACAGACCCAATGACACCCTATTCCCAATGACAGCCCTACAGACCCCACATCCCGAGGCACACAATAACTCCACGACCCCCAGTTCCCCGTGACAGCCTCACACAGACCCCTCCTCCCCCAGACACCCTCTGGGGGGCCCGCGGAGCCCCTTTACGGCTCACGGAGCCGCTCCGCCCCGCTCACCTCTCCTCGGCCGCCCTGCCCTGCAGCCCCGCAGCCCGCAGCGGTACCCGGGCCATGCCCAGAAAGCGGTCCATGCCCACCAGGGCGCGGTGCATAACGGTGAGCAGCAACGCGGCCTCAGCCCCGGGCTCGGTGGGCGGCAGCTCGAAGGCGCATTCCTCCTTCCATTCGGGGCAGCCGCCGCTTTTCTCGGCCACCGAAGTGCAGTACTTCTCTCGGCCCAGCTGGATGATGGTATACGCGTCGCTGCTGCCCGCTTTGCCCCCACCGCCGCCGCCCTTACAGCGCAGCCCCCGGGCCCGGACCACCGTCACCTGCACGTGGGTGGGCAGCCAAGCCGGGGGGCCGTCGGCGGGCAGCGCGGCGGCGCGGAGCAGCGCCATGGCCGGGAAGGGACAGAGAGCGGCCGGACCGGGCCGAGCCTCAAATCCGCACCGCTCCGCTGCGCTGCCGCAGCCGGGCCGCAACGCGACCGCCGCACGTCCCGCCCCGCCCCGCCCGGCGGCAGGCCACGCCCATAAAGCCACGCCCACCAAAACGCCCCGCCGAACCCCGCGCCCTTCATGGCCGAAGCCATGCGGCCTCGTTCTAAAAGCCCCCCATAAGCCACGCCCCCAGTGTGAACAAGCCACTCCCCTTTGCTATAAGCCACGCCTCCTCTTAATCCACGTCCCCATTTGCCGTCATTCTAAACGACGCCCCTTTGTGTAAGCCACGCCCCCTCGACTAGAAAGCCACGCCCCCTCCTCCAAAGCCACGCCCCCTCCGCTCTGCGCGCTGCCCGCTGCACTGCGCAGAGCTGTGAAGGAACGCGCCGGGCTTTGCAAGCAGCCAGCTGTCCTGCGCTGCGTTCTGTTGCACCGTGCTGCACGTGCTGTCAATGCAGTGTGATGTGCACGGGGCTGTGCGTGCATCACGCTGTGCATGCACGAGGCTCTGCACCGTGCTGTGGGCAGCCCGTGCTGTGCGTGCACCTGCTATACGTGCACCAGGCTGCTCTGCAGTGTGCTATGCACGCGCTGTGCTGTGCGCAGAACGGTGCGTTTGCACCTCTTTGTGCACCGTGCTGTGCTGCATCAGGTTGTGCGTGCACCTGTTTGTTCACCAAGCTGTGCAAGCACCACGCTGTCCTGCACCGTGCTGTGCGTGCGCCATGCCGTGCACGCACCAGGCTGCAAAGATCCCAGCTGCATGGGGTTTGCACTGCAGAGCGCTGTGGGATGAGGGGGGGCACAGCAGCGCTCCCACTGCAACCCAATGGGCATCACAGAGCAGTCAGCATGTGGGCAAAGCACCTGGGGGTGATGTTTGCTGTGCTGGGGCTGTGCTGCAGGGTGTGCACTGTGTGTGCACATGGAGGTGTGTGAATATACGTGCACGCACGTGGCTGTGTCCATGTGCACGTGTGCCCACGCTTGCTATGTGTGCACGTATGTGCATGTGTCTCTGCACAGCTTCCCTTGGCTTTAAACTCATTTCCCACGCAGCAGCCGGGGCAGGCAGCCCAATGCACCTGGACCGGCTCCTAATAAGCAATTAAAAACCTCCCCAACGTCTCTAATAAGTTCCCCGGCCCCTGCAGCAAGGTCACAGCCAAACGTTGCTCCTCGGGGCCCTTTGGGTGCTATCACACAGCGATCACAGCGTGCTGATGCCATTGAGATAAGGGCAGGACCACGGGTCAGCGCAGCGGGGCTGCGGTGCTGCTCTATCGGCACCATCGGCGTTCTGCTCCACCGCGGGGACACGGCGGGGACACGGCGGGGCTGGGTGGGAACCCACAAGGGGATCAATGGGGACACTGTGTGGAGAGAGTGGGACATGGCAGGGATGTGATGGGGATGTGGTGGGGACACAGGGGGAACACAGAGGGGATACAATGGGGACACGAGGGGGACACAATTGGGATGTGATGGGGACATGGTGGAGATGTGGTGAGGACACAGGGAGAAAACAGTGCGGACACAATGGGGACACATTTGGGGTGTGATGGGGACGTGGTGGGGACACAGGGAGAAAACAGTGGGGACATGATGGGGACATAATTGGGACACAATGGGGACACAATTAGGATGTGATGGGGACATGGTGGGGATGTGGTGGGGACAGAGGGAAAAAGCAGTGAGGATATAATGGGGACACAATGGGGACACAGTGGGGACACAATTGGGATGTGATGAGGACATGATAGGGACACAACTGGGACACAATAGGGATGTGATGGGGACGTGATGGGGACACAGGGAGAAAACAGTGTGGACACGATGGGAACAGAATAGGGACATTATGGGGACACAATTGGGACATAATTGGGATGTGATGGAGATGTGGTGGGGACACGGAGAAAACAGTGGGGTGGTGACACAATACTGACACAGTGGGGACATGATGGGACATGGTAGGGAAATGATGGGGTCATGGTGGGGACACAGTGTGGACACAATGGGGACATGATGGGGACATGACAGGAACACAGGAGTGACATGGTGGGGCCATGGTGGGGACACAATAAGGAAATAATGTGAAAAAGGTGGGAACATGGTGAGGACACAATGGGGACATGATGGGAACACAGTGTGGGACATGGTAGTGACACGGTGGGGCCATGGTGGGAACACAATGAGAACACTGTGGAGACATGGTGGGGACATGGCAGGGACATGATGGGGACACAGTGAGGACGTGATGGGGACACGATGGGGAGACAATGGAGACATGATGGGGACACAGTGGGGACACAATGAAGATGTGAGGGGGACACAATGGGAAGAAAATGGAAATATGATGGGGACACAATGGGGACACTGTGGGGACGCAGCGGGGCCATGATGGGGACACAATGGGGAGAAAATGGAAATATGATGGGGACACAGTGGGGACAAAATGGGGTCACAATAAGGACACAATGGAGACATGATGGGGACACAGTGGGGACACAAAGGGGATGTGATGGGCACACAGTGGGGACACAGTGAAGATGTGATGGGAACACAGTGGGGACACAGTGGGGACACAATGAAGATGTGATGGGCACACAGTTGGGACACAGTAGGGACATGGTGGGGACACAGTAGGGAGAAAATGGAAATATGATGGGGACACAATGGGGACACAATGGGGACATGATGGGGACACAATAAGGACATGATGGAGACATGATGGGGACACAGTGGGCACACAGTGGGGACACAGTGGGGACACAATGGGGATGTGATGGGCACACAGTGGGGACACAGTAGGGCCATGATGGGGACACAGTGGGGACGTGATGGGGACACAATAAGGACATGATGGAGACATGATGGGGACACAGTGGGGACACAGTTGGACACAGTGGGGATGTGATGGGGACACAATAAGGACATGATGGAGACATGATGGGGACACAGTGGGGACACAGTTGGACACAGTGGGGATGTGATGGACACACAGTAAGGACAAAATGGAGACACGACGCGGACACTGGGGACATGGTAGGGACATGATGAGGACACACTGGGGACACGGTGGGAGCACAGTGGGGACACAATGGGGACACGGCGGGGACACGGGGCTGCGAACCCTTTGCACCTACTCCAGCTCCTGGCCCTATTCAAATCCCCAATAAATATGCATCTGACAGGGAAACAAACAGCATCGGCACACGGGGGATTTCTTATCGCGGCGGCGATGCGATGAATGCAATTATAGCTCCGAGTCGCTGCTGCCCTGCGCTGCTCTGCTGCTTATCCCTGCACAGCATCTGCCTCCCCGCTCCCTGGCTCTGATTGCTTTCTTTCCCCTCCTTTTCCCTCTGATTATCTTTCCCTTCGCTCCGTCCCCACCTCTGGCATCGCCCGTTTCCTTCCGCTTTCGCATCTTTAGGTGGTTTAGGTTTTTCATTACCCCTGGATTCGTTCTCGTCACGGCGTCCCGTTGGGCTGGGAAAGTCGTTGGAAGGACGGGGTGCTGGGTGCCACCCGCTGTGGTGTCATTCATCCCATGGGGACACCGAGGTGCCCGGGGTGAGGGGGACATCCCTCATCACAGGGCAAAGCAATGGCGTTCATGCAGGGCGATGCGATGGCATTTACATAGGGGCAAAGCAACTGCGCTCAAGTGAGTGCAGAGAAATTGCACTCAGGGCAAAGAAATCACACGTAGGTGAGGCGAAGGAATTGCATTTGTATAGAGGACAAGAAATTGCACTGATCCAGCGCAGTGCCATCGCAGTGCTATGGGGCAGAGCGACTGGGGTGACGTTGTGGGGGCAGCTGCAATGCGCCCCCACTTTGGGGCTCTGCAAAAGCTTTCCCTTCTGCAAAACCCATCTGCAGAGTGGCTGCTGCCCCCCTGGAGGGGGAGGGGGTGGCGAGGAGGTTGGAGCTAAGACAAATCAAGAGTTCAAATGTTGAAACGATTAAAAATGGAACACAATAAAAGAAATGGGAAGCGGGGGAGATAAGGCGCGGGCGCCCTCGCCGCCTATTTAACATTCATTGGATTGAATAATCAGCCCTCATTATCTCAAATTGGCTGCATATTTGCCCTCAAAATGCTAATTTGAAAGTTGGCTGCGAGCGCCGTCTGCCTATTTTGACTAAAATATGATTTTGCTTTATTTGTGCATTGTTTGTAGCTCCGGGGGCATTTCCAGTTTCAAAGTGAAAAAGGAAAGTAGGGGGGGGGGGGGAGGGAAAAAACAACCCAAAGCCATCAAAGGTTGGGAGGGAGGGAACCAGAATGGCATTGCCAGGGCTGTGGGGAGGATTGGAGGCATTAGCAGGCTTTGGAGTGGGGATGGACCCTTTATCATTCATCTCAGGGTGGAAAATGGGAGGCATAACGTTGTTTTATGGTGGCGATGTCCCATCGACCTTCCTGGAGATGCTGCTGTGTCCCCATCCCCGCTGCGCTTGAAACAAATGGGGTTTCCCCGCCAGGCCGTGACCCCAAAAACGAGGCCAAAATCCCACATTGAACCCCAAATCCCACATCGGTCATCGTACGGAACCCAAAACGTTCCCCCCTTTTCCCTTGGGACGCCGCCGTCTCATCGCACGACCAGCAGCGATCCCATCCCATGATTACCCTTCCTAAAAGTCAATCAATAGATCATAAAGCAGGGAATCACGGCCGGAGTTTAAACCCCCCCCCATTCATGGCTGAGGATTTAGGGTTATTGAAGGGCAATTGCTTCGCCGTCGCTTCAATCCGCCGTTAGCGATGCCGCCGTCCGCCCGCTGGCTTACCCACAATGCCCCCAAATGCCACGTTTCTCATGCAGCCCCCAGCGCTGCCCCCAAAGCTGTTTGCACAGCAAACTGCAATTGTAGGGGAGATTAACGGGGCCGGGGTTCGGCCGCCCTTCATTGACAAAAGGAGGAGGCAATCCGCTGCCATCAATTCCGCCGGCGGCTCCGGGTTTGGCAATGACACTGCTTTTGACATTCCCAACCGTGGGGATGGATGGGGGTGGGGGGTTCCCCCCCCCCCCTTTTCTCCTTTTGGGACCCCGAATGGCAGAGCTGCACCACTTTCCCATAAGGAATAAAGAAGTGGAATCTTCAGGGAGGGAAGATTGAGGTTGGATGTGAGGGGGAAGTTCTTGACAGAGAGAGCAGTGAGGTGCTGGAACAGCTGCCCAGAGAGGCTGTGATGCCCCGTCCATCCCTGGAGGTGTTCAAGGCCAGGTTGTTTGTGGCCCTGGGCAGCCTGGGCTGCTATGAAATGTGGAGGTTGGTGGCCCTGTGTGTGGCAGGGGGTTGGAGCTTCGTGATCCTTGAGGTCCCTTCCAACCCTGGCCATTCTGTGATTCATAGCCCCAAGCTGGGTGGAGTTTTGGGACAGATCCCAGATCATCTTGGGGTGGAAAATGGGAGGAATAACGTTGTTTTATGGTGGTGAGTCCCATCGACCTTCCTGGAGATGCTGCTGTGTCCCCATCCCCGCTGCACTTGAAGCAAATGGGGGTCAGAGCCCCCATTTTTGTCCCTGGCAACCCTTGGGGGGCAGCATCTCTGGGGCAGCAACGCTTTTTTGGTCCTCCCCCTGCCTTGTGTGTGGGGAGGACACGTCCTTGGGTGTCACCTGGGGATGCTCCTCAGCCATTTGGTGCCACCTGGAAGCTCAGCCCAGCTGTGCACGGCCGATAGCTGCACCCACCACCGGGACCCTTCTACCTGTGTCGGAGAAACCACACAGGACGTCCCATCCCGGTGTTTTTCAGCCCGAAGTGTCCCATTCCAGGCTGTTGTATCCAGCCCCCGTGTGTCCCCTCCCCGGCTGTCCCCCCCCCCGTGTCACTGCGCGGTCTGGCAGTGGCCTCTGGCGGACAGAGGGGGGAACAGCCGCGACCCGACCGGAATGGCATCAGTCCTGATAGGAACCTCTGCCAACCGCTAAATGGGCTCCCCAATAACCGGGATGTTCATTAAGCGGGACCCCCCCCTCCCCCCCACTAATTGGGATGCTCATTAACTGCAGTATGCACTGACCGGGTTCCTTGCTAACTGAGTTGCTCACTAACCCCTCTCACTGGGATGCTCATCAGTGGGGTTACTCGTTAACTGGAACACCCACTAAACTGGGACCCCACTGATTGGGATGCCCATATTGTGACTCTACTAACTGGGACCATTCTCACTGAGATGCTTATTAACCAGCTTCCCTCCTAACCAGGATGCTCATTAAGTGAGATGCTCGTTAACTGGGATCATTCCTAACTGGGATTCCTATTAACTGGGACCCCAACTATTTGGCTGCCCTCTAACTGAGACATTCACTAACTGGGATCCCTACTAACTGGGATTCCCACTAAGTGGGATTCCAGTTAATCCCACTATTTGGCTTCCCTCTAACTGGGACAGTCGTTAACTGGGATCCTAATTAACTGGGACCCAATTAACCAGCATCAATCAGATCAGGAGCCTGCTAACTGAGATGCTTCCTAACTGGGACCCCGATAAACAGGAAGCCACAAAGCTGGGGATCTCCAGTAACTGGGATCCCCACTTACAGCCTGTTAACCGGGATCCTCAGCTGAGATCCTATGGGCTGTGATTGGTGTTGATAACAGGGATGGAGCTGAGATCTCTACAGACCGCAGTGCTCTGACTCGGATGCTCATCAACAGGAGTCCCCACTCAATGGGATCTGGCCAACCGGGATGCTCATCAAGTGGAAAGCCCACAACCAGTGTTGCCCTCTAACTGGAACCCCACTAACAGGGATGCCCACTGACTGGGATGCCCACTGACTGGGATGCCCACTAACTGGGATGCCCACTGACCTTTCCTGAGCCACGAACCCCACGAGACAGCTCTAAAAAGCCATCAAACAGAAGCTGACTGAAACACTGAAGAGTTGATGGGAAATAACCCCCAGCTTTTGCACCTGCCAGCAGCGCGGGGCAGACGCTCCTCCACCACTTGATGGCAGTGGGCATCCAAGCAACTCTGTTTCACTCAATAATTTCAGCTGAATTGGTTCCAAGCGCTGTTTTTCCCCCCTCGGAAAAAAAATGGGGGTGTCCTCAGGTTCCCGGTACAGCGATGGATTGGGAACCATGGGGATGAGAAGGGATTTATGTGTGCAGAGTGAAGGACGGACGCCGCAGGACAGGGATGGACACAAGGACAGGGGTGGTGTCCCCTGCACACGGGGTGACATTGGGAGCCCCATTCCTGGCCTGCAGACATGCAATCCACACGGCAACCAGACAGCCCGGGCTGAGCTTAATGAGCAGCATTGTTATTAATTAGCTCAGGAGCTTCCTCCTCCGCCAGCAGAGCCTTGGGGCTGGGGATTACCAAGGAGCCATCGAGGTGCCATCCCAAATCTCAGCTCACAGTTCTTGGGCCGGGTCCTCATTGCATCACAGCAGCCCTCACCCACAGCATCACCTCTCCAAAAATCCTAAATTCCAACCCCCCCAACGGGGTTTCCTTCCCACCCATCCCATTGAGCACCGCTGTCCCCACTTTTTTGGTCCCAACCCCGGATGCCATCAGCCCAAAAAGCAAAGAGAAACATCGGGGGGAGGGAGGGGGGGTCCAGTTTGGGGCCTGGGGTGTTTGCTGAGTGCCATCACACAGCTCTGCGAGGACAGAGAGGAAAAAGGGCATAAAGAAAAAAGGAGAGCACCTCCCACCCAAACACGAAGGAGCCTCCTGCCTTTTTATCTCGGCCCTTTCAAGGCCGTCATTAGGAACTAATAATGGCAAATCTGCCCTTTCATCTCGGCCCCCCCCCCCCCCCCCCAAGGGCCTTTATTTGCCCTCGGTTGTGTGGGGCGCCGTCCATGGGACAAGCTTTTTTTGCTATGAAACACACGGAGCCATCACCCATCCATCCCCACGCACAACCGTTTTCCCCCATTCCCATTGCCGTGCCCAAGGCGGGGGATAAATCACTCCATCGGGAAAGCCAAGCAGGAGGGGTGGGGGGCTCAAATAGCACCTGTAGGGCCCCGTGCCCCTCATCCCCCCCCCCCCCCCCCAGCGCCCCATTTCCTCCCCCATAAAGCGCAGAGCCCGGTTGCTGTCCTTTGACCGGGCCGTGCTCCCCGCCGCGCTGGGCCGAGGTGTGACTTTTCCCAGCTCATTAGGAAAAGCCGTTCGGTTTTAAGCATCTCAACCCTTAATGACCATCTGAATCCCATCAGCAGGGCTCTGACGCCGGGGGGGGTGGGGGGCCTGGGGTGAGGTCTGGGTGGGGGGGGGGTTGGGGGGAAAGGCATCTTTGGGTTCCCCTGCCACCGCATCTCTGCGTGTCCCCTGTCACGTCCCTTTGCCTCGATGGCACCGGGTCCGGCTCTGCCCCCCTAAAAATGAAGGAGTGCGGCCACATAGAAGGATGTCCACCTGGAGGAGGACTGCTTGGCTTTGGACGCACTGGGATATCCCGGATTCCAGAGCCACAAAATGGGGTTAAACTCACAGCTCTGGGGGCTGCGCCCTTCCAGCACCAAAGCACAGAGGGCACAGCCAGGGCGGCCATCGGGAGGTGCCATCGGGGCGGTCCCCGCCCTCCCCATCCCATCCCATCCCACCCCCCCCCCCCCCCACTCCCATTGCCGGCCCTATAAAAGCGGACGGCACATCCCTGAGCCCACCCCGCCATGCCGCCCCCGGCCCCTCCGCCCCCCGCCCGGCCTGGCCAAGCTTTCACCATCGCAGCGCTGCTGGGACGCTCCTCGCCCCCCCCGGCACCTCCACCACCACCGACCCCTTCGTTGCCACCTCTGCCGCATTGGGGGGCACCTCCCGGGCCGCTCTGCGCTGCGTGCTGCGGACCCCCGCCCGCCTGGGCTGCTCGCCTCGGGGCCACAGGTAGGGCCGGGGCTGCGGGGAGCTCCGGAGGGAAAACATCCCCCATGGGGAGGTCTCTAAAAGGGGACCTTCTTCCACCTCCCCCCGCCCCGGGTTCCCGTGTCCGCATTTCCCATAAGAACGCCTCAACCGGGGGACTTTTTCCATCTTTCCAGGAGGGATCTGGCTGTCTTACCCCCCTTTCCACTGGGGACTTTATTCCACCTCTCCAGCAGGGACTCTTGACCGCCTCTCCCATAGGGACATCTCCAAATGGGGAACTCCTTCTACTTCCCCACTGTACTTTTGTCCAACTCCCCCCCAAGGGGACCCAACTCCAACTGGGAAGCCCCTTCTCAAGGGGATCTCTTCTGTAGGGTCACCTCTAAACGGGGACCTCTCTACAATTCTGTAACCAGGACCCTTCCCTTAGAGTCATCTCCAACTTGGGGGCTTTCATCCACCTCTCCAGATGGGACCCCAGTCCAACACTCCCACGAGGACACCTCCAAATGGGAAGCTCTTTCCAGGAGACCCCCCCCCACCTCCAAATGGGACCCTTTTCCAGCTCTCCAATATGGGCATCTCCAAATGGGGATCTCCTTCCACTCATAGGATCACTGTCGAATTGATACAGGCTGGTTTAGGGCAGGGATTTCCTTCCATCTCTCCCCCCCCCAAGGGACATCTTCAACTGTGGGCATTAATTCACCTCTGCAGGAGGGACCGTTGTCCACCTCTCCCATGGGGACATCTTAAAACGGTGGACCTCGTTCCCACCTCTTCAAGGTGACCCCTTCCAAAGGATTCCTCTCCAAGAGGGCCCACCTTCAATGAAATCTCCTCCAAATGGAGAATCCCATCCTGAGAGACCCCTCCTGCCCCTTCCATGGGATTCCTCCACTCCAAGAGCTCCTGTCCCCCTTTTTCAACCCCTTGCCCCCTGACCACCGTTTTCCCTCCCCTCCAGGCTTCCTGCTCTCCAAGTGCTGCTTCCCCATCTTCAAAACCAAAGCTGGCAAAGCCAAACGGGTGCGTACCATCTTCACCAGTGACCAACTGGCACGGCTGGAGAAGGAGTTTGCCCGGCAGCAGTACATGGTGGGCACGGAGAGGTGCCTGCTTGCCTCTGCACTGCACCTCACTGAGGAGCAGGTGAGATCTGGGAGGTGTGGGGGGGGGGTCTCCAAGTGATTGCTGGTGCTTTATATGAAAGGAATGGAGGCTGTTACGATGTTACGATTGGGGAAACTGAGTCACAGGGTGGTTATCCTGATGTTGTATGGAAGCATCAGGCTTGCGGCCAGCTTGAATTTGGGTCTTGGTTGCAGCTTATCTGTATGAAGTCAGCTCCTGGGGGGCAGTTTGTATCCATGCTGGGGACAGAGCGTGGCAGGGGGGCACTTACTGGTCAGGGGGGCACTTACTGGTCAGGGGATGATGAAGCTGTGGGCTATTGAGGCTCAGTGTAAGGTCTGGACATGGAGAATCTGAGTTTCCAAACCAATCTTCATTTCTTCCAAAGGTGAAAGTCTGGTTCCAAAACCGAAGAATTAAGTGGAGAAAACAAAGCCTGGAACAACAGCAAGCCAAATTGGCCAAGATGGGCCTGGCCACCTCACAGAGGAGCCCTGACTCCCAGAGCCACCGTGGTGACGAGGACAAGGACTGCCCAATGGGGACTGAGGGCATCCAGGAGGACACAGGCTCACCCCTGGGCTTGGGGGCTGCACCTCCCTCTGCACAGACTGTGGCAAAGTGCTGCTGAGCTGCCAGGGCTGCTTATTTGTATTTTTTTATATTGTTTTTCTGTGTATTATATATGAATGTATCATAGCTGGCAATGAGGGTATCTAATATATACAGGGCTTCGATTATTTTTGCAGTGCGAAAATAAATTATTTATGCGACTCTTGGTTTAGAGGAAAGCCCAGGTCTTTCTGTTGTCCCTCTGTCTCACGGCCTGTTTGTCTGTCCTTTAATTCCTGGGTGGGAGAAAAGGCAGTGCAAGGAGAGGGGGAGATGGATGGATGGAGAAGGGACAACGTAGGGAGAAAATGGGAGAAGAGAAAATGGGAGAAGAGGACGAAGGAAAAAAGAGAGGATGGATGGAGATGTGATGGAAGCTGCCCTTTGTTTTGGCTGTTTTTCAGGGCCAGGATTAGCCGGCTCTTCTCAAAGAGCCCAAACTGTGCTAATAATGTCTTCCCATGTCTGACAGAGCCCCGAGTGCCAGCGGGTTTAAGCGCTAATCTCGCATACCGCTGGGTTTATTGCAATCATCCCTGAGACAACGGGGTTTATGGGGATGTTTTGATATCGCTCAGCTGGGGGCTGAGCTGATTGAGGGGGTTACGTCGCTCTCAGGCCACCTTTAATCCCCAGGAGCTGGTGATGCTCTGTGTTGGGGTTCCTGAGCCAGGAGATGCTCTGCAGCTCCAAGAGAGGAATAGCTGTAATGAGAATGGGAGGCTTCGATTGCCTTCTTCAAATGGCAGCTGAATGAAGCTCGGCTCCACTTTAGCACTTCAGCAACCTGTTGTCCAGGTGGGTGCTCAGAGCTCAGGGTGCTCAGCTCCCATCTCACACCTCCTGTGGGATGGATGGGTGCTGGGGATGCCTCCCTCCCTCCCCCCTGGCAATTAGTTAATTAATATGTTTTCAGTGTCCTCAGGGTGAGGACCTTCAGGACAAAGCAGCTGTTACCGTGATGATGGGGGCAATCAGATCTGATGGTTTCCAGAGCAAGGTGGAAATGTTCCTCATATTTATAGGGTTGGGATCAAACCCACCACGGGAAATGAAGGAGAATGATGCTCTGAGAGCTTGGGGAGGTCTGGGATCATCTCATCCTGGGCTGAGCCTTTGCTGCTGGCTTTCCCACGAACCCCGTGCAGAAATGCAGTGTTTGTTTGGCTGCATCCTTGTGCTCTGCAAGCAGCCCCTCACCCAGAGAGCCCATCAACCCCTTCCCCAGTGCTGCTCTGTATCACCGAGCTGCTCTGTCACCCCTCTACAAAATGGAGAAGAGCTGGTTTTCAGTGGAGTGGCTGCTAATTGCAAGGCAGTGAGAAATGAGAGGCCTTCTTAAGGGGATAAAGGTTATCAGGGTTGCAACACCGAGCCTGCCTGAGCAAATCTCACCTGGTGCCTGCAGGTGGATAAGCCAGGGCTCCTTGAGAGACAAACGGGGGCATGGATCTGTTCAGAGAAGCACAGGCTGCCTATGGAAGGATGACTGGGGAGGGATGCACAGCCCCAGACTGTTAATAGGGGTGAATAGGTGCAAATGGGTGGCTGCATCCGTGGGATGGGAGAGGAGCAGAGATAGCAGGAGAGATAATCGGGTGGATAATCCCCATCCCCATACCCCCCCCGCCCCCCAGTGTCCTTCCTGCCAAGATTACTCCTGCTGAGCACAGGGCGACGGACGGACGCGGTGTGTTTGCATGGGGATGTAGGAGTCTGCAGGATGCTGGAACGGCTGCCAGCCCCCAAATCCTCCTGTCCTGGGCACATTTGTGCCTCTTTCCCAAGATGGCAGCCCTGCTCTCCTCGTCTCCCTTTTTTTTTGGGGGGGGGAGGGTTGCTAAATGGGATTACGGCGTGCCTCGGAGGGGCGGCGGCGCTGGGGACAGCCAGGCACATTTCCTAGCTCTGTCTCATCGTGTAATCTTGTTAAATGATCAGAGAGCATTTCCCCCCCCCCTCCTTCTCCCTCCCCTTTAATTCTCGATTGAAACATCAAATAGAGCCACTGGGGGCTGCCAGCAGCTCCACCTGCTCTGGGAAGTAAAGGAGGAATGGGCACCGTGTCCCTTCGTCTGCAGCTTTCTGGGGTGGAATCCCCCTGAGCTCACATTGGAACAGAGACTCACAGAAAGGCCTGGGTTGCAAAGGACCACAGTGATCACCCGGTTCCAACCCCCTGCTATGTGCAGGTTCACCAACCAGCAGCCCAGACTGCCCAGAGCCACATCCAGCCTGGCCTTGAATGCCTGCAGGCACAGATCAGCTTCCCCCGCTCGAATCACATCTGGCCAAGAGAGGAGGCACCGACTGACAGCATGAAGCTCTCAGCTGGGAAGCAGCACCTGGCTGGTACATGAAAACAGGGGCAAAGCGGGGTGAGCTGCCTGGGAATGCGATGAGAACGAGGGCTGCAGATAAATCCCTGCATTTAGAAGTCGCATTCCTGAGGTGGGGACTCAGCCCGCAGTGATGCTCTGCACCAGGACCGTTCCCTCTTAAGGTTGTGCCGTTGGTCCCTTTTGGATACGGGTCGGGTCGACCACGAGCCAGCCGGGCTCTCGCACAGCGCTCACCCCTCTGCTCTCCCCTCTGTGCACGGCAACATCCCGACCTTTTGCAAAAGGGTTCCCAGCGGACAACGCAGCTGATTTTATTTCAAATCTTGATTGCATCAGCTCCATCCAGTCCCGATGGGGTGGGATGAACGGCAGGAGGGGATCTTGTAGGAGGCGCGGGGTCGGCGGGCAGATAAAGCACCCCAGGCGGCAGCAGCATCTCGGGGCTGCCGTGCTTTCGTGCCTCAGTTTCCCCGTTCCAGACATAGGGAAACGCAGCCTGGTCCTATCAGCCCAACTCTTCGCATCCCTGCCGAGAGCTCGGCAGGACCCGGCCTCCGCTCTGCCCCATCCTTTCCCCCCCCTCCCCGTCCCTCTTTATTGATTTAATAAGATGGAGGGGAATTAACGGGGCCGAAGCATTGGGATAATGAAAGATGAACAAAGGGGCAGCGCTAGCAAAGATGCTGCCAGCTTTTAATGATGAGGCCGGGCAGATCCCCTGCTAGCTGTCCCTTTGGAGTGGCGATTAAGAACATACTGTTATTGTTAAGGCCGAGAGATAAATCCCTGCACCGTTTCTGATGTGATCAGCCGGGGCTTCTCCCTACAATTTGTGATCCTATTGTGGACGGTGTTTGCCCTGGGCAAGGAGAGTCTGGGAACCACTTATGAACCATCCTTTGGTCATTAGCCTCCTCATTAGGAGAGAACAATGTCGGGGAGGAAAGATAATTGAAGGGAGCAGCACTCAGGGCTGTGCCGGCGCTGCCTCAGTTTGTCGGTAATTCCCAATTAATTTGAAATGCGTGGTTTGGGGATGCTCTTAATAACTGCATCCATATTGCGAGCATGTTGGGGCTCCTGGTGTCAGCCTGATGATGACGTGGACTCAAAGCCATGGATGTGGGGCTAAGGATTCTCCAAGGAGCCCGGAATTAGGGGCTAAAAGTTGGGGAATCGGATCCTGACACGCAGCGATGTCCCCAGCACACGGGGACACCCCGGCTCCGTGCCCCGGGGACGGCGGGGGGAGAAGCAATTCCTCAGGATGCTTGACATTATCAAGTGCTAATGAGACCTGGATGGGGCTGGGGTGCTTTGCAGGCCATTACCCCAAATTAACCTGACAATGCAGCCGAGGCCAACGTCTGAAGGAGGGCTGAGTTGTGTATTGGCTGTCTGAGGCCGGGGGCAGAAGGATGCTGCCCTTCTGCCTTCTCTCCCCTTGCAGAAAGCGTTTTTGCATCTTGCAGGGTGGCTTTCGGCGGCGTGCCTGCATTCGGATCAGCATCCCGAGGGCTGGAGGAAGACGGTGGGAAGGGAGAGGACAGGGGGGAGGGAGGGCAGCAGGGCTGTCTGCTCCAAGGGCTGCAGTGTGTCGCCTTTTTCTTGGAGAAAACATGTCCCCACGTCCCCTCCTCTCCATCCCTTCCTCCCCACACTGCTGCTTGCACGGGGCTTTCACCAGTTCAGCAGCCAATGGCTGGAACTGGGCAGAAGCAGCATCTCTCACAGCCAGCAGCCACTATATACTGGGCTGGTCGTGTCCCTGCTGCCTGCAAACTGGGCTCCCAGATGCCACGGCTCCTGTCCTCCCCCTAATTTGGGTCTGTTAATGAGACCTTGCAAGGTGCTGAGGATGCAGAAGGTGAAGCAGATGGTGGCCACTCCAATGTCCGAGCACAGCTGCGTGCTCCCAGAACAGAAAGCACAGGCAGAAAGAACAGCAGGCTTCAGTAATCACTTTTCTAGACTTTCTGATGAGTGAACTGACATATTGGCAAATCTTGTCCATGGGAGGGGGATTGGAATTAGAGGATCTTCGATTCCCTTCCAACCTAAGCCATTTTGTGATTCTATGTAGAAGAGAGAGCCTCACGTTCCTCTTCTCGTGGTGAAGATGAAGGCCCTGCTCCCTTCCTCCAGTGGGATTGGGTGAGACCTGGCTTGGGAAGGGGCAAACCAGGAGATGTAGGGAAATCCCCCACTGCCTTTCTGCAGGCATCCATCCCCACCTGGGTGAGCAGAGGAAAAAGAGTGCAAAACATCTGACACGTGTAAATCTGACTGTCAGTACTCCTATTTCTAAGCCAGTTTTGTTGGATTTCAAGAGCCCGAAGCACGAGGTCATGAGCTCAGGCTCCTTAGGGTGGCGGTGCTGGGCAAGTTATCCTAATTGTAGAATCGTTAACGTTGGATAAAAAAACCTCTAAGAGCATCGAGTCCAAGCATCCAAGCAACCACTCATAGAAGCGTTAAGGTTGGAAAAGAAGGTCACCGAGTCCAGCCAACATCCCATCCCCACCGTGCCCACGAAGCACATCCTGCAGCTCCAACACATCGTGCCACCACCTCCTTCCCCATAGGACCCCGCAGGCGGGATGCTCAGTGCTGAGATGATATTTTCCCACTTGGGAACCAACTCGCAGCCCGGATTAGAAATGCGGGCCAAACCCCGATCACGTTTTCACGTGTGCTTGCTGTGGGTTTGGGGATATTTACCCCCCATCTTTTGCCTGCCGGGAAGGCTGGAGAGGGATGGCAGAGGAGCCGGGTGGTGGAGGAGAGGTGTGAAATTTCTCATGGGCAAACAAGTGAGAGCAGCGGGGTGCCCGGGAGAAGGGGAACCGAAAAGGGGGGAGCCGAGGAGGGAGAGAAAACAGCGGCCAAAGAGGGACGCAAATCCCCAAAGCAGCGAGCCGAGGCGTTTTTCTATGAGGGGATTGTAAAATGCGCTCTCTCTTTTCCCTTTGCAGGGGGGAACAAGGGCCCCCACTCTATCTGATAGTCATTAGCATCAATTAGCCCCGTTTGAAGTAGGCAACATCTTTGTCTCTTTGCAAAAAAGAAATAAAAAAACCTTTCAGGGAGCCCATAATAACATCTGGAGCAAGGAGAGGCTGAGCTCAAGTTCCCCACTTTCATCTCTTGTCGAGGTACTTGGAATGTTAATGCAGCCTCATTCTTTAATGGAGTTATCAGGAAATGCTTTTCACCCCCTTCCCTTTGCTCAGGGGGGATGTTTACAAAGAGCTGGGGGCTTTTTGTTGTTGTTGTTTTGTTGTTGGGATTTCTTTTCCCCCCCAACCCCCAAAGAAACTCCCTCCCCCCCCCCCCCTCCTCCCCTTTTATTTTCCGTACTCTTGAAAAACAAAACTGGAAACATTAAAAAAAGAAGAAGAAGAAGAAGAAGAGGCGGGAGGCTCAGGGTCCTTTCATCTGCCCTTCTCAGCGCCTGCACAAGGGGAGCAGGGGCTCAGGGGCTGGATGATGGGCCGGAGCCGTTCAACCTCACGTGCAGGGCAGCCCCTCTCCGCTCGGCTGCTGGGTGCTACATTTCCCAAGTCATTACCAGCGAGTGAAAATTGCCAGCTTTTGAACTGAAATGCATTAGCTGAGCACACAGCGCTGATGGGACGCGGGGCGCCAAGCCGGGGATGCTGAATAGAAAAGCAGCTTTGGTGGCCGTCCGTCCCTCTGTGCCGTGCGTGGGCTTCCGTCCCTCTGTCCTTCCTCCCAGCTCTGCTCTGCCCACGCTGCTCATCCCCGAGTAAATCTCAAAGGTCCCTTCCAAACCATGCATTTCATCCTGTGGTGTCATGGTTCCACGTTTCCACGATTCTATGATTCCATGTTTCTATGATTCTACACTTCCATGTTATTCTGCAATATTAGGATGGTACACATCAGTGTTTCTATGATTCTATGTGATTCTCCAGTTTGATGATTCTACGATTCAAGGATTCTAGGATTCGAGGATGATTCTATGATTCAGTGATTGTATGTTTCTACGATCGTACAATTCCATAATTCCATGATTTCATGACTGTACAATTCAGAGTTTATGTGATCCAATGACTTTATGATCCAGTGATTCTATGCTTCAATGATTCTACGATTTCTCTGACACAATGATTCAATGATTCCATGACTCCATGACTCCATGACTCCATGATTCTATGATTCTGTGATTCAGTGATTCCATGATTCCATGATTCCATGACTCGATGATTCCATGATTCCATGACTCCATGGTTCAACGATGTCATGCTTCAATGATTCAATGATTCAATGATTCCATGATTCCATGATTCAATGATTCCATGATTCCATGATTCTATGATTCCGTGATTCAGTGATTCCATGATTCCATGATTCCATGACTCCATGGTTCAATGATGTCATGCTTCAATGATTCAATGATCCCATGATTCAATGATTCAATGATAAAACAATTCAACGACTCAACGATTCTATGATTCAATGATTCCATGAATCAATGATTCTGTGGTTCAACAATTCAGTGACTGAATGATTGATTCCATGATTCCATGATTTCATGATTCCATGATTCCATGATTCCATGATTTCATGATTCCATGATGCCATGATTCCACGTTGCTATGATTCCATGATTCAATGATTCAATGATTTCATGATTCCACGACTCAATGATGCCATGATTCAGTGATTCCATGATTCCATGATTCAGTGATTCAGTGATTCCATGATTCCATGATGCCATGATTCAATGATTCCATGATTCAGTGATTCCATGATTCCATGACTCCACGATTCCACAATTCTATGATTTCACGATCCCATGATTCATTGATTCCACAATTCTATGATTCTATGATTTCATGATTCCATAATTCCACAACTCCGTGATTCAATGATCTCATGCTTCAATGATCCAACGATTCCACGAATCAGTGATTCTACAATTCAACAATTCAGTGACTGAATGATTCCACGATTCCATGATTCGACGATTAAATGATTGAATGACCCAATGATTCCATGATTCAATGACTCTACAGTTCCACGATTCCATGGTTCTATGACTGAACAGTTCTACGTTCCAACTCTGTAAGAACTGAACACCCAGAGCTCCCCTCCCATCTCTTCCCATGGGAAATGACATGGGTTATGGTGACTTATTAAAAAGAGAAAAAAGCAATTGGCCAGAAAAATTCCTATCTAAGCATGTTTTAACCCACGAGCTCTTTGCAACCCAAAGCCAAACTCAAGCCAGGAGCTGTGAATCCTTAGCATCATCTTCTTGGTGATGGGCTTTTCGGGGAGAGGCTTCAGTGCTTGCCCAGCTTTGAACGTGTGATTTCAATTAAGCACAGAGTTAAATGCCGGCAGGGTTGGGGCTGTGTGTTTGGATAAGGAGCCATAAAGCAGCAGCTGTATTTATTCACTTATTTTGAAGCTGCCGTGGAAGGCAGGATGCTAAACGGGAGGAAAAAGTGTTTGAAAGGCAAAGCTGAGGGACTCCTTTGTGTCCTGCAGGCATCCTGCTCCCAAAGGCTCCATAACCAACAGCAGGGTGCTGCCTCGCCGGGGGGAGCGATGCTGGCACTGTCCCCAAATTTCCATTTCCCTCCAATTGCTTGACATATAGAGATGCCCCTTTATAAAGGGAACTTCAAAGTGTGTGAGAAGGGCACGGATCCCTGATTTAAGGCAGGATTTGCTCGGTACAGACAGCCCGCCCTGCACACAGAGACGCTTAATGCCGGATAATTAAGCCATGGGGGGATTCTTGTTTTGTGTTTATTGACCCAAACGCTGTGTGCTGGGGATTTCTCTGTGTTTGCTTACAATGGAGTTAGTTTATAGTGTGAACGTTGTGCTTGCAGAGATATGTGCAGGGATATTTGTGCATGCAGGGATATTTGTGCATGCAGGGATATTTGTGCGTGCAGGGCTGCGTATCCCCAGTGCTGTTTGCTGGGCACGCTCACACATCAGCCATGCGTCCGTGCCAGCTGCACTTCTGGGGGTCAGCTGGAACAGATGTGGGTGTCAGTGGGGGGAAGGAGTGGGTGTTGGTGTGTGTGTCCATGGGGAAAAGTGTGGGTGTCCATGAGGTGTCAGTGGAGGTGCTGGCCTTGAAGGAAGGGTGTCCGTAGGAACACGGGTGGGGAAGGAGGGGTGTTGGGATGGGTTTTGGAGGGGAGGAAGCTGATGATGGTCCATGGGGGAGTTGGTTTCGAAGGAGAAGTGTCCCTAAAGGGTGCTGTTTTAGGATGAGTGTTGGGGGGTATTATTTTGGAAGGCCCCAGGGGTGTACCTTTGGTCAGAGAGGTGATCCTGGAGGTGTTACTTTAGAGGAAGGCGTTCTTGGGGCTCTTGTTTGAATGGGAGGAAACTACCATGGGGTGTAGTTTCGGAAGGAGGGCCGTCGGTTCAGAAGGAGGGCTTTCAGGGACTGTTGTTTGGGGAGGAGGGTTTGGGGGAGGTGTTGTCTCGCTGTCGCCGCGGGCCGGCAGGTGTCGGGCGGCCCCCCGCCCCCTTTTTGCATAGCAGCTCTCCCTTTCCCTCTCCCCATATAAAGGCGCCGGGCCGGTCGGAGGCACCCAGCCGGCCATGCCTCCCCCTAAGACCCCTTTCCACATCGATGCTCTCCTCGCCGAACCCCCACGGCCCGGCCACGCAGCCCCCGGCCCGCCGCCTCCCATCCCTCTCCCCATGCCGGGGCCGGGAGCCTGGAGCTGGGGCTGCCGCTGGGGAGGAGGTGAGCGCCGGGCTCGGGGTGCGGGGCTGCGGGGGGGCGGGGGGTGGGAGAGCCCCGTGGTTTGGAACGGACGGGCTGACCGAAAATAGGCTTCCCCCCCCCCCCCCCCCCCCCGTCCTTGACATTAAGTCTCTTCTTAGCATTCGGAGCAAAACTGGCAGCTCAGCACAGCTGGCAGCTGCGTGGGGAGTTCTGGTCCGGTCTGAGAGCTGCAATATTCAGACCACAAATATTTGCTACACTTGAGTTTCTTTTTCTTTTTAAGCTACGTCGTACAGCTACTTAATGTCTTACTTTAACAGCCAGCATCTGTATAGCTGCGTATGTTACTCTGTGTATTATACTGAATGTGAAGATAGGAAAATACATGTCTCTATCCACAATCTCTATCACATGTCAGTAATTGCACTCGCTATTATCCAAGTATCAAAACAGGGGGGAAAAAAAGGTGTGACTGGTAAAATGATCTGAGGGCTGCAAATAGTTGAAGTGCAATTAGGGCTGTTGAGCTGTCAGTTCTCCAGCCCACAAATCGTTAAACACGTGCAGAACTTACACCTTAATTAATGACATGAAGTAGGTCACGGTGCCTGCTTGGGTCTGACAGCATAGCACTGCTCTTAGGCTGGGGCCTGTGGGTCCTGTGACAGCTGTTTGTTAATGAGCTAATTATTGTTATCATCAGGTCACAACTAGATAAAGGGCTGTGCTAGAGACAAAGAGCAGATCTGAAGTCACTCCTGCACAAAAGGAGCAGGTTGGGCCATTCAGTCCAATGGAGGGACCAGGAAAGGGAGATGATGGCCTTCCTAAGGAGCTGAAGGGGACTTTGGGAACAGCTGTCCTGCAGGATGCTGCCAGCTTCAGCATCCTCCCCCCAGTGCTGGCTGAGCATGGGCAGAGCTTCCCCAGCGTTTGGATATCAGTGATGAGAGGCTTCGTGAAAGTGGGGATGGTGTTTTTTTCACTCACCAACTCTTGGTGGGCGTTGTTATAAAGATTCTGTGGAGATGGGAGGTTAAAATCCGCTCACTGGAACTGACTTTGGGTCTGGCTGCACGTCCAAGACTGTTGTAGGTGGTACCTGTCATAGAAACACAGAATTATCTGCACTGGAAAACATCTTCACTATCTCCAAGCCTAACCACTAACCTGACCTACCAAGTCCTTCACTAAACCACGTCCTTTAGTGCCACAAAGTGCCCTGCTTTTGTTTTTGGTGCTCCTTCCTCCCACCCCCTTACAGTTGTAGAGCAGCTGCATTTGGATTTTAATCACAGCCCATACAAGCTGAGCTTGGCTCTTCAGCAGGGCTGGAGGAATGGCCTCAACCACTGAGACCCCTTAAATCCCTGCTTCTGCATGCAGGTCTGGAGTTGTCTCACTGCACAGGGGCCGACCCGCTGGGCCCTGCTGTGCCATGGAGGTCCGGAGGGCCCTGCAAAATGAAGAGGGTGCGCACAGTCTTCAAGCCAGAGCAGCTGGAGCGGCTGGAGCAAGAGTTCCTCAAGCAGCAGTACATGGTGGGCACAGAGCGAGTGGACCTGGCTGCGACACTGCGTCTCACAGAGACCCAGGTGAGGGATCGGGGAGCTGGGCATGGCTGCAATGAGCCGGGATCTGGGGTCAGTTGGTGGGGATTCCTCCCTTGGGAAGCAGGAATTGATGCAGAGTGATGTGCTGCGAGATAACGGTGGAGAATGTTGCAAGATAAGTTTAGATTTATGAATGATAACACTTGACATTTATGAAGTAGAACAAAAAGCGTTCGGGAGCACAAACCTGTTTGCATTGGAGTTCAAGCTGAGTTGGGCTGATTTAGATTAAGGTGTTCTGGAGGCGCTTTGTGCAGTATGGATCCTTGGATGATGCAGGATCTGAATTTTTCCTGCTCCTCCTTGTCTGTTTCTGAAGACCATTTCCCTGCTAGGTGAAAGTCTGGTTCCAGAACCGGAGGATCAAATGGAGGAAGCAAAGCATGGAGCAGAAGAAAGCAAAGCTGTCACAGTTTGGGGTGATGCAGCCCGCCTCTGCTGGCCCCACAGATGTCAAGGAGCACGAGGAGGACACGGTGGACGTTGAGCTTTGAGGAGCTGATGGGATGCAGCTGCCACTGTTGTTTTTGCAGCCATGCCTGCCTGATGGAGGTACTGGGGATGCAGGCACATTTGAGCTTGCTTGGTCCAAGCTAGACTCAAAAGTTCTTGCTCTGAGAGTTTTGAGCTACAGAACTAAACTGCCACTGGGTGGGAAGAAGCATCCAAGTGTAGAGATGCCCTGCTTGGTAACCAGTGCTGTAACTCTTGATGCTTGATGGTTCCATCGCCATGGCAAAGCATGTGATTTCATTTGTTATCACAGTGCAAGGAAGCACAGTTTCCAATAGAGAGGCTGGGGTGACAGTCAGTCCATGTCTCTGACAGCTGTGAGCATGGCAGCATCTGAAAAAGGGGTCACTCCTGTTGCAGGTACTGTGTGCTCCTATGAGGGAGAGCTGTGTTGGGAGGAGATTTGGCTCTGATTGTTTCTCCTGGTCATCTTGATTCCTATGTTGGATGCTGAGATCACAACAAGAACAAAAAAAAAGTGGAAACTGAAAAGTCCTTTACTCCCGCCTGCATCATTTTTATCATTATTGTATTTATTTTCATGTATTATTCATGCAACATGATGAACAGGGTCTGACTCTGCCCCTAGAGCAGCAGTGCTCCTCCTCCTGTCCAGTGCCTTGCTGTCTTCCTGCCTTTCTTTTGCCTTTCAGAGTGTTTTTTTTGCCTTACTTCACCATGGTTTGCACAGGGAACAAGGGTCTCATGAGGCTCTCAGAGGTGCAGAGACCAGGGCTGTTATAAACCAGCAGCTCTCCAACACCTCTGCTGTGTCAGACGGCCCCCTGCCCTCATCCAGATGTGCTGGTCCTGGCCCAGATGGCGGCTGCTCACTTCTCTCCTCGTTATACACTGCAGTGCTGTGGGAAGCAGCACCTGGAGAGCTTGGCAAGCACACTTGCAACCACACACTGCAGCTTACCGTCATATTCCTGGTGGGTGGGAGGGCTCCGAGGGGTCAGGACTGAGCATTTAAGTTTCTCTGTGTTTTAGTAATTCCTAGGGGCTGGTGTGCACTGCAGCAGCAGCTTTTGGCCATGCAGACAGTGCTCAGGCTGTCACCTCATCCCCAGGGCACCAGGCGCAACATCCCGTGAGCTCAGGGTAATTCATCACTTCTCTTTCCGACCACAGAATCATAGAATGGCCTGGGTTGAAAAGGACCACAATGATCACCTGGTTTCAAGCTCCTGCTGTGTGCAGGGTCACCAACCAGCAGAACAGGCTGCCCAGAGCCACATCCAGCCTGGCCTTGAATGCCTGCAGGGATGGGGCATCCACAGCCTCCTTGGGCAACCTGTTCCAGTGCCTCACCACCCTCTGAGTGAAAAACTGTATATTGCTTTCTTCTAGTGTTAGAGAGAAAAGAAATAACATTCTTTTCTCCTTGCCAAGCGTTGCTTCTTTATTTGCTTTGCAAACAGTGTGTCTAAGAGGGAAGATGAGATTGGGAGAGGACAGCAGGGCTCGGCATCACCTGGGTGCCCCTAAATGCCACATTTCCATGGCTCTGGAGCATCCCAGGAACAGTGCCGTTCCCTGGGCAGCCTTCACCAGTGCCTGATCGCTGGTGAAGTATAACACGAATTCATCTTTTGCCCATTTCTTGCAGAATTCGCCCTATATTTATAGCAAGAAATGCCACAAGGTGTGAGGCAGGCAGAAGGGTTTGGGTCATGGCACAAGTGGATGCTCCACGCTGCATCTTTGCACTGAAACCTTACAGAAAGGGAATGTGCCGTGGTTGTATCGCAGTGCTTCGCTGTTATGTGCATAAGTGGTGAAAACTGGCATAAAAAGGAGCACGGATCGCCACGGCTGCAGGATGGAGGGATGGCCCAGCAGAGCAGCGCTCCCTATGGGGGCTCGCAACACAACCACGATTTGTTTCTAACTCGTGCCGGCAGTGACACCTAGTGACTCAAAACACCTGAAAACGTCCCAGAATTGTAAATCCCTCCTTCCCGTATCCAGACAGAGCTGGGATGAAGGCAAGCAGGCGTGAATGAGAGAGCGATGCAATGCTACTCAACTCGGTGTTTGCGTGCATTTTAGGCGTTTACGGGGAAAAGCAAGGCGTGTGTTAAATGCCCTGGAGGGAATTTTTAATGATTTTCTTTTGTGGAAAATAAAAGAGTTTGCAGCACGCTGAGGAGGTGCCCAGGGGTACGGTGCGTTCTCGCACGGACTGGTGGTTAAAATGAAATAAAACCGATCGCGGAGACACCAGCAAGCTCCCAGCTGCTGTCTGTCCATCTGGGGAAGAGCCCCAGCTCCGATATGGGGCTTTTTTGAGGTGTCTGTGTTGTGTTTTTTTTGGGGGGGCGGCGGGGTGGGGGGAGCCAAGATGGCCGCCCGCCCTGTGGGCTGAGGGGCGGCGGGAGCGGAGCCCCAGCGCTATGTGGGGAGCGGCGGCCATCTTCCAGCCGGGCAGGGCGGGAAGGGACGTGGAGGAGGAGGAGGAGGAGGAGGAGGAGGAGGAAGAAGAAGCACTCCCCGCCCCCGTGGGTCAGAGCGTGGAAGTCGCCGCCCGAAGATGGCCGCCGCGGCGGGGGACGCGTGCGGAGCGGCGTTGGGAGCCCGGCCGGGGCTCGGGGCCGCGGCCGAATCGCGGTTCATCAGCAGCGCTAAGGTGAGCCGTGCCCGCCGCGCTGCGGGGCGAGCTCTGTTTAACGTTTCCCCTTAACGCCGGGTTTGTCCCCCGTGGCAGGGGAAGGGGCTGTTCGCCACCCGGAGCATCCGCAAAGGGGAGGCGGTGTTCGTGGAGAAGCCGGTGGTTTCGTCGCAGTTCCTCTGGAACGCGCTGTACAACTACCGAGGTGAGCCGCGGGTTGCGGGTCGGGGTGGGCTGGGCTCCGCTGCTGCTTCCAGCTCCAGCGTTCCCAAACGTGTGTGCTCGCCGATCCCTCAGCACCACAACCCCACGGTTCTGGAGCATCCCCAGGGACCCCCATTCCTTTGGCTACTGCCTGCCTGATTTCCTCATGTCCAACCCGACCCTCCCACGATGCAGCTGAAGGCCATCAGCTCTGGTGCTGTTGCTGTTGCTGTTGCTGAGCCTCACCTCGCCCCAGCCTCTTTCAGGCAGCCGTGGAGAGCTGTGAGGCCTCCCCTGAGCGTCCTCCACCTTCAGCCATCCCATCCCCTCAGCCTCTCGCCATAAGATCTGTGCTCCAGATCCTTCACGCCTTCATTGGACACTGCTAAGAAGGTGAAAGAGCAGGCACAGATTAAAGGAGGCCTCCAACCAACCATCGTGCTGGAAAAAAACAAAATACGCTGGGGACACCACAGTTTCTGAGTGGTGTGGGTGCTAATCAGCCATTGGCACAGGCTGCCCAGGGAGGTGGTGGAGTCACCATCCCTGAAGATGCTCGAGAACCGTGGAGATGTGGCACTGAGAGGCACAGTGGGGGTTGGACTTGGTGATCTGAGAGATCTTTTCCAATCTTTATGCCCTGCATGTGGTGGGGGGTTGGAGATTCGCGACCCTTGAGGTCCCTTTCCAACCCTGGCCATTCTGTGATTCATGAGTCTATGGAGTACAGCCTGTGGGGTTGCTGGTGTTCTTCAGAGGTGTGAAAGTGGAAACCGGTCTTTTTTGATGTGTGTGGCTTAAGCTGTTCCACTGGGCTCTTGCTTTTGGGTCTTTTGGGACAAAAGGAGGGGATGGAGAGAAGAAATGCAAAAGTAGGGTTGGACGCAAGCTGGGCCTTGTCCTACCTAGACTGTGCTGTCTGCTGAGCTCTGCTGCAGGTCAGCAAAAGGAGGACACTTGCTGCGTGTATCATGCAGCCCTTAAAGACAGGGGTGTGCTTGTCATGTGTCATAGGGCCCTTAAACACACTGGGGCATCTGGTTGTGTTTTCTGCTTGCAGCCTGTGATCACTGCCTGCGGGCTTTGGAGACAGCAGAGGAGAATGCCCAGCGACTGCTGGGGAGGAGCTCTCTGGTGCTGCCTCACCCGGAGCAGTGCAGCATCCGCAAAGACCTGCACCAGCAGTGTCCTCGCTGCCAGGTATGGGGCTGTCAGGGGGGACTGTGATCTTCTTGGGGTCGCTGACTCCTTTGTAGCATCTGGGCAGGCCTTTGGTGTGGCTTTCTGCCCTATAATAGGTGACCGCTTTTTCCTTCTGCTAAAGAGCTGGGGCTCGGCTGGGCCCAAGAAGCCCTTTTCCTGCTGCTGTAGCCAATGCCGGGTGCTGTGCCTCTTGCTCTAGGTGACATACTGCAGTGCTGAGTGCAGGCAGGCTGCTTTGGAGCAGTACCACCAAGTCCTCTGCCTTGGCCCATCCCGTGATGACCCCACACACCCCCTCAACAAGCTGCAGGAGGCATGGAGGTAGGGGATCAACCCACCTGTTGCTTACAGGCTGAGGTAGTGGCTGTCCCAGGCTGGGTGATGCTGGCTTGGGACCAGGCCTGAGGGCCATCGTTGCTTTGCATCTCTGCATGAGGGACATGGAGGCTGTGGGACATTGCTCTGCTCTGCAGCCCTGTCAGGATACGTGTTGGCTGTGGTGGGGCTTTCACTTGGGGCTGAGCACTTCTTATTTGTCACCCACTAAAGGGCTACCAAGCACTATGCTGCGTGCCCCTCACTCCTGCAATTTTGTAGTGTCTGCACGTTTCCAGTCTTTCAGAGATCTGCCATCTCCAACCTAGGATCTGCCAAGCAGCACCCTTGTGGATACATGAATTCTTGTCCCTGCTTGCAAATGTTAAAGTGGCACAGAGGGGTGAAGCGACATCTCTGCCTCAAAGCTGGTCGCAAACCCCAGTTCTTGTTGCAGTGTTGGGCTTTGTGTGGGACCATAGGTATTCTTAGGACTGTAGTTTGGCAGAATAGTGGGGAATTATTGTATGCTCTGAGCAGCTAGGTGGGTGCCAGCTTCTTGCCATCGTGTCTCCATGCAGCGGTGCTGGCTTGGCTGATTTGCTGTGACAGATGAGTGCAGGCCTGCCCACAGGGATGGCAGCTGCTCCTGCCTCCCTCCAGCTTTTTATTTCCTTACCAGCACTGATATCATCGCTCTCCTTTCTTGTTCCCCAGAAACATGCATTATCCACCAGAGACTTCCAGCATCATGCTGATGGCCCGGATGGTTGCCACTGTCAAACAGGTAGGTTTGCAGTTTGGGTCAGCAGCTGCCAGCGTGTGGTTGCCTTTTCCTGTTATGGCTGTTATTCTCAAGGACTGATCTCTTCTCGAGTGCCTGGCAGAGCAATTTCCTGCTTGAATAGATGTCAACATCTCATGATCCCTGGCCATAGAGACAGCAGGCAGCAGGGGATGCATCTATGCCCTGAGCCAAGCAGATCATTTTTCCATACCAAATTAATTAGGCAGAGCTGAACCTTCCCTTTGGCTCCATTTTTTTTTTTTAGCCTGGCAATCTCAATGTTTACTTCCAATAAGCTACTACTGTGCAACTGCTTCTGATGGTTCTTGATGGCAGACTGAATATATCTGAGCTCAGTGGGACTCACCCTCCCTCTCCCAGCTGGGGAAGAAAGAGGTGTTGGTGCAGTACGTTTGCTTGATTCCTGTTTCAGGCTAAAGACAAGGACTGGTGGATCAAGGCCTTCTCCCAGTTCTGCAGTAAGACAGCAAACGAAGAGGAGGAAATTGCACACAAGCTACTGGGGGACAAATTTAAGGTAAGAGCTTTGGGCATGTTGGATACTTGGAATCCCTGAACCTGCCCTCTTCTTTGCCCGCATCTGTGAGTCTGTGGGTGCAGCTGGGATGGGAGACAATGGAAATCCCAAGCACAGTGGAGATACAGAGCCCTGTTTGGGGCCAGCTCAGCTGATAGAGAGGAAATGGGCTGCTGAGAGGGCTTTGGAGTTGCAGTCCTACAGCAGGACATGCTGTTCCTTCCTGTTGCAGGGATGTTTCAGCTATGGAAATGGGTCAGGGTGTTAGTTAGCTGCTGAGTATCACCTCAGCAGGTGGGTTTTGCTGCTAAAATGAGTGGCTTTTCACTGCTCTAAGGGCAGCAGCTCTCAGCCTTGCAGAGAAAGACCAGCAGTCTGACTTCTGAGCCTCCTGGCCTGTGCTGGGCTTGGCTATCGGCCTGGGTCTGATTCCCAGCAATGTCTGTCCACCCTGATGGTGTTGTGTTCTGCCAGGGCCAGCTGGAGCTGCTGCGTTTGCTCTTCACTGAAGCCCTTTATGATGAACAACTCAGCAGGGTGAGTTGAGCCAGGAGAAGTGGGACCTTCTTTTGGGTGCCAGTCCTTTTGGGTTATTGTCTGCCCCTAAGGCCAGGGCTTTCCTGGGACTCTGCCCATTTCTTGCTTCCCCTAAAGCTTCCTGTGGGGTTTGAGGTGCATGCAGACTGGAGTTCTGCTGCAGATTGGCCTGATCTCAGCTGTTTTCTGATCTCCCTTCTGCAGTGGTTCACTCCAGAAGGCTTTCGATCTCTCTTTGCTCTCGTTGGGACCAATGGCCAAGGCATAGGAACCAGGTAATGGGGCTTTCTGGGTGTTCCTTGCAGGGCAGAAAAGATGAAGCGTGGAGGGTGTGTACAGCCTGCAAATCTGCATTGGTCTAAGTAATGGCTGGGCTCAAACATGGGAAGTGGGGCTGGAGAGGCAAATGTAAAAGCAGTCTTTTATTTCAGCTCTGTCCAACCCTTTGGCATCCCCCTCACAGACTTTGGCTTCAGACTTGAAGCCCCTGAGTTTAACCCTTAGATCCCCTGTGTGAGCTCCCACTGTGTACTGGCAGCACTGTGGGGCTGTAATGGTGTCCTTTAATGGTGTCCTTTACTTCCCTGTAGCTCTCTGAGCCAGTGGGTGCATGCTTGTGATGCATTAGATCTCCCCATGCTGCAACGAGAGGAGCTGGACGCCTTCATTGACCAGCTCTACAAGGACATTGAGAAGGGTAAGGCTCTGCTGTGGCTGTAGGTAGTAGCATCAGGCAGCTGGAAGGCTTATCTGAGGATCCTGTCCATAAAAATACCATTTATAGCCAGTGTTCAAAGACTTGTAGCATTTGTCTGTTTGGATGAGTACAGGGACAGGTAAGGGATCGTGTGCTTGAACAAGGAGTGCAGATCTTTGTGCCCTCTGTCCCTCCCAGTGGGATGAGAGAGGTGCTTTGGAAACAACCCTCCAGCACACAGACCCCAGAGCAGCACTGTCTGTCAGCACATACATGAGCTGAATGCCTGGTTGAGCCAGACAAATTCATGCACAGCTTTAACTTTCACCCTTCTCTGTTCTGCAGAATCTGGTGAATTCCTCAACTGTGAGGGGTCAGGTCTCTACATGCTTCAGAGCTGCTGTAAGTAACACTTGCAGGGACAAGGACTGGGTAGTTACTGGTAGCTCACAACTGAGCTAGTTGTGAGGAGGGAGTTGTGCTGTGCTAGAAAGTCTCACCTCTAGGCACTGGAACAGGTTGCCCAGGGAGGTGGTGGATGCCTTGCCTTATCCTTGGAGACATTCAAGGTCAGGCTAGACTGAGTTCTGAGCACCTGATGGAGCAGCAGATGTTTCTGTTCATTGCAGGGAGTTGGACTAGATGGCCTTTAAGGGTCCTTTCCAACTTGAACAATCCCTAATAGCCTCTGGCAAAGTGGGTTTATGCTTCCTATCAGTGGGCAGGATGGGATTGGTGAGTTGGGATGGGATTGCTGCTGTCCTGTGGCCTGGTTGCTCTCTCACTGTTTCCTGGCATCCTGCCTGTCCTTGGAATGGTCAGTCCTAGCCTGAATGGTCTCAGATGTAATGTGGGCTCCAGGAACATCATGTGCAATTAGTGAAGAGACAATCTCCTGCCTTGTCTGTGTGTAATGGAGCTGAATGAGCCATTAAAGCAAGGGAGGAGCCTTTCTTATCTGGGCTGCTAGGATGTGGGAAAGGTTGACCCAGCACTCAGAGCTTCCTTGTGTCACTCCAAAGTGTTTTCAGCACAGTGGGGTCTGGTCACTGGCTGCTGTGAGAGCTGGGAAGTAAGGGAGCAGTGCTACCCTGTGCACCCTTCTGTGGGCACACAAAAGCATGGGATGGTGCTGGGCACCCCAGGGGTTGATCCAAGACAACCCTGTCTCCTCGAGTGTTGTTTTGTTTTTGTTTAGAGAGCCCTGACCCTGCACCTTGTTCTGCAGGGCACCTGGGGCTCTGTAATGTGAGCAAAGAGTGCAATGCTGGTGTCCCTACTGCAGATGGTGTGGCTGAGCATTGTGCTGCCATATCCTTAGCCACAGCACGGCCCTCCCAGCTGGAGGTGCTGGCTCCTGCATGCCCCTGTCCACCAATAGCCAAAAGAACAGAGTTAGGCCACTGACATTTAGCAGCTTTACCCTCTCTTCCTTTTAGGTAACCACAGCTGCATCCCCAACGCTGAGACATCCTTCCCAGACAACAACTTCCTTTTGCATCTGACTGCTCTGGAGGACATTGAAGCAGGAGAGGTGAGACACTGGGGTGCAGATGAACCTGAGGTGACATCGTACCTTAGCAGTCCCCGTGTCCCCTTCTTTCCCCACAGACCCCAGCCCAGTATCTTCTGCCTCTTGCATTATTTTTGCCTGGCTCTGGTGGATTCACACCTTATTCTGTGTGGGAATTACCAGACCCACTTGGCTTTCAGGGGGACCAGTACAAACTGCTGCTTTGGGTTCATAGGAGGAAGCTCTCAGCCTGGCCTGTTTCTCTTTGCTGACAGGAAATCTGCATCAGTTATTTAGACTGCTGTCAGAGGGAGCGGAGCAGACACAGCCGCAACAAGATACTCAGGTATAGGAGCTGTTTGGAGAGACGTGGGGGTAACACACACATCTCCAGTCACAGCCTGGGCTCTCTGTTAGGGCCCTGCCATGCAGCTGTGAGCTGGCTGGTGTGCAAACTGGTGTGCTTGTGGCAGTCTGTATGTGCAGCTTTGCCTGTGCTACTGTCAGACTTATCTCTGAGCAAGCCTGGGGTTCCGTGCTGTTGTCATATCATAGAATCCTAAAATGGCCTGGGTTGCAAAGGAGCACAGTGCTCATCCAGTTCCAACCCCCTGCTGTGTGCAGGGTCACCAACCAGCAGACCAGGCTGCCCAGAGCCACATCCAGCCTGGCCTTGAATGCCTGCAGGGATGGGGCATCCACAGCCTCCTTGGGCAACCTGTTCCAGTGCCTCACCACCCTCTGAGTGAAAAACTTCCTCCTAATATCCAACCTAAACCTCCCCTGTCTCAGTTTACAACCATTCCCCCTTGTCCTATCACTACCCATCCTTGTTAACAGCTGTTTCCCTTCCTGTTTACATGCTCCCTTTGTGGGCTGCAGCTCATTTGGTCCCCTCTTTTGACTTGGCAAACCCTTGCTGTCCTCACCACCTTCCTTTTCCATCTCCATCCTTCTGCTAACGATCCCCATGCTGGTGTCCAGTCGTACCTGCAGGGTGGAGAACACCCCCCCACCCCTTCAAATCAGACAACTTCCACCTCATCTGAGCGTCATCAAGTCTGAGTTGTGCCTGTCTCATCTACCTTACACTTATTCCTGACCCCCTTTCCAGGGAGAACTACTTGTTTACCTGCTCGTGTCCCAAGTGCCTAGCACAAGCTGACGACCCCGATGTGACATCGGACGAAGAGGAGGAGGCTGAAGGGGAGACGGATGATGCAGAGCTGGAGGATGAGATGACTGATGTTTGATCTTGGCCTTGGGCGAGAGTAAAGAGATGGGATGGGACCGGGGGGGGTCCTGCCAGAGGCAGCAGCTTTAATACTACAAACAGGGTTGTGTTGTGGGGTTGGGTGGGAGGCCGTGTGTGCCGGCAGAGGTCTGGCAGAGTGGGGCAGCAGGGGGAGCTGGAGGCAGGCCCTGCTTCCACCTGCCCTTGTGCTCTGTGTGTGTGTGTGTGTGTGTGTGTTTACCAGCCCATCCATTTCTCCCTTGTGAGGTTGTGAGCCAGCAGCCCCCCTGCCATATCCCAGACCCCAGGGGCCAGCTGGTGCTTGTAGGGGAAGCTGAAGGAGAGCAGGGCCCTGGGCTGGGGTAGGGGACATGGTAGTGCTCGTGTTGTGGCCACCTCCGAGGCTCCTCCCGTGTCAGTGCTGGCCATGGGTGTGGAGGAGCATGTCCTTTCCTACCCTGCAGGGATGAGGGGAATATGTGTGTGTACGTGTGTTTGTGCACAAGGGGTACTATTTAATGTCTATATTAGCACTATCTACACACCAAGGAGCTGGGGTCCTTATATATACTCCATTCCATGCCTTGACTTGGTGAGCAGCAAGCGAGGGTCAGAATGATCTTGCAGGTGGGACAGAGATGCCTCAGGGGTGGCTCGGATGCCAGAGTCTAGCAGGGAGAGAGGGGCTGACCCTGGCAGGGATCTCCCTCCTGCCTCAACTTTATCCTGGATATGATGCAAAGCTCCATGCAGCGATTGCTGGGCTGTTTGGGGAGGGGGAGGTGCCACACTGCTAGCACAAACCTGACACAAATTACCATGTTGCATAAGCAAAGCCATCTCCAAATCCCAAAAGCTGTTTTGGGTTTTGCAGAGTGAACTCCCCAGCTTGGGCTACGTTGGGAGGACTCATAGGAGTGGCAGCCGTTGTGCTTCCACATGTGAAGCAGTTTGTTCACAGCACCCCCAGCACGACATTGTCACTGGCAGCCAAATGTCACCCACCTTGCACTGCCAGCCACTGATGCTGTGAGCAGCTCTGGGGTGTGCAGTGCCCAGCTGGAAGGAGAGGACAGCTCTAAATGACAGACTGACAGCAGGCTGGGGAAGCACCCAGGGTATTTTTTTTTTTCCCCATCTTGGGTTTTGGGGAGGGTGCTTTTCTGCCACGTTTCCCTCGGGCCTGTGGGGTTTGGATTGTGGGAATGGAGGTGATGCTGTGGATGGGCACCTCTGACATGACCATCACTGCCAGCCCTGCACCCCGCTGCTTGTCCCCAGCCTCAGGTGTCCCAGGGCCACGCGCCCTTCAGTGTTCGTAATAAACTGAGACTGGTGAGAACTGGGGCTGTGTTGTTTGTACTGTTAAAATGGATGGTGGTTGAATGCAGGGAGGGAATGGGGGCTGGTCTTGGTAGTGGGATGGAGGGACAAGGGTAGAAGTGTCCCCCAAGGTCTGGGCTCTGGGTCTGTGAGGATCTGACATGCGCCCTGCCCCAGCTGCAAGAAGCAAGTGTACTGGGAGGGAGTGCAAGAAGTGAACTGGGAAAACCATCCTTAGGGACAAGACTACTTAAGAAAAAAAAAGAGCAACTCCCCTTTTTCTAAAACTCATTCACACTTCATTAGCTCACACAAAAATATACACATGTTGGATGAGCCCTGCTAGAACAGACCAAGCCCGTGCCAAATGCTCCCTCCCCTCCCCTTTGGACTGCATCCATATAATACTGCAACCCCCTAAATCGGCAATGCAAACTACTGTTGGTATCTCAGCACTGTTAAAATGTTTCTCGGGGAAGCACTGGCCTGCGCTGCCCTCCCAGAGAGTCACAATGAAGTTTGTTCAGTGCCAGGCTCAAGGTATCACCTTGGGCTGTTCTGCTGTTCAGCTACACGCCAGCGGCAGCATAAAGGTTGTAACCATTGCCAAATCTGGTGAGGCTGGTGGGATTTCTGGAGCCAGGACCCCTCCCTCACACCTGATTCCTGGGCAAGCTCCTGGGATCCACCAAGAAGTCCTCGATCTGCTGCAGTCTTCCCACCTCTACCAGAAGGTCCAGGGAGGCTGCATCATTTCGTACGTTGGGATGCTGGTGACATTGACAGGAATGGAGATGACAGCCCATGGGAGTCCGTGCTGCTCCAGGGAGCGTCGGATCATGTACCTGGAAGGGGAAGGGAACGATATGTATGTATGAAAGATTGCTGAGACCCAATGGACACCGCCTCCATGGGAAAATGTGGATCAAAGTTACTGAATCCACCAACAAATCGGCTCATAAAGCCCAGGTAGCACACACTGATCACTGGGATTAGTTGGGAATGAGACCTGTCCCTTCCCACGAGGTGCAGATCAAATGTTTCTCAACCAAGGCACCTACCCATCCCTGCCCAGCAGGAAGAGAGCGGGGATGTCAGCCGTCCTTCTGGTGCTGTCCTGGATCATCTCGATGTAGAAGCTGTCATTATCATAGGCGTTATCTGCAATGATCACCGCCCGTCCTCCGTGCTCCTGGATCACACGTGTCTTGGACAGGAACGAGCAGCCCCTGGCACAGAGGGGACAAATCTTTGGCTGGCAGCTGCCTACAGAACCTTCTGTGTCCTCTAACTGCAGCAGGACTGACGGCATTGGTAGACAGAAGGGCGGGTGGGATGTGTGTAGGTCTGTGTCCCAGCGTTGGGCCCCTCACTACAAGACAGACGTTGAGGCCCTGGAGTGTATCCAAAGAAGGGCAGCAGAGCTGTGAGGGGTCTGGAGCACAGCTCTAATGGGGAGCGGCTGTGGGAATTGGGATGGGTCAGTCTGGAGAAGAGGAAGCTCAGGGGAGACCTTACAGCTCTGTATAACTCACTGAAAGGAAGCTGGAGCCAGGGGAAGGTCAGGTTGGATGTTAGGAAACATTTATTCTCCAAAAGAGCAGTCAGGTACTGACACAGCTGCCCAGGGAGTGATGAAGTCACCATCCCTAGAGGTGTTCCAGAACCACGGAGATATGGCACTGAGGGATGTGGTCGGTGGGGATGGTGTGGTGGGTTGATGGTTGAACTTGATGACTTGTCTTTTCCAGCCTTAATGCCAAAGCTTGCCCAGGAGATGATGCACATGATAGGGACTGTTTCCCTGGCACCATGCCACTCTCAAAAAACCTCAAACACTGGACAAATAGAAAATAAACAGACACGTACCCCCTCTCCACCAAGGCGATCTGATCCTGGATGAAGACACCATTGTTCAGCTCTCCGCAGGCTTCGGGGGGATCTGCTGGGACCAGGTGGATCTGGTCGTACCTTGTGTTCTCCAAGGATGAAACAAACAGGGGTGAGTGGAATCGGGGCTCAGGAGCACGGCCACCGCTGTCCCCAACCCCGCTCATCCCCACGGCGGGCCTCTGCAGCACACACAAAGGCTTGTGGAAAAGCAATCAGCTCCATTTTTAATAGAAGGTTTTAAGGCCGTGCGGTGGAGAAACAGAAGGAAGGGGAAGCTGAAGTTAGTGCTTCGTACTTACAAACACCCCACCAAAATCCTTGGCCGGCGTGGCGGTGAAGATGTAGCGGATGTCTCCAGGGCTCAGCACTTGGAAATAGAGGTACTCATGGATACGTAAACCTGCGTGGAGAAGGGGAGGGAGGGAAAGGGGAAACTTGTGAAAATAAATGGGAAATAGCCCAAGGGGACAGGGAGCACGGAGGGGAAATGCACCCAGATTCGTACGCGTAGAAGGAAAACGCGCTCAGATTGTGATGTATGGAAGGTGAATGCACCCAGATGAGGGTGCACAAAGGGGAAATGCAACCAGGCCAGGGTGTGCCAAGACAAAATGCACGCGGATCGGGGTGCACAGAAGGCAAACGCAGTCAGGCCGGGCTGCACTGGGGGGAAATACAGCCTGACTGAGGTGCAGAAATAGGAAGAAAGGGGACGATTAGGCCACGGAGCATCGAGGGGAAGCGCTATCGGGCCTGGGTGCGCTGGGGGAAAACGCAGCCAGACCGGGGAGCACCGAGGGAAAATGCAGCCGGATCGGGGAACAGGGGCCGGCACTCACCGCGGCCCGGGCAGGAGCAGAGGCAGAGACAGAGCCATAGCGAGCGGCGGAGCATGGCTGCGCCCGGCAGCACCGCCGCCCCGCCCCACCCCGTGCCCATTGGCGGCGCTGCTCCGAGAGCGCCTTCCTATTGGTTTTCGCTGCTGTCAATCGCCTGAGGGACGCCGGGAGCTCCGGTCCTGTCACTTCACTCCGGCGCGGCGGTTTGCCTCCGTTTCTCCCTCTCTATGGTCATTGGGGGAAAGAAGGGCGCCTCGCTGCGACCGCTCTGTCCGCCTGCACCATAGAGCGCGGCCGGAAGTTGTCTCCTAGCAATGCGCGCTTCCCCTCCCGCCCTCAGGGAAGCTTCTGGGCGGCGCGGGGCATTGTGGGTGCGCGCCTGGCTCAGCAGCGGGAGCGGCAGAAAGGAGCGCCGCCGAGATGATGGTGAGCGCAATCCTCCGCCATCCGCCCCGCTGCCGTGCTGTGCTGCCGGGCGTCTGCTCGCTCAGCTTCCGCCGGGTTGTGGGCGGGATTGTGGCGGGGTCGATGGGCGTTCGGCTCGGCGGGATGGCTGGGGATTGGGGTTGATGGAGATGGTGGGCCTAGGTCTGGGTCTGGGTCTGGGTTTGGGCTTGGTTTTGGGCCTAGTTCTGGGTCTAGGTTTGGGTCTGTATTTGGGCCTAGGTCTGGGTCTAGGTTTGGGCCTGGGTTTGGCTCTGGGCCTGGGTTGTGTGAGAGAACAGGCCCAGGGGTCCCAGCCTGGAGGGCAGCGGTGTGTGCTGGGAGCTGTAGTCCAGGAACAGAGGGTGGAGGTCGCTCATTGTGCCTGCTCTGAGCCACCGCAGTGCTGCTGGGGAGCAGGCAGGGCGCAGGGGTGTGGAAGGATCCGGCGTGTTTCCTTTCATGAGATGCCTTCAGGGTGTAGTCGGTGGTGATGCTCACACCTCTTTTCTGCTCACCCCAGGCCCTCGGCGGCACTCTTCAGTGCAGCAGTCATTGTTCAGTGCTGCAGTCATCCCGTATTATTCCGCTGTGCTTTCAAGCAATTACTTAAATCTGGGTACCTAACAAAACTGTGCAGTGCTTGGACATAAAGCTTTGCCTGCAGGGTGTCTGGTCATTTTAATGCAAAGGGCAGATGCTCTCCTGGAGCACAGGAGCTTTTGCTATGGCCTTTGGTATTTTATAGCCCCTATCTGTATGCTTGAGCTGACTCCACCACAGTTTGCTGTCAGCCAGCTGTAACCACTTTGACAGCGTTCACCTACCATGTGCTCAATGTGAGCGCATTTTCAGCATCCTTGTGAGGTCTGATGGGGAAAGGGCTGTTGTGGCTGTTCTGCTGAACAGGTCAGTCCTTTCCAGTCTGGTGCTGAAATCAGGACTTCACAGGGCTGTGCTATAGAGAAGGAAGCTTTAGTGATAGGACAAGGGGGAATGGTTTTAAACTGAGACGGGGGAGTTTAGATTGGATATTAAGAGGAAGTTTTTCACTCAGAGGGTGGTGAGGCACTGGAACAGGTTGCCCAAGGAGGTTGTGGATGCCCCATCCCTGCAGGCATTCCAGGCCAGGCTGGATGTGGCTCTGGGCAGCCTGGTCTGCTGGTTGGTGACCCTGCAAACAGCAGGGGGATTGAAACTGGATGATCATTGTGATCCTTTTCAACCCAGGCCATTCTATGATTCCAAGCTTAGTTAGTTTGTGGAGTGTGTGTTGGTGCCACTTGAGTGAATTTCAGTTATGCTCTGGAAGCATGTGACACCCTGCCTTGGTGTGGTGGAGGCAAAGTGAGCTGTGTGGGTTGTACCTGCTAAGCAGAGGGGCTCAAGGAGGATGCAGGTTTTTTTCTTGGCCTTTCAGTGCAGTGTGAACTTGCTGGGCTGCTTGTTGAAATTGGAATAACAGCTCTGCTATTAACTGTCTCCTCAGCCAACACCAGTTATCCTGCTGAAGGAGGGCACTGACACCTCGCAGGGGATTCCCCAGCTTGTCAGCAACATCAATGCCTGCCAGGTGATCGCTGAGGCTGTACGCACCACCCTGGGACCTCGGGGCATGGACAAACTCATTGTGGACGACAAGGGTGAGCGTTGCACAGCAGCCTCTCTTCAACAAGGCTAGAAAAGCCCTGTTAGATGTCGGGGTTGTGTGTTTCAAGGTGGGAAGGACTTTATTTGGGGCTTAGCTTCTTTTTCTGAATCGCTTCTAGGCAAAGCCACAATCTCTAATGATGGTGCCACCATCCTGAAGCTCCTTGACGTTGTCCATCCGGCTGCGAAGACGTTGGTGGACATTGCCAAGTCTCAGGATGCAGAGGTAGGAGGGATAACCTGGACAGGATGCAGCAGCACAGTGGCAGCTGTGTGTGCTTTGTGTTAAGGAGTCAGACTCAGTTGTGGTGTGCTGCTATTTATCCTGGTTTCTTTATTGCTACCATCTCTTTCGTGATAACTTTAAAACCCTTAACTGAGTTTTCAGCCAGGTTTGGTAAAAGGGTTTGGAGATTTTACGGGTGCAAAATGACTTCAACAGAGGTGGCTCGGAGATGGCAGACCTCACTGCACCCTCAAACAGAGTGCAATCTGAACCCAGCCTGTTGTTGATCATTGAAAGAACCAGCCACGGTTCTGTGAGCAAAGAGTTATGAAATCTGTTTACCTCTGGAAGCCTCTGCACTACGTAGGTGACACAGAGTGTTCTGTCTGTGCAGGTTGGTGATGGCACCACATCTGTAACTCTGCTTGCTGCCGAGTTCCTGAAACAGGTGAAGCCCTACGTGGAGGAAGGCCTTCATCCTCAGATCATCATCCGTGCCTTCCGCACGGCCACGCAGCTGGTAGGGCAGCACTGTGCAGGATGGGTTAGAAGGGTTTTAAACATGCGAGGATCACAGTGAAATCCCACCAGAGTTTGTTAAAAGTTGTTTTTCTATGGTGTAAAAAGGAGGAAACTACTTTGAAGCACCTCTCCTATGAAGAAAGGTTGAGGCAACTGGGATTGTTTAGCTTGGAGAAGAGAAGGCTCTGGGGAGACTTCATTGTGGCCTTCCATACTTGAAGGAAGTGTATAAACAGGAGGGGGAATGTTTGTGAGGGTGGATGGTGAAAGGACAAGGGGAATGGTTTTAAACTGAGACAGGGGAGGTTTAGGTTGGATATTAGGAGGAAGTTTTTCACCCAGAGGGTGGTGAGGCACTGGAACAGGTTGCCCAAGGAGGCTGTGGATGCCCCATCCCTGCAGGCATTCAAGGCCAGGCTGGATGTGGCTCTGGGCAGCCTGGTCTGCTGGTTGGTGACCCTGCACACAGCAGGGGTTGGAGCTGGATGATCACTGTGCTCCTTTTCAACCCAGGCCTTTCTGTGATTCGTTTAGCATGGAATCATTATAGCAGGAAACTTTACAGCTGTTGGAATCTGAGCGATTTTTGCTTGGATTGTGCCTGAGGTTGCATGTAAAGGTGCTTGAACTTTATGTGCTGCTTCTGGGTGTGTCTTACAATTGCTGTAGTGGGAAGGATGACATAGCACTTGAAACTGCAGTGATGTTGAAGGAGGGAATGAAAGATAGCATAAAATACAAAAAGGAGTTGGAGATCTGATCAACTGACAAGCATGAATCATTAATCCAGCTGTTGGTTTGTGTTTTGCCAGGCTGTAAACAAGATCAAAGATATTGCTGTTTCAGTGAAGAAGGAAGATAAAGAGTAAGTTTCCTTTATGGATGACCTGGTTGTGCCTTTCTGCCTTCTGCTGTCACTCTGGCTGAGGTCCCAAGGTTGGGTTGAGCAGCTCTGGCCCCACAGTGGAGCTGGCTATTGGAACTTCCTGCTCCTCTGGGAATGATGCTGTGCTCTCCCTTGGGCTGCCATTGCATCCAGGGATGTAGGCCAGTGTTTCCATGTGCATGTAGGGGAAGCTAAGGACTGAAATAAGTGGCCTGATTTCTTTTTTCAAGTGATGGTGAAGATGTGGCTTTTGCTGAAATCAGTGTTAAATGCTCAGTGCTTCTGTGAAAACCATCTCAGTATTCAGGTGTGGAATAACTGCAGTTCAAGCTAATTGTGTTACTGGGATGATTATTCAGATTAAGTTTTAAGCTCTGTATCTTTCTTGATCAGACCACAAATAACACCTCCATTAAAATTTCAAGGTTTTCTTTTGTTTTTCTCCCATTGCAGTGAGCAGAGGAGCCTGCTGGAGAAGTGTGCAGCCACAGCCCTGAGCTCTAAGCTGATCTCCCAGAGCAAGGAGTTTTTTTCCAAGATGGTCGTGGATGCTGTCATGATGTTGGATGACTTGCTGCAGCTCAAAATGATTGGGATAAAGAAGGTGCAAGGAGGTGCTCTGGAAGTAAGTTCTGCTGGGGCCTGGGATGGGAGGCAGTGATTGCAGCTCCTTTCACTTGACACTGGCATAAAATGCAGCCTGATAACAACACCTGCTGGGGAGTCAGCAAAGCAAAACACTCTTATCTCTTTGCCTCCACAGCAGGTATTGTTGGTGATCCAAACACCATTTATATGGAGGGGGAAGGGCTGTTTGTGAGGGTGGATGGTGATAGGACAAGGGGAATGGTTTTAAAGTGAGACAGGGGAGGTTTAGGTTGGATATTAGGAGGAAGTTTTTCACTCAGAGGGTGGTGAGGCACTGGAACAGGTTGCACAGAGGTTGTGGATGCCCCATTCCTGCAGGCATTCAAGGCCAGGCTGGATGTGGCTCTGGGCAGCCTGGTCTGCTGGTTGACTCTGCTTCGTAGCACAGTGCTGGAATACCTGTTATGTGCAGGTAGGAAGCTGTAGGATGTGGGGTTGTGGGAGAGCCTGGTGTGTGGTGCTTTCTCCTCCCTGTATCCTATGTAGTTTGGCCTCTTGCTTGTTCACTTCAGAGGCAGTGTTGGGCAGGGTTGTCCTTCTGCAGAGCTTGTGAAAGCAAACCAGGGCACTCACACATGGGGAAAGAAACCCTGTAGTGCAGGGCTGTGAATGAGAAATACCTGTCTTCAAAGGATAGAAATGGGAAAGACAACAGAGAGAGAACAGATTGCTCCCTCCCTTGATCTTGACATTGTGAATAGCATCTTTTTCTGTGGCGTCTTGAAGGATAGAAAGGAGATGATAGAAGATGGTTTTGTGAACAGAGAGAAGGAAATATTTGCTGCTTATTTGCTTCAAAAGTGGGTTAATAAAGGAGACAGCTGTTGGTGGAAGCTTTGTAAACGAGGACTCTGTGGCAGGGAGTTTCCTTTGGGAGTTATTAACCCTGCTGAGAAAACCCTGGGAGGCTGAGCCTGACGAGTATCCCTCTCTTCAAGGATTCCCAGCTGGTGGCTGGAGTTGCCTTTAAGAAGACATTCTCTTACGCTGGGTTTGAAATGCAGCCCAAGAAATATCAATCTCCCAAGATTGCTTTGCTGAATGTGGAGCTGGAGCTCAAAGCTGAGAAGGACAACGCTGAAGTCCGAGTGAACACAGTGGAGGTAAGAGCTGAAATGGGAGCTTGTCCCCCCCCCGGGTGCCTGCTGGGCTGTTGTGGAGCTGGGCACCCTGTGATTGCCATCTGCACGTCTTCCTTCCTGGAGATACGTGCTGTGTTATGCTGTCTGTTCTGGGGGAAGAGCATGAATATTGCTATCTTTTACTCGGGTCATCCTCTGTATCCTTGGTTCTGCTGCTGGAAGCACTTGACAGATGTGGTTCTTTGTCACAGAATGACCTAAAATTGCCTCTGAGAAAGCAGTTAGCTGCCATGAATGGCTGAGTGGAGCAGTGTTACTGCTGCCTTTGCTTTAGAAGAGCTCTCCCTTGGCTGATGCTGTGGGGTGGCATTTGCAGTTCCATTACAAATCCTGTGTAACGTGTGTTTGTTTCTTCTCACGCCTGCTAGGATTACCAGGCCATCGTGGATGCTGAGTGGAACATCCTGTATGACAAACTAGACAAAATCCATAAATCTGGAGCCAAAGTTGTCCTGTCCAAGCTGCCTATTGGTGACGTGGCCACCCAGTACTTTGCAGATAGAGACATGTTTTGTGCTGGCCGTGTCCCAGAGGAAGATCTCAAGAGAACTATGATGGTGAGCTGCCCTGTTTTGACATTAAGACTTTAGACTTAGCTTGAATGGTGCCAGGCTGGTAAGGCCCCTCCCAAAACAAAACAGCCATCATTTACTGAACACACTGTTCCTTACAAGGATGTAAAATGAAAAGAACACTGATTTATTTTATTACTATTCCCCCAAATGGTTACGATACAGAACTGCAGCATACTGACAAAACTATTCCTTGGTGGAATGAATAACTGCAGGCTGATTGCACCTGTGCTGCCTTTTTTTCCTATGGTGCTGTATGTTGTGTGTTGGTAGAAGTGTATTTTCCCTGCTCCTTGCCTGTTCTGCTGGCACTGGTTTTCAGCTGTTAGTAGCATCATCATCGTCTTTTGCTGTCCAGGATCATTTCTGTTGCTGGTACCCAGCCTGGATACACGATGGGAGAAAAGTAGAAGGTGTTTTGTTTTTTTTTCTGAATCTATCCTGCAGGGTGGTTTTGCATCAGCTAAAAGCTGGGCTGCTTTGGAAGAGTGGGAGCCTGCTGGGCAGATTTGTCTCATTTGTCAGCACTGGTTGTGCCACATTTTATCTTCCTCCCTGCAGGCCTGCGGAGGTTCCATTCAGACAAGTGTGAATGCCCTGTCAGATGATGTGCTGGGCAGGTGTGAACTCTTCGAGGAGACCCAAATTGGAGGAGACAGGTAAATGTGCCAGCAGGCTGCCCACAGTCCTGTGAGAGCACTGGTGATACTGGTTTGGAAAGTTTGGGTACGAGCACGAGCAGCTTTGAGCATCTCTCAGGGTGATGGTGCAAAAAACAAAGATTGCATGATTAATTCTTCTCATGAGCCTGAGGAATAAGCTTTCGTTGCAGTCTTACCTCTTTTAGATGCATTTATGTTTCTTTGTTCCTCCAGTACCCTACAGAAGGCTTAGGGGTGTTGTCATAACTCTAAAGCAGCACCTTTTAGGGTGTTGTATGTTACCTGGCTCAGCTCCGGATCTGATAGGGTCACTGTGGGGTGGGACAGCTGCAGCCATGCATCTGGCTTGGAAGGAATTTCTGTGTCCCCATGCAGTGTTCCAGCAGTGCTAAGCCTGATTTCCATTGCCTTAGCCCTTCTTATGTCGTGTGTTGGCAGGTATAACTTCTTCACGGGCTGCCCAAAGGCAAAGACTTGCACGATAATCCTGCGTGGAGGTGCAGAGCAGTTCATGGAAGAGACAGAGCGGTCCCTGCATGATGCCATCATGATAGTCAGGAGAGCTATCAAGGTAAGGGCCAGCAGAAGCCCTTCCCTGCTGGGGCTGAGCTGGCACCGAGGCTGTTGATCACACCTGGCACAGCTGTAGCTCCTTCCAGCAATGTTTTCACACCTCAGCATTTGGCTGAGGTCTCTCTGGGAGAAACCCAATGCTCTCAGCCTGTAGAGTGGAGCACGCAGACAAGCAGTGTCTAATTGATTAACTCAAGTGCTGTTTCCTGGCTGTGGCAGAATTCTCTCTGCAGCATTGCCATCTGCTTTTCAGGCATGCCTGGTTTTGTCTCCTCTGTTAAAGTGTTGTAACTTAACTGTGCTTGCTGGATTGTGTATTCTGTAAACACCTTCAAGAAGGGGAATGGGATCTTTTGGGAGTGCTGGGTGGGTGTGCAGTGGGAATAGCAGGGCTGATTTAATGTGCCTGTTAGCTTCTCAATCTCATGTGTGCCTGTTCATGCTGCTTGCTGCCTCTGTTGGTGACTTCTGGCAGGGGCAGCTGTCCCCTTGCTGTGGAGGTGGGCAGGTGGCACCAAGAGGGAAGCCTGAGGCCCGTGTGACCATGCTGTACTTGCAGAGCTGCTGGTCCTGTGTGATGGCTGTTCTCTGCATGTGGGTATTTCTGGGTTGTGCGCAATGTGTGGGGATGATTTTTTTTTCTTTAAGCTCAAATGCCCTGGGGGGATGGGAAGAAGCATGTCAAGATTTTTGGAACTGCTTTGCTTTCAGAAAGAACATCCTGATCTCTCTGCTGAAGCAGATAGGGAGGGAAAAAATAACTAGGAGCAGAACTTGGCCACTGAGTGCTGCTGCAAATCTCTTCTGTTCTGAATGCTTCCCAACAATGAGGGGAGCTTGTCCAACACAAGGGAGGCTGAGGTCTGCTAGCACAGCAGTGCACACCGTCCCCCTAGCTTGCAGGTGGCGGGGAGGAGCTGCTGGCAGAGGCCACCTGAGGTTTTTAACCTATTTCTGAAGCACCCAGCAAAGCTGGCAGGTGCTCCCAGCAGGGATGGCAGCGGCCTGGGCAGGACGGATTCCCCTGGGCCTGGTGGATGTACATTAACCCAGCATGCTGTAGGCTCTTGGGAAAGGAGCTTTCCTGCTCTCCCCCTTCCTGGAACAAAGAGTGAGCGTGGCCTGTTTTCCTCTTCTCTTCCAGAACGACTCTGTTGTCGCTGGTGGTGGTGCCATAGAGATGGAGCTCTCCAAATACCTCCGTGACTATTCCAGGACCATTCCAGGCAAGCAGCAGCTGCTGATCGGTGCTTATGCTAAAGCCCTTGAGATCATTCCCCGCCAGCTCTGTGACAACGCTGGCTTTGATGCCACCAACATACTGAACAAGCTGCGAGCCAAGCATGCGCAGGTAGGTGCAGGGAGAGCCTGCAGAGCTGGTGTCCTGTGGTTGGATTTGTGGTGGGCTCCTGTCCTCCTTCATTAAATGCCGAGGTTTGTTTTCAGATCCAGTGTAGGCTTGAGGCAGGTTTCTATAAAAGGAAGTGATATGTTTTCCCTTTGATCACAGCTGTCGGATGACTTTTTTAGAGCTGGGAGTTCTGATTTGCTATTTAAAAATGCATCGTTTGTCAGGAGGGAGGCTTCTATATTGAACACTGAGGTAATTAGTGTAAAAGTTGCCTCTGTGGTGTGTTTTCCAGAGGAGCTGCAGACTGAAGGTCCTGAATGCTTGAGATCATTGTCTCTTCATGAAGGTCTTCCTTCCTATGAAGAAAGGTTGAGGGAACTGGGATTGTTCAGTTTGGAGAAGAGAAGGCTCTGGGGAGACCTCGTTGTGGCCTTCTAATACTTAAAGGGAAAGGGAAACAGGAGGGGGAATGGCTGTTTGTGAGGGTGGATAGTGATAGGACAAGGGGGGATGGTTTTAAATGGAGATGGGGGAGGTTTAGGCTGGATATGAGGAGGAAGTTTTTCACTCAGAGGGTGGTGAAGCCCTGGAACAGGTTGCCCAAGGAGGCTGTGGATGCCCCATCCCTGCAGGCATTCAAGGCCAGGCTGGATGTGGCTCTGGGCAGCCTGGTCTGCTGGTTGGTGACCCTGCACATAGCAGGAGGGTTGAAAATATATATGATCATTGTGCTCCTTTTCAACCCAGGCCATTCTGTGGTTCAGTGCTGAGGTGGAAAGCAGTCACGAAGTCTTGTACGACTTCTTTGTGAAGTGGAGCAAACTTCCCATGTTAAGCCCTGTTTTCTAACTGCTGTCGCTTCATCCCCTCGTGTGAAGGAACGCTGCCAGCTGCTCTCTGCCTCTCCTGAAGTATTTGCATGCCTTTGCTTGCCGTTGCGCTGCCCTCGGGTCCCGTTGTGCCGTGTAACCAGACCCTCTTCCCTCCTCTCTCACAGGGAGGCATGTGGTACGGTGTGGATGTCAACAACGAGGACATCGCCGATAACTTTGAGGCCTGTGTGTGGGAGCCGGCCATTGTGCGCATCAACGCGCTGACGGCCGCCTCCGAGGCCGCCTGTCTTATTGTGTCAGTAGATGAAACCATCAAGAACCCTCGCTCCACAGTGGATGCCCCAGCTGGCGGTCGGGGCCGGGGTCGGGGCAGACCCCACAACCACTGAGACCCCGCTTCGTGGCTCTGTCCTGATGGGGTTTGGCTCTCACCTCCGACGTGCAGATTGGGAAAGAGTTGGTTCCTAGTTTTAATTAAGAGGTCGTTTACCAGATGGTCGTTTTGAGGGCTCGCGGGCGACCGCTGGCCTTGTTTAATTAGAGTCAAATCTTGGCGTTGGCGGCGGCAGCCTCCCGTGAGGTGTCGTGGCCCAGCCCTTTGTGCACAGCACTGATGCCTGTAGGCTCTCCTCGTGCTGAGCAGAGCCCTCTCCAATGCTGGTGGGTGTGCCTGCGGTTGGTTGATATTTATATGTCTTTCTGCTGGGAGTTTTGAACCCAGGTTCAAACAATAAAACAATGGCAGAGTTTTGGTGGCCAGCTTGGCTTCTTTTCTGAGGTAACAACTTGTGGTTTGGGTAGCTTGCAAACTGTTTTCTGTCCTGTTCTTAAAACTCATGGTGCTGGAAAGTAGGACTGATTCCAGTGCGTGACAGTGCTTCATCTCTACATTTGTTATAGAGTCACTGAATCATTCAAGTTGGAAAAGACCTCTTAAGATTCCCAACCCACCCCCTGTGCCCTCTGACCGTGTCCCCAAGTGCCACATCCCCATGGTTCTGGAGCACCTGTATGGACAGTGACCCCCCTGCTCCCTGAGCATCATCCTGTGCCAGTGCCTGACTGCTTGTTCAGAGAAGTTTCCTAATTCCAACCTGAATGCCCCCTGGTGCAACTTAACCCCATTGCCTGTTGGGAGAAGAGGCCATCCCCACCTCCCACAACCTTCCCATTTATAACTGGCACTTATTTGATGCTGCTCAGTGATATTTCAGCTCGCTTCATGAGCTGGGGAGTGGAGGTGGTGCCCTCAAGAGAAAGGAAATTAGGAGGAGGGCTCTGCCTCCAGTAAGCCCTGAGTGGGTGACTGGTGCCACTGGTTTCTTGCTGAGCACTCAGGACAAGCACTGATCTGTGCTCACTGTGCCACCTGTGTGAGCCAAGACCCCCACCTCGTTCTCGAGAGCCTTTATTCAACACCGAATCATAAAATAGCTCTTTACACCTTTTTCTTTTCTTTTTTTTCCTGTAATTCTTTAAATACACATTGTTTACACTCGGCAAAGTTTCAAAGCAACAACATCAAAGTGCGTCTACAGGTGATAGTACCAACCAAAGTGCTAAAACCACGGGGTGGGCAGCAGCTCCTTGGGGACACCTCTGCTGCCCCCAAGGCCACCCCCGTGTCCCCTTCTCCAGCACGCTGAGCATTGGGGTCAGGGTGACCGTGGGATGGGGGGTAGGGACGTTTGGTTCTCCAGACACTGGCACATCGCTGCGAAAGACTAAAATAGACCTAGATTTATATAGAGTTAAAAAAATAACTTAGGAGGCCAACTCACTACCTTCCAGGAGGGGGCAGGCTGTACAGGGTGCCTCAGACACGGCTCTCTGGGGCTGAGCTGCCACCAGGAGAAGTGCTTGAGGGAAACGATTGCCATTCTGGATAGCTGTCCATCGGGGAGCGTGTTCTCTGATTATCTCAAAGCAATGTGCGTTGCTGCGCTCGCTCCCTAGAGCAATTCCACCCACCCCTACCATTGCACATGCCTGTCCCCGGCCCCAGCCTGGGGCTGGATCAGAAAACCCCATCTTGCTGTTTTGGGGCAGTTCTCCCATCTCTTTGCTGCCGTGGGGCAGTCGCTCATTGCCACTGCTCTCCTTTGTTTCACCATCCTGCTGCGCTTTGGTTGCGACAAGCCATTTCCAGCTGCTAATGTCACCCTGCTCCCCGTTCCTCAATTCTTTTTAAAGCATTTTGTCATTTGGCACCGGCTCCCAAATGCTTTACTCCACCTGAACCTGCAGGTTTTCAACCCAAAATGATAGGAAGAAGCCATGTGCCAACTCCCACGCTGCCAGCTTCATCTTGGCTCCTCTTAGAGCTGAAAGAACTGCTTTGAGAGGAGCCTTTGTCAACATTTCTCGTGGCTTTTTTTGTTTCTTGTTTCGTTTTGTTTTTAAACTGAATTCAGACCTTTTTGGCCACGTAAGTCCTGTGCCTTCTGACTTGTGAGCCCTGTTGACCTTTTGGATACTTTTCTCTTGCCACCTGCCTTGTTTGCTTGACCACTGAAATCCTTGGATGGAGCCAACCCCAGCCAGGGCTCCGTGCCACCAGTTCCTTGATGGGTGCACACAAAACCCAACACTCAAGAGAGGCAGAAAAACGTGGATTTGGGATGGATTTGGCCCCCAAGCTTTGCTGGTGTTGTTCCTCTTGAGACCCCTGTCCAGCCCCAAAGTTCAGGAGAAGGAGAATGCTGCTAACATTGGCTGTGGAAGAACTTTGGGCAAGAAAAGAAAGAGCTCCTCCAAACTGTGGGAAGCTGCCAGGATCCCAAGCTAAAGCTTATCACTGCCTTTCTTCACCCTGGGACCCCTGGATTTGCTGGGGATTGTCATCGCAGAGCCCCCGAGGGGCTTCTCTGGGGTCTGGTGTGGGGTTGAGCTGATGCTGTGGTGGTGAAACCCATGGCCATGGGCACCCAGTGGGGCCACGCTGGTGGGATGGGGAGGGAATCAATGAGTGGAAGGAGTACAGAGCCATTAACGAGCTAATTGCCATTACCAGCCTGGGCAATGACACTGGGAGGGCTGGAGAGACACAGGGCTCATTACCACCACTGTCACTGTGTCAGATACCTCCATCCCCAGCTGAGGAAGAGGAGGAGGAGGAAGGGAGACAACCAAACCCAGGCACTGAGAAAGGTGGAGAAAAAGCTCATTTCCCATCTTCAGAGCCTTGAACTTGCTCAGATCCTCTCGTGACACGGGATTTTGGTTAAAAACGTGGCTTTGCAAAGCCAGAAATCTGACTTTTTTGGGAAGGTACCGAGGGGAGGCGGATGGCTTGGTCTGATCTCAGCACCGATGTGGGGTGAGGTTGTTCTGTTGTGACAAAACCCTGGTGGAGATGGGGGATGGGGACATCCCACGTGGCCGAGTCACCCTCCGATGCTCCGTGGCTGCAGTCTTCAGACACAGCTCTCCCATGGGATAGTCTTTAAGCATAGAGCGTATAAACATGCGGAGTATATCGTTTTCCTTTAAAATCCCTTTTTTTTTTCTTCTTCTTCTTTGTTTTTTATAGAAATAAATACTTTGTTTCTTTTGAAGGGGATTTCACAGAGTCTCTGGGCCGCTTCCAATGGCGATACCTCCACCGGGGCCACGCTCGTGGGATGGTGACAAAGTGGCACACAGGGCCAAAGCTTTGGTGGTTGGTGTTTTTTTTTGCTGGTTGAGACATCCCTTGCTTCTTCTGCCCCTGGAATATGTGTGTCCAGGCCTCCCTGGGGTGGAGGTAACCCCTGGTGGATCTTATCCCTAGGACGTGGTAGTTTCTCACAGGCAGTTTTTGGGTTCCCAAGTTTGGTGCGTAGAGGGAGCAGCCTTCTCCTGGAAGGCCGCTGTCAGTGGGGGACTTCAGGTGCTTCAGATCAGGGGTTACAGCCAAAAAAAGGCATGCAACCCTACCCTGCTTTGGTGGGGGGACAACGTGGATGGGGTGAGGAGTGGGTGGAATGGTCTTCAGGGGTTGGAGAGGCAGCAGCTGCCCCCAGCCCACCACCAGCCTCGGTGATTTGGGTGTTTTCAAGGTTCCTATTGATTCCCAGCATGGTGGGAGCTCCAGGCTGAAATCTGATGCTTTCATGATGTGGTTGAGGATGGTGGTACCAAAATGAGTCTATAGATGCTCCACGGCAGCCCATCACCCAGCAGGATGGGGAGATGCTCTGGGAAGAGCTGGCTCCTCCCAGCCGTGCATGCACCATGGGCAGCCCTGTAGCCAACAGGCACCAAAACCTTCAGCAGTGTCCCAGGAGAAGGGGAAAATCCTCCCCAGATCTGCTCTTCCCAGTTGGCTTCTTTCAGCTTCTGAGCACACCTGGTTGGGGCGTGGGGTGGCAGAGAGCTGTGGTTAAGGACATGTCCGTGCTGCTGGCAGTGCTCTGACAAGTGTTCCCCATGGCCTGGGGACCTTTGGCATCTTCTCACCAGGGCAGAGGATGGAGACAGCTTACCCTGTTGGTTGCCTTTCAAGAGCCTTTTTTCCTTTGGAAAAAAAGATGAGTGTTTGAGGGGAGATGGGGTAACGTCCTTGAAGGAAGAAGATAGCCAGAAGGAAAAACCAGAAATAAAATAAGCTGTGGGTATCGATATGGGCTCTACCAGGGCAGTTGGGCTGGTACTTCAACCAGCTGCATTGGATGTCAGGATTATTTGGCCAAGGTTTCTCCTTCAAGCTGCCCGATGAGGTGGCAAAGGTGAAGCCCAGGCCAGTTCCTCTCTCCACACAACAACTCGCTCCAGAGAGCAAGTGGTGGATGTTGATGGGTGCAGGAGAGTGATCCGTGTTTCCTGGTGGACGAGGATGTGGGATGTGGTGATTTATTGCCTTGGCAGAAGGGTTGAGTGGAGAGGATGGAGATCTCTGGAGAGCAACCATTGTTGCCAGTGTCTTCAGTGTCTCCCAGTTGTCTTCATCCTGCAGCTTCAGGATGCAGCTCTGCCATCTGGGCTTGTGCTGTGATAGCTGCTGGTTCTGGGCAGCATTTACCCACATTTGGGTGCTCCTCTCAAATAAATGAAATGAAAGTGAACGGGAGCCCTGCAGCAGTGGCCCTTCCCACCCCACATCCACCGGCCCATGGAAGGAACAAGGACACTCCAGTGGTGATGCACTGAGCACAGCACTCTGCAAAGAGCCCATGGGATGGGCTGGGCCATCCTCAGCCTCCATGCCAACAAACAGCCCCCCCAAAAAAGAGAGTTCCAAGAAAAAGGCATTCCCAAACAAAGGATCCTTGGCAATGAGCAGCCGTGGGCTTCGAAGCCATCTTCCCTCCTGGGAAACAGCATGGACCTGCCCCTTTGGGCAGCTGGAAAATTTCCATGAGTAGCACCTTCTTGTCCGTGACACGTCCATGAGCCGGCCCTGGGGCGAGCGCCGGCTGCTCGCTAAGGCCTGCAAGAGTTTGGGGTTTTGTGCATGGGCTGGCATCTCCGAGCTCCAACGGCAACGGAGGAGCAGCAGCGATGGGTTTGGTTGTGCAGGGCCTCTGGCTCCACAGGGCAAGAGAGGGAATGTGCTTTGTGGTTCCCTGAAGGTCTAGCAGCCTCCTTCCACCTTGATGTGTAAGATCTTGGAGAAGCCGGGTCTTTTCCTCAGGGCCTGGAAGAGGAGCAGAGGGCAGGGTTGGTGTGGGAGCCAGCACTGGTCCTATGGGGCCAGCAAGGGGAGAGCATCTTGCATGCAACTATGGGAACGGGTCCCATCCCCACCACCTACATCCTATGAAGACCTGGTTCCTCACAGGACTGCCTCAATGCCTCCTAATCCCATGCCCTTGAAGCCAACTCTGGATTTGTTTTCTGCTTGGTGAAAAACATCCTTCATAGAACCTCGTAGAATCATAGAATCATTAGGGTTGGAAAAGACCACATCGAGTCCAACCATTTCCAGGGGACACTGATAGGTTGTGACAGAGGACATGGATGTGCAGGGTTTGCATGGTGTGGTGGTGGGCAGGGAAGGACCTTCCAAAACTCCTTTTCCATAGAGTGTCCCTGAGGCTGGGGCTGGATGTGGGTTGGGGTTGCTGCCCACCGTTGCTCCTGCATGTGGGCTCAGCAGAGCATGGACCACATAAACCATCTCAGCTCACCTAGCTGTGCTGCTGAACATGTTCCCATGTCCTGCCCTGCATCTAGAACCTTGTGCCCTTGTGGAACCCAGCTGACTGCAGGACGTGTATGAAGCAGAGCACGTCTTCAAGGTATCCCCAGTGAGCTAAAAGGTTCTCTGTGGAGTGACTTCAGCAGTGGATAAGAATTTGTCCCTGGGTCCCACAGGAAGGGAGCTGCAGGCACATGAGTGACCTGGAACCAGTGTCCTTTACCTGGAGTTTGTTCACCATTTCTTCAAACATCTTCTTGGCTTCGGGGCTGTGGGGCTCCTTGAAGTAGTCCACAATGCCCACCTGTACGACGATGGACTTCAGGTTCCGGCACACACCTGGGAGCAAAGACACAACCTGGATTTGCCATGACTGTGGGGACAGCTTCCTGAACATCTGGGATTTACCTTCCAACCCGTACTAATTTACTTGGAGAAACCTCGTCCTGATGACAGAGTAGGCCTACTCTGGATGGGTGACCCACCTCCATGATGGATTCCAGTTGTCCTATCTCATTTCATCAGCCCCACCTCTTCCTTGTGAAACTTTATCCCATCCACATGGGCGTTCTCCCAGCTCTTCTTGACCCATCCCTGAGAGAAGGGTGTTGAGTCTCCCCTTAAAAACCTTCCATCACGGAGTTCCCAGCACCTCCCAGTGTCAATGCCGTATTCCTCCCAGTAGGGCTGGAAAGCCCCACTGGATCTTTTTATCTGATGGCTTTTTAGTCAGCAGACAACGCTGTGTCCCTCCTCCACCAGCGCTGCTACTCACTGTTGAAATGCAGCAGGGCTTTGGGGGTGACGGGTGTGGAGGTCAGCACCAACATCTCCAAGCCCTTCAGCCCCTCTCGACACATCTCTGCCGCAACCTCTTGGTTGATCTCTGCCACGTGGTCCAGCTCCAGGACCTGCAGCCTCATGCAGTTTCGGGCTAGAAGGACAAAGAACCCACTGTTGGCACCCTATGGGGGAGGGCTGGGGACAGCTGATGGGAGTGGGGTGCTAGGAGGGATGGGGGGCAGCAGGGAGGAGCAAAGTCCACCCATGGTCACTGGAGTGGACTTGCCCATTGAGATCCTCATAGGGCATCTCTCAGGGGCATACACTGCCCTCAGCAAGGTTCCCTTCTCCTGTCCCATTGGAGGAGAGCCACCTACCTAAGGATGCCAGGCCCTGGACACCACAGCCTGCCCCACCAATGCCCAGCGCCCGCAGATGTGGCCAGCACCTCCCAATCATCTGAAGGCAGCGGTTGCTGAAACGTGTTGGCTGCTGGCTGGGGAGAGGAAGAAAATGTTTGATGTTCAATGTTCAGTCTCCTCAAAATATTTCTGTCTCGGGAAGGAGGTGCCTCTACTCAACAGCTCCCCATCTTTGCAGCAGGGGATAGGGCTAAGCTCCTGATCCCCCAGCTGACCTCCAGGATCACTGTTCGACTCACAAGAATCCCACAAGCCAATGTGGATCTGGCACCCAATTTCTCCCCATCCCAGTGATCCCCTCGTGTTCAGCACAAACCCCAGTAGCTCAGTGTGGCTCTTACCAGGGATGCAGAGGTGCAACCTGGAGAGAGATGATGTCCCTGCAGCCTGCCCCGAGGGCCCAGATGACTTCATGACCCACGGGGTCTGTAGAGCTCCTGGAATGAACACAGAACATACCTGGTGGGCCCAGCTGGCAGTGATGCTGCCCTGGGAGCTGGTCATTATTTATAACCAAAACACAACCATTTTCATCAGGAATGGTGCTTACAGATGTGCAACATCAAGAAAGACAAGAGGCACTGAGGATCAGTGTCAAAGACAGCTGTCCTGAGATCACCAACCCAGGCCTCTCCTTACTGTTCCATCCTGAAGACAGAGGCCACGCTTTCTAACTTGGAATGACCTACTTTGAAACTTCAGACAAGCCTGAAAATAAGCGGTGGGTGTTATCATGACCATTTCACACGTCTCCACTGAAGGCGCCTGCCAAGAGCCCCTCGTGAGTGTGACGGGTTAATTAGAGCATGAGTCAGAATCACAGGTTAATGATGTGCCAGGAGCTTGGACTCGCTCTAACGCCTTTGGAAGGGCAATGGCTGAATCTTTGGGTTAAACCTGGCGGCACCAGGCTGTCTCGCAGCGTGGGGTTACAAGAGCTGCAGCCAAGCTCACTTGGTTCAACACAAGGTAGCCCCCTGAGCACACTTGGAAGGCCTTGAGAAGTGGCCAAGCCTGAGGAGCAGCCTGTGATATCCTCCAGGACCTGAGCACTGCCATGGACTTTGTGTCCTTGCTGTTGGGCAAGGTCTCCAAGTCAGGTCTTTGTGATTCCGTAGCAGAGCCATTCCTCCTTTTCAGGACAGAGTCACAGAATTATCATAGAACCACAGCATGTCTCAGGTTGGAAGGTCTGTTAAAGATCATCTGCTTCCAGCCCCAGACAGAGGGACCGAAAGTTCTCTACTCCCCATTAGGAAACCTCATCAGATGGTGGCAGTCAGATGGTGACTTCATCAGATGAAGCCTCACTGGGACCCAGTTTTGATGCTCTTCTCCTTTGCCCTTCTCTAACACAAAGCAATGTCCCTGTACCAAGACCCCTGCTGGGCCACGTGAGCAAGATGGGTAACGGGATGGTGGGAATGGACCAGCAAGAGGAATGACTGCATGGGAACGTGCGAGAAGAGCGTGATGGTTATAGGAACACCTTTCATTGTTCCTTGAGTACACTGGGACTGGAGACACGGAGAAGTGAGTCTGTGTCATGCTTGACACAGCGAAGGGCACCAGAGGGGTCCCAGCACACTGCAGGGATACTCCTTGTCATCTCCCAGTGGGGAACTGCAGGGTCTGTATGGGCCATCCTTACCGGTACGTGACAGCCTGCAAGGCCCGGCAGTAGCAGCTGGCCAGCCAGAGCGAGCGGTCGGTCAGCACGTTGGGGCAGTGTGAGATGCGTAGGATCAGCAGGTTGCTGCCCGTCGCCTTCAGCAGGGACTCCAAGCCGGCTTCCAGGCAGCCCCTGCAGGGATAGAGGCAGAATTAGGTGCTGGAAATCCACGGAGAGTGATGTGACCCGTGGGTGTTGGTGTCGGTGCCCAAAACCCTCAGCAGGAGCCATTGGATGGTGAATGGCCACTGGTGGAGAGGGGCCATCGGTGCTCACAGGACATCATCAGCTCTGAAGGGGTGCTGGGGGTGCCCGGGGCCGCGGGGACTCACCGCGTGCTCTTCATGTAGTCCTCCTTGCTCTCCTTCTTCCCCCTCTGGCGTGGCTTGAGGTTTTGGAGTGTGAGGGAGTGCATCTGGGTGCACCACTGGGACAGCATGGCCAGGAACTGGGGGACAGGGGTGGCCGTCACGGGGGGATATCCTCGGTGATGTCCCAACCACCCACCCTTGGCTATCAGGGGGGCCTTTGTGCACACCCTGCAGTGCACACGTGCACACACATGGGTGTTTCTGCCATAAGTTGGTGACAGTGCATACGTAAGGGCATGCGTGGACAGAACTATGCATAGAGCTATGGGTGGATGTGAGTACAATGTGGAAATGTGAGGACAGGTGGGCCCATGCCCACAAACACTCATGCACGAGTGCACCCATCAGTGTGCGTACTGATGTCCCTTGATGGTGACACCAGGAACCCTGCACACATGGGCACACAACGCAAGCCAGGAGAATGGCTTCGTCCTTCTGAAAGAAAGATTTCTGTGGTCTCACCCCAAACTGTGCCACCCCTGTCCCCATACCTTGGAGGAGACCCTGGCATTCTCCAGCAGCACCCGCGTCCACACGGCCGGGTGCCGGGCCACAAACTTCCAGTCCTTGCACACCTCAGCCGCCCGCAGCAGGGTCTTGGTGTCCAGGTAGGTGAAGATGCAGAAGAGCGCTGCCCGCATCTTGAGGATCTCAGGGCTGATCACCTCGCTGCAGTGACCCGGGCTGCCCCTCTCCATCCGGCCCCCCTTGCTCATAGCCCCCTCGGACCTGGCTGTGGGACAGGGGCCATCAGTGCCATGGACTGATGCTCCGCGTGGAGTTGAGGAAAAGGACAACCGAAAACCATGTGTCGTGTTGCCATTGCCCATCACAGTGACATCCCGTCCCCCCATGCATCCTCCCTATCCTTGAGCCCCCCCAGTGCACTCTCACCCGTCAGCCGACAGCTGCCAGCGGGCCGGGATGCGGCGATGCCAGGCACCTCCGGCTCCCAGCCCTCAGCTTCTGACTCAGTGGTGCGGGATCCCACGTCGGACACATCACCCTCCTCGCCCTCCGTGCTGTTGCGGTAGGGTCTGCGATGCCAATTTTGGATGGCTTGACGCCGCAGCCCTGAGCCCCGACCGCCGTCCCGCGCCGCGTACGGATGTCCATCAGCGGTGTCGTCGGTGGGACACGGCTCTGCGCTGTCGCTGTCGTAGCAGCCCGAGCTCTGCGACACCGCTTTGGCCCGGCTCGAAGCCCTGGGGTTGATGATATCCAACCTCAGTGCTCATCATCATCCCCGAGGCTGGGTGTCCCCTTCCCGTGAGCCCGTTGTCCCGTTAAAAACCCAAACGCTCACCCAGTGCTGGAAGAGGAGCGCTGGTTGGGAATGGCATAGGGGCCATGCACGGCTGCCCCCAGCCCTGGGTGCCGGTCTCTCTGTGGGGATAGATGAGAAAAGGAGCTAACATGGAGAAATACATCAGATGTGAGAAATGCAGGTGGACTTAGGCTCATGGAGTCATTAATGTTGGAAAAGAGCTCTAAGATCAAGTCTGGTTCCAGCCCATCCCCATTATGCCCACTAACCACATCCCTGAATGCCACATCTCCACGGTTCTGGAATACCTCCAGAGACAGTGACTCTCCCACCTCCCTAGGCAGCCTGTCATTAACCCTGATCCTAACCCACCACTCATTCAGAGAAGAAATTTCTCCTAGTACCCAACCTGAATTTCCCCTGGTTGAAGCCATCACCTCCCACCCAATGTTCTGGGCTGTCCAAGTTCATCTCCGGCATCGTCCCCCGTGCCTTGCCCGTGTTCACTGCATGTAGCAACCGGACACCAACCAAGACCATTAATGAATCCCCCCTGTCCTCACAGGTGCCCCCATCCCTCCCCACTGAACCCTTTTAGATCCAGAACCAGAGAAGCCACATGGTCGTGCCTGTGCCCTTGTGGGTACTGCTCGGCCGGCAGCCTTAGCGCCTGGTGTTCCGCAGCGTCCCAAACTGCCGTTCGGAGTCGTTCCACAGCTGCTGCTGATGATCTGAAGCTGCTTCTCAGCCCGGTCCGCCCGATCCAGCAGCTCCTCAATGAAGTGCTGCAGGCGCACCTTGGCGTTGGCCTCGCGGGCGGCCGTCTCCTTCAGGAACTGGTCGATCTGCAGCACCTCCCTGTGAGAGAGGGACAGCGAGTGACACTCATCCCCACTCAGTGCGTCTTCTTCCACTCAACCCCACTCCATTTCCATCATGCGACTGGCCAGGGATGCCCATGTGCCTTGAATCTAGCCTGGTCTGGGGCTAATTTGGGCATACAGGGCAGCAGGAGGTGCTCTTGCATGCAGGATGAATGTGACCGCCTCATTTTGGAGGATCCAGCATCTCCAATGCCTCTGTTGGGATGCACAGCCCAGCCTAAGCCCCCGTTACCAGGGCTGGGGCCAGGCATGTGATGGAGCAGAGGGAGAAGAATGATGACAGTGTAGCATGGATGGTGATGGCGTAGCATGATGATGGAAAAAAGCACGCTGCCTTGTGTGAGAAGGGCAGACTTAAGGAAAAAGCCTTATGGGCAGTCTGAATCCTGCTCAGCTTTATACCCTGGTATGCCCAGCGGGTACAGAGCCTCAGAGGCACTGTCGTTAATGTGTTAATTAGAAAGAGCTTGGGAACCTTGGGCCAATGGATGGACTCAGGCAAATGAGGTTTGCCCTGCTGAGGTGCTGCTTCAGTCCTATAAACACATGCATCAAACACACTGCCATCACATCCCTGCAAATGCATGTGCCCCATAAATGCACGTTTGCACACTCAGGCATGCACAGCTGCTGAGCACACCCACACACACACACGCAGAGCCACACTTGCATGCAGAAGCACCATGGAAACAGAAATACACCCGGGCACACTCGTGCACTGAGCTGAACCGGAGGACGAAGAGGAGGAAGAGAAGGAGGCAGCCCATAGCGATGCAATTTGTGCCATCGATTATTAACTGCCATTCAATGACCAATTAATTGCCCCTAACCCTGCTGCTTGCAGAGTGAGCTCACCAGCAATAATTTGGGAAGGCTCCTGGCAAGGTGCCCCAGAGCTTTGGAGAGCAAATAGGGTGCTGGCACGTGGCTGGTGCTGTAAGGAGATGCTGATGGCTATCTCTTGCATCTCTCATTCCCATGGAACGGGTGGAAAAACACCCTCAGCAAAGCCAGCAGAGCTGAGGTGCAAACAGGCTGCTAGCAATAGATGTCACCAGCCTGCAGCGAGGGCTCTGGGATGTCACTGGGTGCTACAAGCTTCCTACCTCCTAGCTGATCCTCCTGGAAATAAGTCATTTAAGCTAGGGGGATCTTGTGGTCATAGAAGACCTGTGAGATGGTGGATGGGCAGGAGGACTTCTCTAAGGGGACGCAAATCCAAGAGGTGTCTTTGGTGCATAACTAGGTTCTTAGGGGGCAACAGTGTGCATGAACCAAATAAGCCCCATCTGAACCATCGGCCAACTCCATCTGCTTCACATCCCTCCAGGCCCTGCTCAGTTGTCCATGCCATTGGCTCTTGTCCTTCTGCTGCCCACCCCAGAAATGCCCCTGGACAACACTCATGGGGCAGCTGATGGCAGCCCCTGAATCTCCTGCTCTGCAGACATCCACCTCCCAACCAAGAGTTATTGTCCTTATCCAGCACCTGGCATCATCCTGCTTTGCACCCCAGGACCATCCCTAACACCAGCAAATCCCATGGACATGAGCACTGTTTCCTACCCACAGTCATTATTTTGGAGTCAAAATCATTCATGAATGTGTAAAAGACACTGAAGACCAAGACAGGTCCTTGAGGAATCCCACCAGTGCTTCCAGTCCAGCACAACTGTGACTGCCTCCATTAACCTGATCCTCACTGACTTTATAGGCACTGCCATGACCTCCAGCATTGCTAAGAAACTCTTTTGTAACAAGGTCCTGTTTAGGTGATAGACTCTGATGGATAAAAGGATCCCAAGCTTGGCTGGAGGAATCCCTGGAACAGCACTGGAGTGGAAAGAAGGGTTTGAATGGGCAGCATGGGATGAAAATGAAGAGGGCAATGCCACAGTCTTAAACAGCGAGTTGAGGTATTACTACTCAGGTTACACCACTCCTTCTGGGAGAACAATCCTGAATTAGGCATGGCCGAGGTGTCCTCTTCATCTTTATAACCATGAGCATAAGCATGACTCAGCTGTGGGGCCACAGGGGTGAACCAGCCCTGATCTGGGGGACACCCATTGGAACAGCGTGGGCACTGCCGTGTGGCCACAAGCATCCCCAGCAGGATGGCCATAAGCATCCCCAGTTTGGCCATGGGACTCTGGTGCCTTTGGACACAATCTCTCGTGAGAGCTTGGACATGAACATGGAGGAGCTCAGATCTATATGGACACTTCCTCCACGTGTGGAGGAAGATGCAAACCCTAATGAGGGATGGTGCTAATGAGCGTTGTTTGGTGACAGCATTGGGCTCCTTGCAGCTCTCCACCAGGACTCATTTCCTCCCACCCCACAGCACGGAGAAGGAACAAAGCACTCACTGCTGCTTGCGGGTGAGCTCCTGCTCCTTCTGCACCAGGTCCTGCTTGAGCGAGGCCAGCATCTCCACGCTGACATCCACCTGGCGGGACAGCTCGGATGCACGGTCCTCCAGCTCCTGCTTCTCCCGGCTGAGCCTCAGGCTCTCCTGCTTGGCTTTCTCCAGCTCCGAGCTCTTGCGATCCAACTCCACCTGGAGCCGGCCGACCTGCGAGGCGATCTTCTGCTCCACCTCCTCCGTCAGCTTCTCCAGCCTCTTGTCCACCTCCAGCTTCTCGAAGGCGCGGATCTTCAAGCGAGCCAAGCCTTCCTCGTAGGCTGCATCCATAGCGGCTGGCGGCGTTGGGGCTGGAGCCACAGCCTTGCCCCGGGTGAAGATCTCAGTCAGTGGGATCTCAATCTCGTGGACATAACGAGGCGAAGGGGAGGAAGATGGAGCCGGCTCCAACTCTTCGGCGGGGACGAGGTCGCAGGAGAAGCGCTGCTCTTTGCCTTGGAAAGAGGTGCTCTCAAAGTAATCCCGCCGGGCAGCCGGTGTCAACAAGGCCCCGTCGGCGGCCAGCGGGAAGACGGCGGCATCGCAGATGCTGTTGGTCTTGGAGAGGACGTAGAGGGTTTCATAGGTGTGGTTGTACTCCAGGTGTGCCCGCAGCGAGGAGAGGCTGCGGAAACGCTTGTGCTCCCCGCACCGCGGACACCTGTAGGGCAGGTCCAACGAGGCCATCCCTCAGCTATGTGCCCCAACGCAGGGAAACCATGCAGCATCGCTCATGGCGAGGGACGGACGGATGGGTGGAGCGGAGAATGGCTTGGGGAATGCTGGGCGGTGGGGTCACAGCTCCACATGGCGGGGTGGGAGTGCTGGGGCAGGAGCGGGATTCCGGCAAGTCTTGTGGGATGTCGGCATCAGGTGGTGCTGGGCACTGGAAGGGAGAGGGGTGTTAGTGACACGGGGATGATGGGTCCCCAAAAGTCCTTCCTCGGTCCTTCTCAGTTCCCGGACTGCATCCCTCCCATGTTTTTCCCACTCATACACAACCCTGGGAACGGTGCACAGCACTGAAGAAAGTGTGCAACACCTGGGGAGATCCACAGCCCTTGGGAAGACCCACAACCTTTGGGAACATCTACAATCCTTGGGAAGATCCATGACCTTTGGGAATATCCACAACCCTTGGGAAGATCCACAACCTTTGGGAAGATCCACAACCTTTAGGAAGATCTACAACCCTTGGGAAGACCCACAACCTTTGGGAAGATCCACAACCTTTGGGAAGGTCCACAACCCTTGGGAAGATCCACAACCTTTGGGAAGGTCCCCAACCCTTGGGAAGACCCACAACCTTTAGGAAGACCCACAACCCTTGGGAAGATCCACAACCTTTGGGAAGATCCACAACCTTTGGGAAGATCCACAACCTTTGGGAAGATCCACAACCTTTGGGAAGTTCCCCAACCCTTGGGAAGATCTACAACCCTTGGGAAGATCCACAACCTTTGGGAAGATCCACAACCCTTGGGAAGACCCACAACCTTTGGGAAGATCCACAACCCTTGGGAATGATTCACAACCTTTGGGAAGCTCCCCAACCCTTGGGAAGATCCACAACCCTTGGGAAGACCCACAACCCTTGGGAAGATCCACAACCTTTGGGAAGACCCACAACCTTTGGGAAGATCCACAACCTTTAGGAAGGTCCTCAACCCTTGGGAAGACCCACAACCCTTGGGAAAATCCAAAGCTCTTTGGGAGGTGCACAACCCTTGTGAAAGCTCACAGTCATTGGGAGGATTCACAGTCATACAACCCATGGGAAACCTCTGTCCATTCCATCAGCCCTCAGCTTGCAGCTGAGAGGTGTTCCATGTACCTCCTGCACAAGCATGCTGCAAGGAGCCACTGTGGTACCAGAGATCTCCAGCCCTAGGAGCATCCCTGTCTCCAGATGAGTCTCATTTCCTCCCAGCACAGGGCAACCCAGCCATTTTACATCATGCAGCTTCACATCAGGAATTTGTCTCCCACAGTTACTTCTTCAGCTCCTCACCACAACCATTAAGTCTCATCACTGCCTTGGGGGTGTCCCCATTTCACACCTATGATGGCATCACCCCATGGGTGCTGGGCTGTCCCTCTCCCATTCCCTCTTTGCTGCAGGCTCAGCCGATGCTCCTCCATCCCATTTTCCCCCCAAACCAACCCAGACCCATCAGGTTTGGCCCGTTTGCTGCTTGGGCATAAAACACCCAGGTTCACCCCAAAGATGCGACATCCACAAACGAAGGATCCCTTCTCCCCATGAGGTTTTGGGTCTCAAAACCCCCCTCCAAGGCTGTGGGACCCCTACGCTGCAGTGCTGCAGGGAGGCTCTCCGTGGGGTTATCCACTGCTCCCAAACCCTCCAAAGTATCAGGGGGCAACCAAGCCTTTGGGAAATGGGAGAAGCCAGCTGAAAGCCAGCCTCCAGCACCGCACAGGGCTGGGAGCATCCAGCTATGGCCTCCTTCTCTCTCTCGAGGAATTTGGTTTAATTATTTCAGGTCGTCACCATGCGTGAAACCACTGGCCTGGCAACGGTGTTGCAGCTTGAAATAAAACAGCGTGTTTCTACCCCAAAGAGACACCATGGTGGTTTTTCCCTCCCCAGAGCACTGAGGGGACCCAGTGTGGCAACATCCCCAGCCATATCCTGCAAAAGGTAAATCCCATCGCCCTAAGACCCCTCTATACCCCAAAACCATGGAACTTTGAGGGGATAATCCATCACTAAACCTCCACCCATGCCCAGGGTGGCTCAACACACCCCTCCAAACCGTTTTTCTTTTAGGGAAAAATCAGGAAGGGAAAGAAATCCATGTAAAAATACGATGATGGTAATGACAGTAATAATAAACCACATCAGAGATGCGCTGGGAGGATGTATGGAGCTGCCTGGCTGCTCCTGCAAGCTGTCTGCTGGCCTGGTTTGTATTTTGGGGTCGTTACAAAACGCATCCCCTCATGTTAACCCCGCCTGGCTGAGCCCAACCAGCACAAAGCCAACCTGCTTTCCATCGGTCGCCTTTGGTGGGATGATAAAGCATTTTTCTACCCTTAGGGCCGGGGCCACAGCATCGTGCAGTGCTGATATTCCAGGCCTGGATCGCTGCCCGTGTCTCCCGTGGTGCCGACCCGCCTCGCTCTGTGTTCTCCAGCCCCGAGCCACCATCCAGCCCAGGCTGCTCTGAACGCCGCATGGTCCCAGCCCCGGGCACGGCCGTGAGTCCGTACAAACCTTCCTCCTTCCCACCCCAAAATAACGATGAGAAATAGACTGAAGGAGACCACCGTTCCTCACTCCCTCCTCCCTCCCTTCCTCCCCCCCCCCCCCCCCTAAGCTGAGCAGCGCTCTCAGAGATGGCAGAAAACCCCACAGCTGTGGGCTGCTCGGGTGCTGCTACCTGCGATCCATCATGGAGCCTTTCATCGCGTTGTTGAGCCTTATTTCTTTTCTTTCCCCGTTTCCCCCTCCCCCCCCCCCCCCCCCTTCGAAACAAAATCAAATAAAGAGACCATCGATCTGCAGCTGCTTGGTGGAAGGAGGGTGGAGGATGCCGGTCCTCATCCTTAGGGCTGCAGTGAAGGCAGGGTGGGGGCAAGGATGGCTGAACCCCACCGGCGGGTCCCCCTCTCCTCCCACCTTTGTCCCCATCGCGTCCCCCCCCCTGCTTTAGGGACAAACCACCTCCTCCCAGCTCGGCATCCTCTGCCCCATACCTGCTTCTCCGGGCTCCTCCGGCGAGGGCAGCATCTCTCTCTCTTTTCCCTTATCCTCGAGAATAAGTGTGTATGTGTGTGTGTGGGGAGGGGGGGGCTCAGGGAGCGCCCACCCGCCCCAGTGCACAAAGGCTGCGTCTGCGAAGCGGCTCAGGGCTTTGTCGGGGAGGAGAGATGCGGGGCCCCCGGCCTCCGGTTCCCCGCGGGCAGCACCTCCATGGGGCCGGGGAAGGAGAGGGAGCGGGGGGGGGGGTGTAGGGGGGGGGAGCGGGAGGGGCGGGAGGAAGAGGAGGAGGAGGAGGGCAGAGGCTGAAGGCCCCGCTGGGAGGAGGGAGCGGAGGCTCAGGGGGGGCTGCGCATGGGGAGCGGGAGGAGGATGGAGGGATGGATGGAGGGATGAGGGATGGAGGAAAGAGGGACGGCAGGATGAAGGGATGGAGCGCCCGCAGCCGCCGCCTCCTCCTCCTTTGCAGCTCGGAGTGCCGCTCGCTGCTGCTTTCCTCCCGCACAGCTCCCTCTGCCTGTCTCCCCACGAACACCGCGGGCCATCCGCCGGGCTTCGCTGCCATGCGGCACCCGCATTCCCCAACCCGCATCCCTCCTGCCCGCCCTTCCTCTCTTCTGCCCCCCACAGCCATTCCCTGCCCTCGGCAGCAGCCGCCTGGGATTGCCGCTCAGTACCCTCCTACAGCATCCCATGGGTGGGTGGCCGTGGGCACAAGAAACACGGCTTGGTCCTGAAACGGTCCCTGAGCATCCTGGCTTCATCCTGGACTTGATCCTGCTCTGATTCCTGAGCCCCTGTGTTTGGTACCCAAACTCCCAGGCAGTCCCCAGGCTTGGTCCCCATCCAGATCTGAGTGATCCAGGCTGCATCTCAGCTTGGTCGTAATCTGGTCCCCAAACAGATTAACCTGGTCCCTGAGCATCCTGGCTTGGCTCCCAAACACCGAGCTCCCCATCTTGGTGCTGGTCTGGTCCCTGAGCGCCCAGCTTTGTCCTGATCTGGAGCCTCAGTCACTGTCTGGTTCTTAGTAGAGTCCTGGCCTGGATCATGGTCCTGTATCAGAGAATGCCTTGGGTTGGAAGATCTCAAAGACCATGTAGTCCCAACCCAAAAATCTCATCTTGGACCTCGGCTTGGTCCTGATCTGTCCCCAAGCACCCCACAGCAGCCCTTGCCTTATTCCTCCTCCAACCCCAAGCACTCCAGCTTGGTCCTTGGTGCCAAAGCCACCCAGCACGGTGTTCCTTTCTTTGTGAACACAGCTCTGGGGAGATGGCATGGGGAGACCATCCCAGGGGACAAGCAGCTGTCCCCATGCCCAAGAAACCCTGAAAGGTTGTGGTACAACCTGCCCCCATCCTGCCCTGAGTCAGCTGCATCCTCCATCCCTTCCTCCCTCGATAGCTCCGCTCATGGAGCAGAGCTTGGAGGCTTTACAGAGCCCAGAGCTTTTGCAGAGCTTTCAGGCTCTCATCAATGATGGATGAACTTTGGGAGGGGTATTAATAAAGCCTCATGCATGATGCATGGCTGAGTGGCGTGTGGGAATTGCGTGTGCCCTCTCCTGGTGTGGTGCTGCAGTGGGTGCCAGCAGGAGCACCGCCCAGAGGGGGTGAGCACCCTTGGGTGCCAATGGGGGCCTGAGACTTAAGGACAGGTGCAAGGGGACTTTTAGGACGTAGGGCACCAGGTACAACTGTCCACATTCCACCTCTCCGCAGCCCTGAAAGACCTTTCGTCCAAGTTCCCAAATTCATTTCCCACCCACGGCCACCCCATGGTGTGGGGCAGGGGGTTCTGTGGGAATAACACGGGATAACGGTGTCCCTCATAACGGTGTCCCTCATCCCTGGAAGGATGCTGCAGCCCAAATGCCAGCAAAGAGCTGAGGGATACCGAGGATGGAGCGGGAAATCTCTATTCCTCCGTAACGCAGTTTTGGCTCAGATGGCCAATTTTCTGAGATGGTAACGAGGAGAAAAATAACCTCGATCCCTGAGGCCCATTTTCCCCCCGTTTCTTGCAGGATGCCTCCTTCTTGCCCTCTACCCAAGCCTTGCTGGTGCTCAGAGGCACACATCCTTTCCACCGCTTGCATCGAGACCCCCGGGATGCCGTGTCCGTGCCTCCTTCCTGCAGCACAGCCCCACAATGCCCCCATAATACCGCAGGGACCACAGGTTGGGGCCGCCCGAGGCTGAGCCGACTGTGGGACTCCAAGTAGGACAAATCCCTCCAGGAGCAGCGCTGGGCTGGTGCCCAGGGCACAGCATCCGCAGCCACGTTGCTCCCTGCAAAGCAACCCAGAGCCACAGCGTCCTTCTTGCAGAGAACCCCTTCCCCTCTGTGCCTTGGGACAGAGCTGCCCACCCTGCGATAGGGGGATGAAGACCATCCCCGCTGATGGGTTCTCCATCCCTGCTGATGGGTTTCCCCTCCATGCTCAGTTATTTGGGCCCTTTCCCCCCCCCGTGATGTAGCAGCTAAAGGTCAAAACAAAAAAACGCCGCAGAAATCCCACGGCTGTCGCGGGTTTTGAAAGGCAGAGAGAGCTGGGATGAGAACAAAGCTTTAATTATAAAAATAGACACGACTCTGCAATAGTCCTGATAGATTCTTTTTACAAACAGGAAAATATTTATAACCATAATTACGACCATCACCGTTCCTAAAGGGGCGCCGCCGCTCACCGCTCTCCATCGTGAAGCCGCGCGGCGCCCGCTCCTCTGCCACTGCCTTCCATTGGCAAAGCACTCCGTGCGCCCAGAACGCTGCGTGCAATGCAGGCGAGGCACAGCTGGCTGCAAACTCAGCCCCAGCCCGTGTGTCCGTGAGTATAAAAACGGTGGGCAATCCCCTTCTGTACAGTGTATTCGGCCCTGTTTTCCTCCTTGGAAGAGGAGCTGTAGGGATGACTCAGTCTCTGCAGGTTGGAGATGGCTCCATTGGCTGGAGGTGTTGATTTCGGTGGTAATGGTGGAAAGTCTTGGTGGCAGATGGACTGGATGATCTTAGAGGTCTTTTCCAACCAACCATTCCGTGATTTTATGGCAATGTGAGTCGTTCTGTCCAGCGCTGCCTGGTCCGAACCTCTCCTCCCAGCGCTCCTTTTGTGGCAACCTTCACTGGCACCTTCTCCACGGCTGCACCATCTCCAGGTTGTTCCCACCACGGGATGCTCTTCCACGGGACGTTCGACGTCCTGTATTGGGAAACACCACCTCCCATCACCAACATGGGGTTTTCACAGCGTGCCGAAGGAGAGACCCACCGAGAAGAACCCCAAGCCTTTGAGCTTCTCCTCCGTCCGCGCTTTCTGCTTCAGGTGGACTTTGCTGTGTCGCTTCTTTTCATCGCTACGGGCGAAGCGCCGCCCGCAGGTGTCACAGGAGAAGGGCTTCTCACCCGTGTGAGTGCGGATGTGGGTGGTGAGGTGGTCGCTGCGGCTGAAGTTGCGCAGGCAGATGCGGCACTGGAAGGGTTTGTGGCCCGTGTGGATGCGCAGGTGCCGGTTGAGCTCATCGGAGCGGGCGAAGCTCCGCACGCAGTTCTCCACTGGGCAGGCAAAGGCTTTCTCGTGGGGTTTGGGGCAGAAGCATTTGGAAGAGCACTTGGTGCGGCGCGTCTTCTTCTTGGGCTCGGCTAAGGTAGGAGGGGTGGGCAGCAGGGAGGGGACGGAGGTTGGCACAGGGTGGCCTAAAAAGTCCGTGGGGGGCACCGAAGGCGAGGGATGGGGATGGAGGATCTCGGTGGAGCCCATCAGACCTGGAAGGACGTCGGGTTGTGCCAAGGAAGAGTCGAACTCAGGCATCAGCTGGGCAGGGAGGTTCTGGATTTTGGTATCAGCAAAGTTCTCCGGCTCACAGCCAAAACCCAAATTGGTGCTGGGGAAACAGCCAGGATCCTCCGTGAGGCTTCCGAGCTCTGCCTGGCAGCTGATGGTCAGCGTGTTTTCCATCTTGGAGCCCAATGGATGGAACATGGCCTGGCCGCTCTCCCCCGCTGGGAAGGTCTCGGTGGGATGGAAGCCAGTGGGCAGGAAGGGTTGATGTGGGGTGATGGGCTCCCACTGGGCACAGGGGGCTTTGAACTTATCCAGCGCTGTGGAGCTGGAGGGCAGCTTGATGTCCTGCTTGGTGTCCAGCAGCTTGCTCTCGAAGAAGCACTGGGAGGTGGTTCCCAACGAGGGCTGAGGCTGCAGCGGGTGCACGGCGTCCGCAGAGGGGAAGCTGCCGTAGCTCTGCTCGGCGAAGGGGGCTTGCATGGAGCCATTCATTTCAGGCTGGCAGCTGGGATAGATGTCCATCTGGTTGGGTGCCACCTCAGGACAGGGATAGAGCGCATCCAGGTGTCTTTGGTGGCCTTCAGAGGGGGCGAAGGGGGAGATGCCCAAGATCCCTGACATCAGGTTGAAGAGGGACTCCTGGTCCTGGGGGTGCTCAGGCACAGCCTTGATGAAGAAGCTGCCGGTGTAGCTGAGCGAGGGGGACAGCTGGCTGCCCAGGGGGGGGTATTCCAGCAGCTCACCTGGGGATGCAGAATGGAAAGCGTTAGGAAGATAATGGGGTGCAGGCCGGGAGACGCGAGGGAACGGTGGGAGTTGGATGGTGCGTCACTGTGTGGTTTCCCTCCCCCTCCCCCCGGGGACGCACAGGGAGCCCTGGGCTTCACCTCCCCACCCCTACCCTGGGCACTGCCTGACCCACAGCCAAGGGCTGCAGGGCAGAGGAGGGGATGCTCGGTTCCAGGCAAAGGAATGCAGTCCCAGCAGGGTGCCCCAGCCCTGCCCTTACCTCCGAGGAATTCGGCCTCTTCCAGAAGTTGCTGCTCAGGCTGCCCCAAGCCCTGCAGGTCCCCGGCTTTCATCTCGCAGCTCTCCTCGTACTTGGAATACAACGGGTCCGAGCAGGAGAAATCCATCACGTTGAGCATTTCGCTGGGATGCAGGGATGGATCAGACGGAGTGGGCTGGGGGATGCTCCGGGTGAGCCGGGTAGGAATGCTCCAGGGATGCTTCGGGTTATCCAGAGGATGCTCTGCAGTACCCGAGGTGATGCTTGGGATGCTTGGGGTTATTCGGATGGTGCTTGGGATGCTCTGGAGGATGCTTAGGGTTATGCAGAGGATGCTCAGGGTGCTCCAGGAGGATGCTTGGGGTTATCCAGGCGATGCTCCGTGGTGCCCTGCGTGATGCTCGGGATGCTCAGAGTGATGCAGGGGATGCTTGGGGTGACGCAGGGGACGCAGGGGGTGCTTGAGGAGCTCGGTGAAGGTGCCGGGGACCCTGCAGGGGATGCAGCGACGCGCTGGGAACAATCCTAGAGACGCTGCAGGATGCGTAGGGCAATCCGGAGGGTAAGGAGGAAGGTGCCGGGGGGGCTCGGGGCGGTGCTGGGGGTTCGGTCGGGGTTTCCGTGCCCGGGGGGGCGGGAGGGGGCCGGCGGAGCAGCGCAGCCCGTGCGGACACCCGGCTCTCCCTCCCCGCCACCCCCTTTATAGCTGCAGCGGGGCTGCTCCGACCCTTCCGCCGCAGCCATTTCTGGAGTCCCCAGTGAGGCTGCCGTGACGTAAATGCCCATACATGGACTCAGGATGTAGGCTAGGGAGTCCCAATAAGGAAATCTCTCCCGTGACGCGCTGCCCCTTCCCTCCCCCCACCCCTCCCTCCGCCTTTTCTCTCGGTTCTTTTTTTTCCCTCTCCCCCCCCCCACTTTCCCTTTCTCCTTCTCTTTCTCTCTTTATTTTAACTATCAATCTCCAGATCTCAACAAATCGTTGCGAGCCGCGCGGGCGCTGCAGAGCCGCGGTGCCTTCGCTCCGCGTGTGCGCGCGCGTCTGTGCCCGCTTCGTGTGCCCGTGCATCCGCGTGCATCAGTTCACGCGCCCAGCGACGCGAGCTGATGCGCGCACACCTCTATCTGTGCGCATTCACGTGCACTTCCATGTTATCTCTGTGTATTTCTGCACGCGCCCCTGCGTGTGCGCGCAATCCCCGTGCTGTGCAAGCGCGCACACACACACACGTGTGCACAACCCCCCCCTGGGGTCCCTTGGGAGCCCCCAGCCCCGCTCTTGGGACGCAGCGCCCTCCGGATGCGGCCCCGAGCGTTGGGCTTCTGGCTCCGCTCCCAACGTGGGCTGCTGTTCTTCCAGATTTACATCTCCCCAAGCTCTTATTCGCCTTCTGCTATATATTTTTTTTCTCTTCCTTCCCCGTGAATTGCCTTTTGTTGCTCTTGTTCCTTCTAGAAGCGTGAAAGGTGCCGGCTTTGAGGTTTCTCCCCCTCTTCCCGAGGAGGTTTTTGCAACGCTTTGCCGTTCCTGCTGGCATTTTGCGCTCAGATCCCGGCTGTGCGGCTGCTCCTGCGATGGGGCGAGCAGCCAAAGGCTGCAGGCAGCTCCTCCTGCTCCCCAGCCCTCCCCGCACGTGGCTCCCACCCAGCACGGTGCCACATGCACGGATTCAGGCTGGGAAAAGGCACACTGACCCCATCGATGCGCCCAAAGGGGATGTTTTAAGGGTAGACGTGATAGGAGCAGTGATTTGGAAGGCTCTTTCCAATGCTGCTCTCAGCATCTTGAAATCTGCACTGAAGAAAGCCTGCTTGTCCAGCTTCATCATTTGGAGATTTCCAGCTCCCCAAACTTTCCATATTTTCAGTTTTCTGTGTTTCCAGTTTTCCAAATTTCCAAAAGCAACCTGGATTTAAAGCCCAGCCCAGCAGTGGCCATGCCTTGGTGAGCTGGCATTGAGCACGGTTGGTTTGGGCAAGGAGGGGAAGGCTTTCTCAAGGTGATTTGGAGCCCACTAGAAAGTAGTTGTAGGGCAGTATTCGCAGTGCAGCCCAATGGGAAAGTCAGCGTTGGCTGTGAGCATTGCATCTGGGATGTGGCTGCGGTGGGAAGGAAGGAGAAAGCTGCAAAGGGGCTGGGAATTATAGAGCCATGGGATGGTTTGAGTTGGAACTCTAAGGGTCGTCTGGTTCAACTCCATGCAGGGAGCAGGGACACCCACAGCTCCATCAGGCGCTCACAGCCCCGTCCAACCTGATCTCAAGTGCCTCCATGGGGCGTCCAACACCCCTCTGCAAGCTGTGCCAGGTAGGGATGTGTCCCTGCTCCCCAGCAGAAGCATGGCTACAGCTTTGCTGGGATGCCAGGTGCCCACAGCTGCACCTATGGGACCAAGCAAGGGTGCAGTGCTATTCGTGGCTGGGCCGTGACTCATGGCTGCACCTTGGGCAAAGCACTCTCAGATGCGTCTCGCAGCTCTTCCCCACATTTTCCTCTGTCAAATGCACCGAGATCTCTGGCAGAGAAGTGCAGAGAAGCATTAAGGCTGGCTGGTGATTCAGGGAGTGTCAGAGAATAGGCTGCGAGGTTGGGGATGGAAACAAAACAGCCCCCAGCCGACCCCAGCACGTCCCTCAGTGCCACATAGAACCAACCATGGAATCCTAGAATGGCCTGGGTTGAAATGGACCACCACAATCATCCAGTTTCAACCCCCCTCTATGTGCAGGGTCACCAGCCACGTCTCCACTCTTGTTTTATTTGGATGTGCTGAGCTGGATGTGGTTTGTCAGCACTGCGCAGGGGGATGTGGGGTCGTAGGGTAAAGTCCACACTCTTGTGAGGAAGGCAAAGCCTCCTTTTCTCCTGGAGGCAAAAAAAATTGCTCCACCTGTGTATCTTAAAGTAGTGGCGGCGTTTCAGTTTGAGGCAGGGAAACGTTGTGTTGTCTGCAGAATCACAGAATGGTTGAGGTTGGACGAGACCCCTAAGAGCACCACGTCCAACCATCAACCCATTAGCTGCTGCTAATCACACAGGGGCGGCTGCAGTGGTTTGGGTACGGCCCTGTTGACCCAATTCTGCTTAGAATGAGAGAAACAAAAACGGATCGGCGTTAGAAAACCAGTTCTGAAATCTGTAAAGGACTCCTTTTGTTGGCAGCTCCCACTGCGGAGCTGTGGCCGCGTTGGCGAGGGCGGCATCGGCTCTGAGCAGGGAGGTGACACCACCAGAGATGGCTCCAATGAGGTGCATGAGGTCATGGAAAACGTGACTGGGAGCACAGCCAGGCCCTGGGGCCGGCTGCTGGCACCAGGCTTCGGTGCACAGAGGGGCACTTGGCTCAGGAGGACGTGGGATAGCCTTCCTATGGTGAATGGTGTCGTCACAGAGGGACGGGGAGGAAATCCATGCACCGGGGCCAGCTCTCTCCCTGTTTTGTGGGGAGAGCAAATGGAGCTCGTATCTTGCCCCAGTTTTCAGGTCCTGATGTTTCCCAAGGGGGTTTCCAGCATGGAAACAAAGTTTTAACTCTTGAGTTTGTCCCATTTCTCCTTCAGTTTTCACCCTTAGGAGCATGATCTGGGCTCTTCCCTATGCTTCCAGGGGGATTTTATCACAGTCACAGAATGGGACTTTAAAGTCCCCCCCCCCTGGCCCCAATCCCTGCTGTGAGCTGGTTGCTCCCCACCAGCTCAGCCTGGCCCCAAGCACCTCCAGCTCTGGGCAACCTGTGCCAGGACCTCACCTCCAAGTAAAGAAGAACTGTGCTGAGGCTGGAATCCATCTTCCCAAAGGGATGGGCTGAGCACAGGCTCATGGCAATGCCACTGCCACAGCCAGACTTAGTCCTGTGTAGTCATAGATGATGTTCAGGGTAAAAGATAACCCCCATGTGCTTTCTTTCACACCCCAGACATTCATGGCTCATGCTTCTCCTGCATTAAAACAGTGCCCTATATTCAGTAGCTCTTGGTATTTTTTTTCCACTGTCCAGTTCCTTTTTGAACCCTCAGTGCTGCGAGATGAGGAGTGGTTTTGGTAAATAAATCTCTTTGTTAATTCAGACATGCTCTGAGGATTTAAGGGTTGCAACTGGGTGAGCTTTAAGGTCCCTTCCAATCCAAGCCATGCTATGATTCTATGATTCTGTGATTCTATGATTCTACGATGTGGAGGTTGGAACTGGGTGGGTTTTAAGGCTCTTTCCAAGCCAACCATTGTATGGTTCTATGATTCTGTTATTTAGGGGTTGGAACTGGGTGGGCTTTGAGGTCCCTTCCAACCCATGCTATGCTCTGATTCTGTGATCCTATGGTTTGGGGATCGGAACCAGGTGTGCTTTAAGGTCCTCCCAAGGGAACCGACCTATAGTTTGATCTGTGGGATTGGAACTGGATGATCCTTAAGGTCCTTTCCAAGCCAAGCTATGCTGCGATGCCGTGATCTGCTGGACACCCCGGGTTGTGATGGATGGAGCAGCGATTCCTCATGGCTCGTCCACAGGAGGTGACACACCGACGGGCCGCTGCCCCACTGCCACATTTCCATTCCTCGCCCCACATCTCCTCCAACCAGCAACATGCCCTTCCAGGATCACTTCCCAAACACATCGCTCTGCATTTCCATGGCAACTGGCACACGACCAGCCCTGCCGGCTCCGCAGCAAAGCCGTTCCCAGCTCCGCATTGAGGATGCTCGGTGACAGAGGGGATGACATGGAGAGGTCGAGGAGATCACCTGCACCGCCTCTGCATCCCTCTGGGGACTTCTGCCCACCATCACCTTCCTTCTGATGGCTACAGCAGGTTTAAGCAGCGCGTGAGGCTCTGCGAAATGTCTGCCAAAAGGGTTTTTATCATTGCCCAGCACGAGTGAGGTTTGCTGGCTGGAATTTCAGCGCTGAGCCCAGCGGGAGGTCAGGGCGGATGGCTATCTGCCTCTGGGTTTTATGTTGCTGTTGTTGAATATCACCATATTCTTTGGGAGCTCGGCTATGATGCTGTCTCTTCCTGACCTCACCCTTTTTGGCTTGCATCTCCTGCATGCTTGCTGTTCTACCAGCTTTGGGGTGAAATCCCTCCAATGTGGGAGCAGGCAAGGACAGCGGGGCAGCCCACCTGCCATTGAGCTGCATCCTAAAAATAGGGTTGGATGAAGTCAGCTCTTCTCCTGCCCCAACAAACGATCGTGTCCAAACTGATCCTAAAGGCAATGTGTTGAATTTCCTGCTCTCCTTCATTCTGTGTCCCAGCCACAGTATTTTTAGCGTGTGGTTTTGCAAGTGCTTGGGCTCAGGACAAGCATGGGGAGAAGATGGAACTGTCAGGAGAGCAGTGACTTGGCTGGGCATTTGTGGGCACAATTCCTGGAAGTGAAGCAGGAGGGGCTGATTTTCTCAATTTCTTTCCAAATTCACATTTTCCTTTAAGATTCTGTCTTAGCAGCATGCTGATGGGAAGCTGCAGGCACTTGAAGCAAGCCTTCCTTCCAGCCTGAATGAAATGATTCACTGAGCCCCAAATAAGCCTTTCTCCACTCATTCTCACGCTGGTTTTTCATCACCTCTAGAAACGCAGTGTATCGTTTAATAAAACGTTACTTAAACCATTGAACTGCTTCATTTTTGACTTCTGAAACCTCCAGAGAGCTCTGACCTCAAAGCCTGAAACGAAACAGCAGCGTTGAGCTCCATACTTGGGAGCTGCCTGGCTCCCAACCCAGCCAGGATGAGCCAGCGGAGATGCCCCAAGCACGACATAAAGGCTACCACCATCCTGAAACAGAGCTGCCTTGCCATCAGATAAAAGCATTCATTAAGAAACCATTAGAATAAAATCCCTCTAAGGAGGGACACATAAGAACGGCTGTGCTGGCTGCAGTGCTGTCTGGTTCACATGGAGCACATTTCTGTGCCTCCTGCGCTGGCTCACCTCCACCCATCCCTTTCTCCATAGCATCAAGCAGGTTTTGAGATCCAGCCACCATCGTTTCAAATCAGATATTAGGAAAAGGTTCTTCTCCACAGGCTGCCCAGGGGGGTGGGAGAGTCACCGTCCCTGGAGGTGTCCAAAAACAGTGGAGATGTGGCACTGAGGGATGAGGTCAGTGGGCATGGTGGGACGGGTCGGGGTTGGGCTTGGGGATCTCGGAGGTCTTTTCTAACCTGAATGATTCTATGATCTCCCAGTGCCCACAGCATCTGGGAATGGGCAGAGGACATCCTTGATAGGCTCCATGCCAGCAGCACTATTTTCTGCAGCCACTGGCACAAACTAAGCAGCACGGCCAAGGGCACGCAGAGAGCCTGGTGCACAAACAGTGGCCAAAGCCATGCTTCGTGTAGACTGTGCTGCTTTTCTAACTTGCAGGAGGTACCTGAATTTATTCCAGTGTTCTTATTAGTGAGGGTTATTCGTTTCCTTGACCAGCTCACTGCTCTTCCTCAGGAATGCTTCCAAGACGCTCTCCAGAACCATTAATCAGAGCAGCACAAAGATATATTAACTCTCTTCTCCACGAAATAAAACCATCAGCCTCCCAAGCTGCCTTTCTGTGCCATCCATCCTTCTTTCCAACTAAATTTCAATGCTGTCGCCGTCAGCTGCTGAAGAAGGCAAACCCATCTATCAGGTTCTGCTGTGTTGCTTGTGGTTACAGCATCGTGATCTCGGTGCTTATCCCAAATACAGCTGTGATTCTGTGATTTCACCATTCGCTTTAATAACGTTACTAAAACCCCTGATGATGTTCACATCAAAGGTTGGAAATTCATGGGACTCTGCAAATTAACTGCTCTGGCCTCTCAGCATAGAATTAAGTGAACTAATAAATATAGCGTGGTATGCAAATGAATCCAAGTTGTATCTGTTGTCCAATGCCCCTGCCTAGCTACGGCAGCTGCAGAAGTTGCCTTCTTTGTACAACCCCTGAAAGGAGGCTGGAGAGAGGTGGGGGTCAACCTTTGCTCCTGGGTAATGGTGACCAGGAGGAGAGGTGACAGCTTGAAATTGCACCAGGGGAGGTCAGGTTGGTTAGTAGGAAACATTTCTTCTTGGAAATGGAAGTCAGGCACTGCCTTAGGAGTGGTGGAGTCACCATCCCTGGAGGTGTTGCAGAACCATGGAGATGTGGCACTGGGGCAGTGGGCACGGTGGGGTGGGTTGGGGCTGGATTTGGGGATCTTAGAGATCTTTTCTAACCCTAATGATTTCGTGATTCTATGATTCTCACTTGTAGGAAGGAGGCTGCTCGACTCAGGCATGAATGGAACAAGTGTCACTCTCAGATATACAGGTTAGAAAGCATTTTTTACCCCAAAACCCTCACTGGAAAAATGCCATGGGAGAAAGCTGGTTTTGCCTACTGCTCAGTATGCCTGAAGCTGCATTTTGAAGGCAATTGCTACAGATTGCCAGCACCTGGAAGGAGACAGCAGGGGAACACAGGTGCAGATGAATATACCCTCCTCCAGGCATCCATCAGCAGCCACTGCCAAAGGACTCCATGTAGATTGACTTGAAGTGACAGAGCCTGCACTGCTGCAGCAGGAAGGCATTCCACTGCTGAGGTGCAGGAGGAAGGACATCCTCTTGGGCACCCCTGCCTTGGACTTAGAATCATAGTCATTAAGTTATGATCCCCAAGTCCAAGCCCAAACCAACCCTCCCATGCCCACTCACCAAGTCCCCAGGCACCACATGTCCATGGTTCTGGGACACCTCCAGGGATGGTGACTCCACCAATGGACTCGGTCCCTGCTGGAGTCCATCTCGGCCCTGCAAGAGGATAATCCTCCAGTCCGAGAACAGGCCATCAGGGGGACAGCTGGCACTGCTGGAGCTGGGGTGAGCCAGCATGTGTTGATGTGGATTACCTGGCTGCATGGTGTCTGGGTTTGCACTCACACATCCGGTTGGGTCAACGTTGCTTCTGTATGAGCCCGGAGTGGGACAGTCAGCACGGCTGGATGGTGGGATAGATGCTCTTGGAGGTCTTTTCCAATCTTAATGGTTCAGCAATTCTATGATTCTGGAATCAAATGAAGCTGGAACAGAGCTCTAAACAGTGCCATTAGGGAGCCATATACAAATGTTGAGCTGAAAAATGAGGGCCAGGGCTTTAAACTTTCCTATGAACATACAAATGGCTCACGATGCAATTAACACTTACCCATGCAGCCTGAAAGAGTCATAAAGACAAAGCATCTCACGTGGCCCATTGAAGGGCCCTCCGAGGGGGTCTGTGCTTTTGTTTTGTCTCCTCTGTGATGTGTTCCACAGAGGACCAAAGCTGGCTGCTTCCAGGTGAAGGGGACCCAAATCTCTTTGCCACCAGTGGGGAAGAATAAAACAAACCCAACCAGCGGGCAGTCGTAGCGAGTTTCATTGCTTGGTGCCCACAGCTACGGATGGAACAGTGGGAATCCTGCCTTACTCCAGTGTGACAGGGCAGGGCTCATCTTGCTACGGCTCACTGATGACAATTAACAGGAGTGGACAAATGATGGACATGGAGCAGCCACCTGCGAGGACACTGCAAGTCTCCATAGGAACCCCGAGAAGAGAACCCAGCGCTGACGCAGTGATGGCAGGGATAAGGCTGCAGCAGGCTGGTGGTGTGGGCTTCCTGCTTGGATGTTTCAAGGAAAGCAGGATGCGACTGCTGGAGACAACGCAGTGAGTGTGGCAGGGGACAGACCCAGGTCTGGGTGCTGTGACAGCGGGTGGTGACAGATGTATGCTCAACTCATGCTGGCTTCCCCTTTGCTGCTCCAGTTCACGGCTAAAAATAAGCAGAAGAAGGAGCTGAGTCTGCTGCGAGGAACTGTGGAGCAATAGACAAATAGAAATAAAAAGCCATGTCCCTGAGCACAGACATTCCTGTTAAATCTCTGCTTTGGAAACATCCCCAAATTAATGCATTCCTTCAAAAAGCAAGCATTCCCTTCCAGCATGGTCAGGGAAAGCCTCTAGGATGAGGATGCAGTCACAGAGGACACTCATTTTCCAGTTTGTCCCAGGCAGAAGAAGTGTCTGGATGATGCTCTCAGCCATACAGTCTGATTTTTGGCTTGTGTTTTGTGGAGCCAGGAGTTGGACTCAACAATCCCCATGGGTTCCTTCCAGCTTGGGACATTCTGTGATTCTCTGATTTATAACCCAGCTGTCCTCAGGGCACAAATATGATCACAGCTACTCACTCTTCTGTTGGAAACAGAGCCAGCTTTGTCACGGACCACGCTGATACGCTCTGCTTCCACTTCCACGTGACATTTCCTTCTATTTTTCCTTCTCCTTTCAGAATTCAGATTCAATCAGTGATAGCAAAAGGTCAGATGCCCCCAACACACTGGAAGCGCGGATGCTTCAGAGGAGGAAACGTGCTTTGTTTTCCAAGCAGATGAAACGAGACCGCGTTTTGTTGGCACTTCCACGGCACTCCGTGGTGACCAGAGCAACGCCTCAAACGTGGGCCGTATCAAACATCACAGCTCTGCCCTCCCTCCTTGCTCTCTCCAGTGACACAACCCCTCCGCAGTCACTGAGCGCGGTGATGAATCCCAACTGATATCTCTCCCATGAGCTCAACCGAATGCCGTGCCATTTTGCAAATGCCAGGCTCTCGCTTGAACCGAGCGTGGAATGTTTGTTTCCGACTATCAGGTTTCATTTCCCCTTTGTCGTGTTTAGCTTCATGGAAAACAGGCGTTGCATTTTGATTTCCATTGAATCGCAGAGCCAAGCCCAGCGCTGGAGCCAAGCGGTTGACACCGACAGAAGATCTGACTCATAACACTTGGCTGGGGTTGAATTACTCTTCCAGAGAAGACCGAAGGCTCTCAGCCCTGAGACCTGGTTAAAACCCTACGGCGCTCTTTGCCAGAATGTCTGTGTAGCTCTTCATTATCACCCCCAGCACTTGTTAGATCAGGGTAATTTGGAATGAAAGCTATGTAATGCGTATGCTAAATGCTTCTAATCAGCGCTTCCAATTTTTCTGCCATTCTTCTGGGGGAGCTTTCCCACAGCAACACAAACAGCATCTGCCTCCAGCTTGCACAGCACAGTGTTGCAGGATAGATTGCCCTGGCTAGGAAACGCCAGAATTCATCAGGATGACACCAGCTGATGTCAGAGCTACAGGAACGTGGTACATGCCACGAGATCCTGGTCCCAGAATGATCTGTGCCAGAGGACAGTTATAGGCTGGATGTGGCTCTGGGCAGCCTGGTCTGCTGGTTGGTGACCCTGCACATAGCAGGGGGTTGGAACTAGATGATCATTGTGGTCCTTTTCAACCCAGGCCATTCTGTGGTTCTGTGATTCTATAGCAAGCCCTGCCTCCTTTCTGCCTCATCTATCTCTCCCTACCTCTTTGTTCCTCCTACATGAGAGAAACAGACCTCACCCCACCGTGATGCCTTGGGAAGAGGTGGGCAGAATCCTGCCTTCGTGTCAGTTCTTGCCCATATTATCCTTGGCACTGGCCAAGTTCTCTCGAGCTGCTGTATTCCTAACACAGGAATTGGAGCAAGCAGTAGAGCGAGTGTTGTTCACACTCAGGAGCTGTGGAGGGCTGAGATAGACTCAACCAGGGCAAAACAGTCGCAGATCCTGTCTGTAAAGCTGCCATAAATCTGAGCGAACACAAGAAAAAAAGCCAGGTTTGTTAAAGGCATCCACCTCCCTGGGCACGTTGAGGTGGATTTTCCCAGGATGGGTATCTCCCTCATCATCCCACGTCTCATAAGATTCCAAAATACTTTTCAATCTAACTAAACAACATAGTCTTTTCTTCCCCTCATTCCTGAAAACCACAGAACCGTTTCATCTGAAACTTTACAGCTGGAGAGAGGCATTTGGCCCAGAAATGTCTTGCCCAAACGATCACTCTTTGGCAGAAGTTCTGAGCACCTGAAATTGGGCGTTGGAAATGGGAAAAGCCTCAATGAACAAAGCAGGAGCCAGAGGAGCCGGCAACGGACCATATTTGTTATCTACAGCAACGGGTCCTTCCGCTTTGTTCCTCAAAGCAAACTTCATTTTACTTAAACGTTCAGCATCAATGCCTGCAAAGCTCTAAGTGGCAAAATGCAGAAACACCAGTGCGCCTCCTACTTGTCTGCACTGCTTTCTCCTGGCCGTTGCCTTGCCTAAAGGCCAAAACTGTGGATATTCCAGCCCTTATGATCCAACTCTGCTTCAGCTGTGAATGAATCCCCAAATAGTTGTCTTCTCCTTCGGAGGAGGTGGTTTTTCCTGGGTCTTCTGGTTCAGGTGAGGCAGGCTTTGTCTCACAACAGCAGGCTCCGAACTTGGGTTGTATGGATTTCCGAAGGAGACCAATTCCGAGCTTCTAAAATCTTGGTATAGTGAATTTCCATCTGCTTCACAGATGGAAAGATACAGCAATCGTGCTGATAAAATTACTGAAAACTGCAACACGCCCACAGCACATTGGCTACCAAATTTTTTTTGCATGCAAATTCGGGTTGATCCTGTAGCCAAAAACGGCAACGGGGAAAGCAATCTGAGGGGACGCATTTCCTTCGTACAACATGGTGCCCAAGAATAACGACGTGTGCTTTGTGTGGCTGTGTGCTGAAGCAGCCAGGATGATTCATCAATTGGCAAAACGGGAGCGTTAATCACCGTGAGAGATCAAGTATTGGAATATCACGGGCATGGCAAAGGCAATCGAAAACCAAATAGAAAAAGGGTTGTTGTGCAGGGGGAGAGAAACCGAGAAGGGGATGGGAGTGGAAAGGGGATGTTGCAGACAAAGAAGACTGCAAGACGAGGACAGATGCATTACAGGCAGGTGGTGACAGGACAGCGGTCCTGAATCATAGAATCAAAGATCTTGGGTTGAAAGGGACCTTAAAGGCCATCTAGTTTCAGCCCCAAATCTCCAACTTCTTATTTCCCAGTGCAGGCTGTTGGTTGGGCTGAATTTCTGCTCTGGCTTGGGATGGGATCCTTTTGGGATCCTTTTGAGCTGGGTGGCTGCCTGTTTGGCTTCATATTCTACTTGTAGATCACGAACTGGAGTACAGTCTTTCCCAAAAGTGCAGAGGTTCCTCTGAATGAGAGAGGTTGGACCAATGTCTACCACTCGGCGTAGACACCTGTGTGGTGGCTGCAAAGAAAGAGCACTACAGTGGCACAAACTATTGCTTAAGTTTGCCAGGCAGGTAACTTGGGTTAACTCAGCTTTATTTGGAGTGTAACACTGGGAACACGAGGCCTCCACGCACAGTGAGCTTTGCCCACAAAGAGTGATGAGCCATGTAAGTGAACGAGGTGGGCAGTGATCAGCAGAACCAGTGAAGCCTGATGTCCTACAGAGCTGTAGCTCATAATTGGGTCCCCCGGTGTTTCAGAAGGCTCTAATTAACAGACTCTATAAAAAGCCTCCTGCGGCTGGGCAATTCACAACATTTGCTTGCAGCTTCCCAATGGCTATCAGCCAGTTATTACTTTATCCCTCTTAAATCAGGAAGATAAACAGAAAGAGAAATGCACACATAGGCAGGATGCAGTCACCTAAGCCTTGTTTCCAAGGAAGCCGGGCTCACAGATGTCTCAAGGAATTAGGACGGACATCTTACACTTCTCAAGTGTGGGTTCACAAACTCCCACACTGAGAGTGACCTGCCAGACAGAAGTCAGCATCATGCTTTTCTATAACAGGCTCCGACAATGCAAGCGTGTGAAAAGCCAGCTTGGCAACATCTGAAGAGGCATGAGAGGGAGTAAAGTGCATTTTTAGTCAATCACAGTTTTAGAGTTGTTTCTGTATTGAAAGGAGCAGGGGAGAATATGAGAAGATTGAAGGAGCACAGCTCAAGCGATTCACCAAGAACATATGGGTCAATAGGTGGGGATGGGCTATGAGTTTAATCTTCTGTGTTGGGATTTCAGGATAGTAATGAGGTGCTGATGACTCTCTGCAACGCAAAACCATTAAGGTTGGAAAAGACCTCTAAGATCCCCAAGCCCAACCCATCCCTCCCATGCCCACTGACCACGTTCCTCAGTGCCACATCTCCATGGTTCTGGGACACCTCCAGGGATGGTGACTCCACCAATGGACTGTGTTGGAGTCCATCTTGGCTCTGCAAGAGGGTAATCCTCCAGTCCAAGGATGGGACAGCTGGCACTGCTGGAGCTGGGGTGAGCCAGCATTTGTTGATGTGGATTACCTCGCTGCCTTCTGTCTGGGTTCACAACTCGGACACTTCAATCTGCTCAGATGGTGCACGGCAGAGCAAATATAAGCATTCCAGGGAGTGTGAATCAGTCCATAGGCTCCATTGAGAATGGACTGTGAATCCATCCACAGGCCTGATCTCCATTGCCTACATGGGAGCTTGGATGCCTGCTGTACAAGAGAGCACCCCCATGTACATATGTGGATCAAGGTCCAGCTCATCTGTTTGTTTTCTTCCAGTATAGATAAAGTGGTGTTTCTCATGCTTGTAGCCTAAGGAGAGCAATTTATTTGTTGGACCATGTCTAGGATAACCCAAATAGCATCATAACTATGAATGAATAAATGAATAAATGAAAGACTGGTTCAGATAGCACCATCCTACTTGACCTTGGATGTTTCCAGGGACCAGGTACGTAGCACCTGTCTGGGCAACCTGTTCCATAGTCATCTATCGGTTATCTATAACACTGGGATATGTACAAACATATTACCAATGCTTCTTCCCAATCTCCAGCACTGTCTTTAGACATAAACAAAGTAGGTGGTCATCTATAACAGCTTTGAGCAGCGACAAAGCCAGCTCTGAACATCCCACCTGCAGCCACAGCGCCGTGCAGCTGACACTGGATTAGAAGCAGAGCGGACAGCCCTCACAGGGAGGGGACAAGCAGGTCAGGATCCTGGCAAGAAGTGGCCCAAGCCTTCCTGGCTGTGCTCCATGCCTGCCGTGCTGCAGACGGAGAAGCAGTGCAAGGAAATCAGTTTGTGCAGAGCAGATACAATTTTGCCTGCGGCGCTGAGAGCGCATAGCCAGCTCTGCCAGCTCCTCTGCCTGCAGAATGAAGAAGCGATGATAGCGATACTCAACACGAATTCCCACCTGCCTCTCATGGCTGTACTGGGCTTTGAAACCTTAGAAAGCTGCATGTAGGAGATGCTATGTAAGCATAAGTTATTATTATTATTAAAGAAAACATTACAGGTGAGCTGTTAGTCCGACAGATGGGATTATCAGTGGAATTACACTTTTTATCGATCACCTTTCATTTTGTTTCATCTCCTATTTCTTTTCTTGCCCTTAGCCACAGGCCTGCAGTCCCAATGGTGCTCCTGATGGTGCAGATGAGCAGTGAGCTGTCAGCACCAGCTGATGGGAGCATGCTGTAACCCAACCAGAGCCCATCAGCAAGCTGCAGCAGGTGCTGGTGATTCAGAACTGATGATGGCTGAGACCTGGTGGACATCTTCTGCACCAAGGTTGGCTGTGCTGCCAAGTTAACGGCATTGTCACATGAACTCAACGTGTCATAGAATCATAGAATGGCCAGGATTGAAAAGGAACTCAAAGATCACCTAGTTTCAACTCCTCTGCCATGGGCAGGGTCGCCGACCACTAGAGTGTCAAAGCCAAGCGCACACCTTCAAGGAAGGCTTTTGCACAGTGCGGAGCTCAATGCTTGTGCTCTAAAATGAATGGGTGGCCCAGCTCATGACAGAAGAAGAATTGGAAGGTTGAGAAAGGAAAGCTCTCATGATGGGAACAGCAGAGGCAGTTCCTCCCTGAGGTCAGGGATTTTTCAAGAGCCAAGCCCCCAGCAAGATTTCTGCCTCCATCACAGTGCAGTTTGGGTTATTATTTCTTACACCTTTCATGAGGTGTGATTCCATGATTCATGTGTAAACCATAGAATCATAGAATCACCAAGGTTGGAAAAGACCTAAAAGATCATCCAGTCCAACCGTTCACCTATTACCAATAGCTCCCACTAAACCATGTCCCTCAACACAACATGCAGTAAATATTTCCTTCTGTGCTTGGACAGTGCTTTGTACAACCAGTTTCTGTTTCTGGCTGGGCTTCTGAAATGATCAGATAGAAACAGATGCTTTTTAAAACCACATTTCCTTGGAGTGATTTGGTGTCTAGAATTGGCAAGGTTTCAGGTGTAGATACCCGGCTAAAAAAGAAGCATGGGGAATGAGAATGGAAATGGTAATGTAATCCTCACTTCTGATCAAGGAAAATCTTGCTTCCTTCTTGATTGTACTGGGAAAGAACAAGTGGGACAACGGGATCCTTCAGAATGCACACCTGTGACTGTTGCTTTCCTACCACTTCCCCTGCCCAACCACCCCATCTGTCCAGAATGTTCATTATCTCCCATTTGCTACATTTTCTTTTAATTGCTACGTCTAATTTATGATGCTGTTACATTCTAAAATAGATAATCTGTGTGGCAGCATGCATTCCTAAAATAATCAACTTCATTAATGTCATTAAGATCCGAATCATCTCCTGCTTCTGCTTCTCAACGTTAAATTGAGGAATGAGTATTTAAACAAGACAGCTTCTCAAGTTGGTCCCTTACCTTTACTGAGTATAAAAACTCAGTTAACGTTAAAGGTTTCTATCTAAGAATAGCACTGCACTGTATTTAATAGCAAAATAATAATTAAAAAAAAAAACCCAAACCCTTCCATGAAGTAGGAAACAGAATGTTAAGCATGGTAAGTTTCCAGACATTCGTGGCATGACTAATAGCAAAGCGATGATTTTAGAGTGGTCAGAAACCAAATGACAAGGATTTTGTATGATACCCGACTATGAGAAGGAGATGATTGTGCATTTAACACGGGGTGACGGTTTATGATTCGTGGGGCTTTCGTTGCCAGGCTAAATTTAAATCGTTAATTTGCTTAAATTGAAATTGCTCAGTCTGCTTACAGCCTTTTCTTAGCCAAGGCTGAATCCGTACTAGAGTTCTATGTTATTAATCTTACTTCAGAGTTTGATAATTGCAGGTAATTTGAGGACGATCAGAAAGTTAAAAAGGAGGTTTTCCCATTACCCCAGAAGAGGATTTGGGGGATAGAGGTCAAGTCTTATACAAAGCTGAGGCCTTTTTTCCTGCTTTTGAGAGATGAAGGCTGGGTGGCCATCGCTGTGAGTGAGCTGCTCTTATTTTATTGAATACGTATCATTAAAATGCCTTTCAGCCCTGCACACAGACAAGTGCTGTACCATGGGCTGCACGAGCACAGCAATAAAAAAAGGCAGTCTGCCTCTCAAAGGCTACGGACTGAGGATAAGGCAAGAGATAACAGATGGAAACAGACAGATGGAGGAAAGCAAGAAAACAATGATACAATGTCAGCCAGCATGACGGGAAGTCAGCTCAGCACCCCAGGAGGCTGTTGGGCAGCTTTCTGCAGGAATAGCAGCAAAATGCAGGCAGTGGCATGGCAAAGGGCTTGAAGGTGCTTATCTGCACACCAGCATGGAGGTTGGGCAGCAGCACAGATGAAGCAGAGGCTGGCGACGTTGGCAGAAAGAACTGCCTTCCTAAGACTGATGTAAGGTGTGGGATGCATGGCAGTAAGTAAAAAGGGTCTTGGAAATGAAGAGCAAGCTCTTGAGCTGGAGGCAGTGGAGAGGAGGGAGCCAGAGGGTGCAGCAAATAGAGCAATAGAGCAAAATGTTGGGTTTTGCAGCTGGCTTTGAATAAGCACAGGGGTTAGAGATGGTCCAGAGGAGAGCCATGAAGATGATCAGAGGGCTGAAGAACCTTCCCTAGGGGGGAGCTGGGGCTCTTGAGCCTGAGCATCCAGATATTGAAAAGGATTTGTGCTGGGAGAATCCAAGACAGATTTGGTATCTCTATCCTCGGAATCATTTACTGCACAAAGCCCTAAGCAACCTGACTGAATTGGATCTGATAAATGAATTCCAAACAACCCTTCCAGCCCTAACCATTTCTATGATGCTGTGGCAGCAATTGTGCATTCACTGAGTGTAGAGGTGGAGAGAGAAAGGAAGGTGGGGCAGGAATGGGGGTGGCAAATGGGTTTCAGAGGGGGGGTGATGATAAAGATGATAGAATATGGAACAGGTTGCAGCTCTGATAGCACTGGAACAGGTTGCCTAAGGAGGCTGTGGATGCCCCATCCCTGCAGGCATTCAAGGCTGGATGTGGCTCTGGGCAGCCTGGTCTGCTGGTTGGTGACCCTGCACATAGCAGGGGGTTGAAACCAGATGATCATCGTGGTCCTTTTCAAGCCAGGCCATTCTATGATTATATTATTCTATGACAGGCCTTAAGGCATGATTGTACTCAGTGAGAAAGAAGATAAGCAGTGAAAAATTAAGAGTGGAAGGAAACAGAAAGGCAAGGGATGAAAGTGAGAGCAAAAGAGATCAGTAGACAATGTGAGATTCTCAATGCAAGTGTGGGGATGATAAGGAACTCCTGCATCAGTGACCACGGAAGAGAGAAAGAGGCAGATGGAGGGCAGAAAGCACAGACACGGGGCAGAGTCATACTACGTTCTGTGCATAAACTCTTGGAAGTATTAGGCAAGATCCTTTTCTGACAGAGAAGCAAATCAAAGAAGAAAGGGAACCTCGAGGAGCTAACAGTGCAAGAATCTAATGGTGTATGAGCCAGGTAGCAGAACTCAAGATTGAGTGAATTAATTCAAAAGAATGAGTGTCTAATGGATGAAGTCACCCTTGCTCTTTAATGTCGGGATTCATCAGACCAAAGATAGACTTTTATAGTACAGGTATTTCTATTTGAGCAAAACACCTCAGGTTCCCTTTAAAGTCAACAGAGAACAGAAACTTTGCAGGCATGCTTCATCTCATCCTAAAATAGATGTTTAAAACAGATCAGCTGACTCATGCCCTAAAAGAGCATGATTTTTCCCCACAGATTATAAAGGGAGCTGACACTCCAGAGTTCAGATTAGAAGTGTGTACAAGGAACATAACTTGAGGTGACTGCCACGCTGCCTGTCCATCCCAACCAGCCTGCATCCTGGTCTCAGGGTTGAGTGAAGCCTGGGCAGCCTTGTGCTGGGAAGGAAGGGCAGAAGAGGCGCAGATAGAAGAGAGGGAAGAGAGAAAGAGAGATGGAGATGAGAGAGCTGAGCACAGAAAAGAATTCACCAGTGCTGCTCATCTGGGTGTGGTGGAAAATCTGTCTGTGGCTTTACAGCTAATGCTGAAAGAGAGCAGGCTGCTTCAGAAAGCCATCAGAGATCGTGCCTGCAGAGCACTGAGTGGCTCCCCTTGAGAGTGCTGCAGGTACAAGGCTGGGGCTCCTGATACAGGAGCATGTCAACACGCAAACATCTGCAACCAAATTAGGTTTTTACTTTCCCTTTACGGTCAATTAAAATCTGAGGATCAATTCTGTGGCCCAGACATAGGCATCGGGTGCTACTTGAGATGCCCAGCGGTATCACGTGTCCATTTCCATAAGGGCACAGGTCTCCCATAGGTCTGGTGTCAGATTTACCAGCTCCAGATAGACATGCCGTGTTGTCTGCCCCATCTCAGGTGGCAGTAGATGTGGCTAAGCAGCAAGAGGAGAACCTAGAGAAGTGCAGGAATGATTCAAACGACCCGATAGGAGAGAGCCCATGTCAATAGCTGAATGCCCACCGAAAGCTGTGAGTGAGAGATGAGGCACAAACGATTCTGGGGAGCTCTGCCACCAGAGCTGAAGGACTGATGGGTGGCACAGACAGAATGTGTACCGCAGGTGCTATCCTAATCCTGTGCGTAAAAGAAAGATTCCAGCTTCCAGCTTCCAGCACTGTCAGTTTGTCATTCTTTGTTCCCACTAAATTCACTTATTTTTTATTTTTCTACCCCTTTTTTTTTTGTTTAAACTTAGCACATAATTCAAGGAACGTAACATTTTAGTTTGACGAGTGGTTTATTCAGGCAGCTGATTTACCAAATCCAAGGCTACTCCCTACAGACTGCTACCAGCAATGTAAGCGTTCCGGTGTAAACCTCTGATTTAATTAAAGAACAAGTTAGGCCTCCAAACATTATCTCAGCTGGAAAATCCATAATTAGTTGTACATTTTTCTGAAGGAGCTTTTCCCCCCCCCCCATTTGTCTGAAACCAGGAGAAGGGCTCCATGCATCCATCATAATTTCCCAACGCTTTCAGCTCAGGCATTAGAGACGCTGTGTGGGCAGATTTAATAGGTTCTTTCTAGCTTCCTGGTGGGGAGGATTGCATAACATGTGAGTCAAGACACAAGTCCTCACACTGTGACTGTGACACTCGCAGGAGTGGCACTGTCTGTTGTCAGCTGGGATTACAACAAGCAGCACACCATCCTGCTTGGGGTCACTGGAGAAAGGCTGATAAAAGTATTCTGCTTTTGCTTCAAAGCAGGGCTTAGCATCACCCATTCTTTGGGAGGAAGGTGCTGGAGCTCCTTTTCTTATCCCAGCTTATCCTTTCACGCTTGGTATTGGATCCTAAGCTTCCTCATTCAGAGGATAAAGCTTTTTTGGTGATGAGCCCTCCTGCTGAATGTTTTAGAGTCCTTATTTGCTCACAATCTCTTTGGGGTTGATTTTGGCCCTGGTTCGGAGCCTTCTGATGCAGTTTTCCCCTCTAAATGGGATAGAAATTCAACACATTATGCAACACTGATAGAAATTTCAAGCTTTCTACACGTTTAGGTCCCTCAAACTGGAGTCTACTTCATAAAATCATAGAATCACAGAAAGCCCTGGGTTGAAAAGGACCATGATGAGCATCCAGTTCCAACCCCCTGCTATGTGCAGGGTCACCAACCAGCAGACCAGGCTGCCCAGAGCCACATCCAGCCTGGCCTTGAATGCCTGCAGGGATGGGGCATCCACAGCCTCCTTGGGCAACCTGTTCCAGTGCCTCACCACCCTCTGGGGCAAAAACTTCCTCCTCATATCCAACCTAAACCTCCCCTGTCTCACTTTAAAACCATTCCCCCTTGCCCTATCACCATCCACCCTCGTAAAAAGCCATTCCCCCTCCTGTTTATGTGCTCCCTTCAAGTATTAGAAGGCCACAATGAGGTCTCCCCGGAGCCTTCTCTATCTGTTTTAATTAAACACTTTCACTGAGGTCTCATCTGGAGCCTCGGTTTCTCGGGTGCTTCTGCATGAGGCAGAATCCAATGCCAAAAGGTCTGCCATTAACGTCATCAGCACAAGTCAAGACCTCATTTCTCACTATTTCTTTCATTGCAGTAATGAGGGACACCTCTATTTTATACTCTGCTTTGCAACGAGTGCATTATTTAAGAGTTATATTTTAATACATCATATTTCACCTTTAAAAGCCCTTGGAATTCATGGAGTTTTGGGCAAAGCAGGCCGCGCTGGTTGGGCCTGTTTCTCTCTGATAATCTTCCACAGCAATGGGCTGCTTTTAATTCCTGCCTGATCTTCATTTCAAGTGACATTTAATTGGAAAGGATTTGAGCATATTACATCTCAGACTGAGTAAGGCTCTGGATATTGTTAGAAAAATTAATAAAGAATTTGAGCAGCTTCCTGTATGATGTGCAAGCGATAAACATTCAGAAAACCCTTCCTCCACCCCTCTCTGCCTGTGAATTGCTCTTCTAAAAATAAAGGGTATGACAGAATTTCTGTATTGTATGACAAGAGAAGCCCTTCAGTCATTCGCAGCTGAGAAAAGCAAATGGCAAGCTTTCTCACAGATGACATTTGGAACTGTTATTAGCACTACAACGTATGGGCTAAACTCTGTTCTCCCTTGTACCACTGTAATTAGGGGAAAATGGCACTGAAATCAAACAGGCTATTCCTTGTACTTCCCAGCAAAAGCAAGGATGGAGGCTGATTCTTGCGGAGGCATCCGCTTATTGCTGCCTCTTCCTCACTCCAGGCACGCTCATATAAAGCACTTTCTTCAGCCTCACCTTGTTAGGTGATGGCTTTTGGGGATGTAAGCAAGGATGGCCCCGAAACCAGCAAAATCCATCGCCTTTGTAATAGCAGATGGGTTTGGATTTAAAGCCGCATTTCCTTGTCAGCATTTTAATTATTTTCAGGGATATTTTCCTTGATGTATTTTGCTCTTCTGATTTATCCAGCGCTGAAAAAACAACACCCAACTGACTGCAGCATCAACAGAGACAGAAATGAACATACACTGCCCTTTGGGAGATGTTACGTTGGATACGTGGCAGATAACTGCTGTGAGGAGAATAAATAACTCGGGAGGCAGAATGTTGTGGAAGCTCCTTTATTTTTTCAGCCTGTTTCAGCTTCCTTCTGCTTAGCAGAGAATGAAAACTGGTGCAGTTATTTATGGTCCGATACGTAGAGAGGTGGACAGTCGAGATCTATATGTGTATGGACAGCTGGACATATTGCTTATAACAACACCAGAAAAGCGTAATTGCTTTTGAGAAGGAGCTCAATAAGCTTATGGATGATTAAATCATGCTCTGTCTGTGCAGCATGGATTGCAAAGCTTCAATCAATGACCCTTGAGACTTCTCACTCCTCCGTAGCTCTCAAGCCACAGGGGAAGGACTGTGCCATGTCAGATCGATGATCTGCATCTGCTGCTCTGGCTTCACCTGCTCCTGATCCTTTAGAGGAAAGATAAGCAAGGAAAACACAGCTGGATGAATGGGAATGAAGGGGGAATTCCTCCCTCATCCTTGCCGATGAGCAGCCAAAACACAGAACATCGTTGCAGATGGGAGCAGTTGTACCGAATGGGAGCGTTGGCGTAAAATGTGGGGCTCACATTCCCTCATGGCATCTCAAAATGAGAACCGTCAGAGGAGCTCAGTGGCATCCGGACCTAACGGGGGCTTGTAGGGACCCATCTTAACCTGGAAGCCTGGTAAGGACCCATATTGACTCGGAGGCCTTCTCATGGAATCACAGAGTCATTAAGATTGGAAAAGGCCACTAAGATCATCTAGTCCAACTGTGAGTCCATTGATGCTCGTAGGAACTCATCTTGACTTGAAAGCATTGCAGGAGCTTGAAGGGAACAGACTCTTTAGCAGGTTGTGTTGTGATAGGATGGGAGAAGAGGGGATATCTAGAGTGGATAAAAGGAGAAGGTTTTTACAATAAGGGCAGTGAGGCAGTGGCACAGGTTGTCCAGAGAGATGGTGAGTGCCCCATAACTGGAGACATTCAGGTCAGGCTGGATGGGGCTGTGAGCATCAACAGAGCTATGGGTGCTCCTGTTCACTGCAGGGAATGGGACCAGATGGCCTTTAAGGATCTCTTCCAACTCGAACCATTCTATGATTCTATGAACTCACTGAATCGAGCGCCTCGCAGAGCCCCATCTTGACATGGCCAGTGGGCATGGTGGGGTGGGCTGGTGTTGGACTATGTGATCACAGGGAGGTGATTGTCCCCCTCTGCTCTGCTCTTGGGAGGTCCTATCTGCAGTGCTGTGCCCTGGTCTGGAGTCCTCAGTACAAGAAAGACAGGGAGCTGTTGGAAAGGGTCCAGAGGAGAGCCACAAAGATGAGCAGAGGGCTGGAGCACCTCCCTATGAAGACAGGCTGAGGGAGCTGGGCTTGTTCAGCCTGGAGAAAAGAAGGCTGTAGGGTGACCTCATTGCAGCCTGCAGTACCTAAAGGGAGCCTACAAACAGGAGGGGAGTCAACACTGTGAAAGGGTAGGTAACAGCAGGACAAGGGGAAATGGTTTGAAGTTGAGGGAGGGGAGATTGAGGTTGGATGTGAGGGGGAAGTTCTTGACAGAGAGAGTGGTGAGGTGCTGGAACAGCTGCCCAGAGAGGCTGTGGATGCCCCGTCCATCCCTGGAGGTGTTGAAGGCCAGGTTGGATGGGGCCCTGGGCAGCCTGGGCTGGTATGAAATGTGGAGGTTGGTGGCCCTGCCTGTGGCAGGGGAGTTGGAGCTTCATGATCCTTGAGGTACCTTCCGACCCTGGCCATTCTGTGATCACACCGGTCTTTTCCAACCCTAACGACGGTAACACTCCTACGGACTCCAGCTCGCTCTATGGGAGCCGTGCCGCATAGCCACCACAGCCACACGTGCACAACCCCAACTCCCATCCCCCACCCGCGCACCACACCGCCCGCCCACTTTTTCCCGCGCTCTCCCTCAGCCGCCGCTCGGCGGCGCCCCGCCCGCTCCCGCCTCCAACGGTGACCGTTGGCGCATGCGCGGGGCCGCGGCGAGTCCTTAGCGACGGGGCGGCGGCGCATGCGCAGAGTGGGCGCGCGCGGAGGGCGCTGTGGTAGCTGGGCAGCGCGGCGGCCATGGAGCCGGGAGAGGAGGTGGAGGATGAGGAGGAGGAGGAGCAGCGGGTTCCTGTGAGTATGAACAGCGCTGAGAGGCTCAGTTAGGCGGGTTTTGAAAGGGTTATCCGGCAGGGAAGGTGTGGGTGGGGGATGTGAGCCCCCACAGGCCGCTGTTCTCCTTCTCTGGGCAGAGAGGGGCTGCAGCTGGCCTGGTCCCTTCCCCTCCATCTCTTCAGTGTATGTGTGTGTGTGTGTGACATTGGCCTGCTTGCTTTGTGCCTTCCTGGCTCTGTGCAGTGCGGATGGAGCAGCCTCTCAGAGCCCCCTGTGACCCTGAAGGGCTCTGTGTGATTTGCAGCACTGGAGATGAGGAGATTGTGGATCATAGAGTTGTAGAATAGCCTGGGTTGAAGAAGACCACAATGATCACGTAGTTCCAACCCCCTGCTATGTGCAGGGTCACCAGCCAGCAGACCAGGCTGCCCAGAGCCACATCCAGCCTGGCCTTGAATGCCTGCAGGGATGGGACATCGACAGCCTCCTTGATAGGTGGGGAAATGATTTCCAGCTCAAAGAGGAGAGACGTAGACTGGGTTTGAGGAAAAATGGTGCTAAAGGTGGTGAATCGCTGGCACAGGTTGCCCAGAGAGGCAGTGGGTGCCCCATCCTAGGAGGCACCAAGGTCAGGCTGGACAGGGCTCTGAGCATCAGATGGAACTGTGGGTGCTGCTGTTTGTTGCAGAGCAGTTGGATTAGGTGGCCTTCAGGGTCCCTTCCAACTCAAAACAATTCTCTGAAACCAAAAAGCTCACTGCAAAGCTTCACCTTGGAGCACTGAAGGATCTCTGAGGTCTCACAGTGGTTGCTGTCACACTGTCTGCAGACGTTCCCCAGGAAGAATGATGGGTTGCTACAGGATTCAGTCTTACCTGGGCAATCAGTAGGAATTAAATGAATGGAAGCAGTCAGTTGAGTAAGTGTGACATGGTAAAGGCAAGTCCAGCCTCAACACATGTAAGCAGAGGGGTTCAAGTGGGGCAGTTTGGAAGCTTTTTGATGAAAAATGTTCACAGTGTGACATTAGGAAACAGAGGATCTTGTGTGATTGTGTGCCCTTATGAATATTTAAGTAGAAACAAAGTTTATCTGCACACTGATTTGCAGACATAACTTTCCTCATTAACATCACATGTAACTTGTGAGAAAGTTACAGACCAGTGAGCTTGCCTCCTGCGTCTCATTTTGTCTTCTTGGTGTTCATCATAGATCAGATCATTTTGCCCCGTTTGGGGTTCTGTGTTTTGTTGTCTCATGGTAGCCATCGACTTCCTTCTCCACATTTGTTTAGCCCTGCGGTTTAGCTGCTGCTCTGGCAACCAGAGCTCCGAGCTGGGAATACCAGATGGACCTGAGCCAAGCGTGCTGCCAGCACACTGCCTGCTGTGAGTGGGGGGGATGCAGTGCAGATGCCAGCTGCATCTTCTGCTTGTCCTGCTGTGGCTGCTCTTACACCTTTATTGTGTTTTTGTTGCAAGAGGCGTTTGCTGTAATTTCAATCAGCAGAGAGAGGCTAGCTCTGTAAGCCCATCTTTGTCAAAGTTGTCACACCCAGGGCTGTAGTTTTATGAGTGCCATATATCAGCGAGCTTCTACTGAAAGGACTGAGCGGTGTGTGCTACCGTGCCCTGCTTGCTTCTTCTCTGTAGGCAATAAAGCAATGCAGCTTGGTAGTAGCAGGCTGTTAACTGTGTTCAGAACTAAAGAAACATGTAGTTGACTTACATATCAAATTTTTGCTTGCTAAGGAGGAACAGAGGCTCTACCTTCCTTCTGAAGGGCCATTTTATGGTTGTTGAAGGACATCATGGAACTTCTGAAAGGTGTTGAGCTATAAAAATGAGATGGAACTCTGTAGCCAACGTAGTGCTACGACTTATTGCTTGTACAACTTCGTGGTCAATGAAGACAGTTTGTTTTTAATTGTGAGGATTCTTGAAGCCTTGCCTTATTTTGAGTGGTCTGTTGGTCAGAATAAAGCAGGGAGGGTTGAGTTTCGGTGTTGAAGCATTTGATGGTGCAAAACTGAGAAACTTTCATGTTTCTTTCTTCATCAGTGATGAATGTCAAACAAGAACTGTTCGTTTGGAGAGATGATTTCCATTATGGTGTTCATGTCATGTGAGGTTCCTTTGAAGAGCAGTGCTACTCATGTGCATGAAGCTGCACTACCCAAGAATGAGAAGCTACAGCTGTGAAGTGTTACATTCATAGAATCGTAGAATGGCCTGGGTTGAAAAGGACCACGATGCTCATCCAGTTCCAACCCCCTGCTATGTGCAGGGTTGCCAACCAGCAGACCAGGCTGCCCAGAGCCACATCCAGCCTTCCAACTTCCTCCTAATATCTAAAGCATTTCTCATAATGCTTTAGCTAAGCTGCATCTCTTGCTGATGAGCCTTTTGTCCAAGATACACATTTTGCTAATGGTCTGATGCTGATGATATATAATGCTTGGCTGTGAGATTCATCTCGGGGTCAGCTTTGGTTGGAGGCCTGCTGTTCAGCTCTCAGTGCTTCAGAGACTGCACTAAGTGATTGAGGTGGACAGGGTTTGCTCACCATAGGTTATTTTAAAGAGGAGAGTAAAGAATAAGATGCACAGTTCTGTTGTTTAAGTCTTTTGTTCATTGTGTGCATCTTGCTGTCATTACTCATCCATTCTTCTGTCCTCTAAAACACTCGGCTAATTAATTATGCTCAGCATAGCTAAATAAAATCAGTACCTATTTCTTTTTGGCACAGTTGGGTCCCCTACCTGATGCTATTAATTTCCATCTGAATTAATAAAATTGTCCTTTGAAATCAAATTTTCAGTATTAAGCCTCAATTAAATTATGGAATAGCTGCTGGAATGTTTTGAATTCAGAGCTGCTGTCGTGTGCACTTCAGTGCCACTTCTTTTAATTACTTGATTATGTGAAGAAGAAAAACTAAGGGAGTGCAATGCAGCAGTGACTGAAGGTATGGGTGCAGGCTGCAATTATTGCCTTTAGCTTTGTCACAGAGCCTAATCTAACTTCTGTGTGTGCAGGGAAACACTTTGAGACAGTGTTGGACAGCTGCTCCCTGTGTTCTGGGTTCCTCAGTGCTTCAACACCTTGTGTGGAAGGGAAATGGGAGCACAAATATTCTTGCTGTTCCAAGTGATTTGCTTTGCTGCCCTGTACAGAAGCTGTAGGTGCAGTTGTGTAGGGCTCCCAGATGACCCATAGCTGCCTGCAGGCAGCATGTGGTATTCTGGCTGTGGTCAGCAGTGCTGGGCTGGCTGCATTCACAAGCAGCCCCCTGGGCTCAATTTTTGTGTTTTAAAGCAGCAAATGAACCTGCCCTTCTTAGCTGAGTGTCTGGACCCTGTGGAATTTCATTCACTGGTTAAATGTGGTGGTAGATGGCTATCTTACGGTACTGGAGATGTCTTGTGTATTTTCTTTTTAGGTAATAGGCTATGAAAAATATGTATACATACCCAGAAATTACATTTTGCTTCAGAAATGTGAATTTTCCTTTCAGCCTATTGCAACAACTCCGCCACGCCGCACTTGGAGGGAGGAATCCTTAAGCCAAAGCAGCAGTGAGACCCAGGCCTCAGCTGCCAGCGGGATCTCCCTGGGAGAAGCAATACGTCAGAGAACGGCTGCTCATCAGGTATTTGTGTTGTGCTTCTATGAGTTGTGTCTGAAGTTTACTTATGGGATTTAAAGTAACACAGACTGCTTTATTTTGTGCAGTTGGGAAGTGCTTTGCTTAGTAGTTGCCAGCTGCACACTGCAAGCCGCCTTTACTGTGTCCTGTTGGGTACTGTATCACCCAGCATCCTCCTGAAGCATTTGTCTTCATCAGGGTTGTTCTTTCTGAGTGAGAAATTTCACAAAGATGAACAGAGAGGCTGCAGCACCTCCCTACAAAGACAGGCTGAGGGAGCTGGGCTTCTTCAGCCTGGAGAGAGAAGGCTGCAGGGTGACCTCATTGCAGCCTGCAGTACCTAAAGGTAGCCTACAGACAGTCAACTCTGTGAAAGGGTGGATAACAGCAGGATGAGGGGAAGTAAGGGAGGGAAGGATTGAGGTTGGATGTGAGGGGGAAGTTCTTGATAGAGAGAGTGGTGAGGTGCTGGAACAGCTGCCCAGAGAGGCTGTGATGCCCCGTCCATCCCTGGAGGTGTTGAAGGCCAGGTTGGATGGGGCCCTGGGCAGCCTGGGCTGCTATGAAATGTGGAGGTTGGTGGCCTGCCTGTGTCAGGGGGTTGGAGCTTGGTGATCCTTGAGGTCCCTTCCAACCCCAGCCATTCTATGATTTTGGTTTGAAAAAATTTTCTGCTTTTGTCAGATTTGGAGAGAGAGCTCAGTTTCTGACAGGAGATGGAAGGCTGGTGATCAGTAGGTGGTAAGAACTGACAACAGACTTCAGCAGTTCATGACTGCATTGTACTTTTACATCTAAAAACTGAGTATTTGCATAGAAAGTATAACTTAGAAGCAACAGTTTTGCTATTCTGCAGCGTACGTTTTATTTCCTTGGAAGTGCATCTGATAAAATGTTCCTCTTGATCCTCGAGCACGCTTTATCTCCCTGCCTGTTCTTAGGAAATTGACTCATGGTATCAGCTTCCAGCAGAGGTGGATGCCAGCCGTTTAACTGCTGCCTCAGAGACAAAGCTTGGCCTGGCTTCTGATAGGAATGACCTGACTGAGTTCCCTACCCTGGAGGAAGGAATGTTGCCTTCAGCAGAAACATCGAGAAGGCAGCATCCTGAAGATACAATGCATGGCTTGCTGCTGGGTATGTTCAACATGGCACTTCCTTCTTTACTTTCATTTTAAATCTGCTAGATGATTAGGATTTTACTCTTCTTTAAAAGCAGTCTTCAGCCCGGATTTGTCATCTTATTTTGAGAACTGCTGTTGACAAAATACATTCTGTTTAACATTTTTGTCAAATCACATCTTCAGAATGAGATTGTTTGTACCCCTTTCTCACGAATTCAGGCTACTCAATGCTCCTTTCTGCAAGATGTGTTCAGATAAGTGGTAGTTCAGTAGCCGCACACTTCTATAATGGTACTTGATATTCTATTAGTGGTCCTAATTACTAACACTAGTGTTTGGGTACAATTTATATTACTGTCAGAAACACTTTCTAATTCTAACTGGGAAAGATAAGCCTTTCTGTGGCTTCCCTTCACATCCAATCACTGTGATGTAGTTGAAGATTGATCTGTAAGTTCTCATCCATTCTGGATTATGTTTCATTTTCATCCATGTGGAGACAGAACGTTCCATTTAAATCTATTTCTATGATGTATAATCCTCATGTACTAGCAAATCTTATGAGACTTCTGTTAGTATCACAGCATTATTCTCTGCATCTTAAGACACCAAGAATGCCACAACCCTACTGATTTATTATAGTAATTTGGAATTATCCTCAAAATGGTGGAAACGAGACGATTTTTTTTTTCCCCCCTTCATTGCAATTAATCATAGCAAGTGCATCTGTCCCCAGCAAGAGATACTAATTAATTGTGGAAGTGGAGCCAATTTTGATTGGATCTATTTTTCTTTATTGCCTTTATTTATTAATATTTAGCTTTTTTTTTTTTTTTTTTTTTTTTTTTTTTTAATCTTCAACCTTAAGCTCTGGCAATTGATTTATTAAGGGAGAGAAGTGACTGGAGAGCAGCTCAGCAGAAAGGGACCTGGGGGTGGTGATGACAGCAGCATTCCTGGCAGCCAAGAGGATAAACCATGTTTTGGGGTTAAACTGAATTTAAACAGCACAGCATGTGGATGCCCCATCCCTGCAGGCATTCAAAGCCAGGCTGGATGTGGCTCTGGGCAGCCTGGGCTGCTGGTTGGTGACCCTGCACACAGCAGGGGTTGGAACTGGATGAACATTGTGCTCCTTTGCAACCCAGGCCATTCTGTGATTCCATGTAGCCAACTGATCACAAGAGATCATTTCCTTCCAGTGCAGTTTTCAATACCCATGTGGCTTCAGTAGTTGGTTTTTCCTCCTGTGCTGTCTGTGGAAGACAGAGCTAGTGAGGGCTGTTAGGAATGCTTGTTTTAGGTACCAATCCTGAGCTGGTTTCCTTGCTTGCTTTGCTTACATTTGCGTTGTTTTAACTTATTGCTTGGAGAGGAGAAGGCTCTGGGGAGACTTCATTGTGGTCCTGCAATATTTGAAAGGAGCGTATAAACAGGAGGAGGTGGGTGGTGATAGGGCAAGGGGGAATGGTTGTAAACTGAGACAGGGGAGGTTTAGATTGGACATGAGGAGGAAGTTTTTGCCCCAGAGGGTGGTGAGGCACTGGAACAGGTTGCCCAAGGAGGCTGTGGATGCCCCATCCCTGCAGGCATTCAAGGCCAGGCTGGATGTGGCTCTGGGCAGCCTGGTCTGCTGGTTGGTGACCCTGCACACAGCAGGGGTTGGAACTGGGTGAGCACTGTGCTCCTTTTCAACCCAGGCCATTTTAGGATTCTGTGATTGCATTTCTGTTTCCTTGCATCCAAGTTACCATATTAAGATTTGCCCACATGTCCCTCAGCCACTCTCCTTGTCCATTGGGTGCCATACAGCTATTGCATGTAGGCCTAAAGTTGTGCTATAAATGTTAGTTCTTTCCTGACGCCCCATCAAGGCTCCTTTTATGCACCTACTTGCATTTACTTCTTGAAAACTCACTTCTGAACGATGCTGTTACAAAATCTCAAGTGTTTCTTTTTGTATTGATTTTCCTTAGAGGTTCACTGCAAGATCAAGTGTTACCACACCCATTATGGTGTATTTGTGACTCACTTCTCCAGGATGTAACTGGAATTGCTGAATAGAGCTGTCTCTAAGGCTGGTTTCACTGCGCCACTGGGCCATTCTTTTCAGGAACAAACAAAATAATTACAGGCAAATAGCATGATTGCTTGTGGTATTTTAAAATAAGCCTCTGTTTCTTTCAGTTAACTGCAAGTTCAGCTTGCAGTTTGCTGTTCCTCTACCTGCTTGTTCTCATGCTGCTCTTTGTTCTGAAGCTGCTTAAGGGGATGAGTTTGGAGTTGCCTTGGGGGAATAACCTGCTAGGTATTCATGGCTCCTACAGGCCTTATGGGTTCAGTGGTGAATATCACTGTGCTCTAATGCTAATCTATTCCTTTTTCAGGAAGTGTTTTGAATCCCCTTTTGGTGGTAGCAAGAAAAAATAAGAATGACAGTTGTGTTGAAATAGTTCCTGCTGCATCGTGGAACAGATTGACAAAGCCAAGAAGGTTTTGTTTTTGTTTTGCCTTCCTTTTTTTTTTTTTTATCTTCCACAAATGGCAATTTGACTCTGGCATTCAGGGTTGTCAGCAGGCTGTAAGATAAAATAGCGTGCCCAGCTTTGCTTGTTCAGTGAATTCAACTGTGAGGAAGCTTTTGACCTTCAGAGCGACAGCAGGAAGAATTACTGTTTTGACACAAGATCCTCAAAGAGTGTTGTACTGACGTCACTTGCTGCTTTAAGCATCAAGCACCTGCTTCTCTGCCTGCAAAACCTGGGTTATGGCTGAATGTAATGAGCCCCTCCATCATTGTAAGCATCCAAAATATGATGGCAGTGATCTTTTTCCCTCTAGAAGAAAGAAAGTTACTGAAAGCATTAGACTTTGTGTGCTGTAAGATCGGAGAAGGTTAAAATAAAAAACCATGCAAGGTAAAACATTTGACGTGGGTGGAGTTGCACGGCATGAAATGTCACTTTTGTAGCCCTGTTAAATGTCAGCTGTTGTGTTGATGAGGGTGGTTGTGCAGGGGACAGGCTGGAGGAGAGGATTTCCACCAAGGATGTGACTGCAGTGAATCTCAATTACTCCCTTTTCCTCCTTTTCTCTGTTCCCTTTTCCTTCCCTCTTCTTGCTTGGCCTTGTCAGTCAGCTGCTGCTTCAAGTCACTGCTCACCACTGCTCCTGTGATGGGAAAGCTCTGGGGAAGGGATGGTCTGACAACCTAAGGCACATCCCTGCTACAGGGCAAAGCCAGAGCCCTCTGAATCAGGGAAGCAAGACTGAAGTGGAGGCCAGGCTGGGGGTGCAGTTTTGGCTATATTTAGTCAGCTGAAGGCTGCTTCTGAAAAGGAAGAGCCTGGATCTGCGTCGTTTGTTCCTGCTGCGTCCTGTAGCTGTGTGAATCAGTGCAATCAGATCAGTTTGCTGTTGGGACTGAAATGAGACCATCTCCATTTCTAACTAACATTACGTTTTGTTTGGCTTGAAGTGCTGCTGTCTGTTCAAGGGAGGGAGAAAGAAAAAGAGTGAGGGAACACATCCTTGGGCTGGTGTGGAGTGACTGGGGCTTTCTCTTGCCGTAGTGCAGTTCTGATGCTTTAGGTGCTGTTGGAGAACTTTGGGGCTCCTGTTCAGGAGTTCTGAAGGAAGCTGAAGAGGGAAGGAAGAGGAAATTGAAGCAAAACTTTTGCTGTTGAATATAAATGCTGAATCTATGAATGTTCTGTCTAAACTGCCTTGCATGTCCTGTAGAGAGCCAGCAATGTAGGGACATGTTGATGCATTCAGGAGTACCTTGTCATCTGAGATTGCATAGCTTCAGCGTTTTATGTTGGGCTGCTGTTATACGTTGTCTGAAATGCTCCTAATTACCAAAGTTCTGGTCTTCTGTACTTACATACAAGATTGTGATTAGGTTGCCCTCCTTCAATACACTGAACAGGTCTAGCAGGCACCTGTGATGACAACTGGGCCTCAGTTATAGGAAGATTTCTATGATTTGCCATGCTGTGCTGCCAGGTGACCCAGAGTGCCCAGCATCAGCGATGCAAGCTGCTCATTGCTTGGCAGGCATCTGCTTCATCCATGTGCCTGCTTTGTAAGAACACAGAGGTGTCTGGAGGTCAGTTGAGTGGTTGCAAACAGGACAGGGCCAAGAATGGCTGCTGAGGGGACAAGATGCACAATAAAAAAAAACAACAACAACAATATGAAGACATTTAGCCCTGCAGAGAAGGACCTGGGGTGTCCTGAGGGATGAAAAACTGAATGTGAGCCAGCAGTGTGCTCTTGCAGCTTGGAAAGCAAATGGGATCCTGGGCTCCATCAGAAAAGGGGTGGCCAGCAGGGACAGGGAGGTGATTGTCCCTCTCTACTCTGCTCTTGTGAGGCCCCATCTGCAGTACTGCATCCAGGTCTGGAGCCCCCAGTACAAGAAAGACAGGGAGCTGTTAGAGAGGGTTCAGAGGAGAGCCACAAAGATGAGCAGAGGGCTGGAGCACCTCCCTATGAAGACAGGCTGAGGGAGCTGGGCTCGTTCAGCATGGAGAAGAGAAGGCTGCAGGGTGACCTCAGTGCAGCCTGCAGTACCTAAAGGGAGCCTACAGACAGGAGGGGAGTCAGCTCTGTGAAAAGGTAGATAACAGCAGGACAAGGGGAAATGGTTTGAAGTTGAGGGAGGGAAGATTGAGATGGATGTGAGGGGGAAGTTCCTTACTATGAGAGTGGTGAGGTGCTGGAACAGCTGCCCAGAGAGGCTGTGATGCCCCGTCCATCCCTGGAGGTGTTGAAGGCCAGGTTGGATGGGGCTCTGGGCAGCCTGGGCTGCTATGAAATGTGGAGGTTGGTGGCCCTGCCTGTGGCAGGGGCTTGGAGCTTCATGATCCTTGAGGTCCTTCCAGCCCAAGCCACTCTATGATTCTGTGATGCACACCTGTGTAGTGAGAAATTCCTGTATGTCACTGTGTGGAGAATGCTGTATCATTTTTCATCACTTTGAGTGCTAGGTTGCATTTCTTAGTGCAAATACTGAGCAATACTTACATTTGATCAAGTATATCCTCAAAGCATGGATTTATCAGCCAAATATTGTAACTTTGTGTGTGTACATACACATGTATTTTATCAGAACATGTAGATGCATTAAAAATTGTTTGGCAGGATCTGTTTGTGACAGCAGTTGACATTTTGTTTTCCCAATTATTTTTCAGTTCCCTCCCTCGTAGTCTTTTTGTCTCTTCATTTACCAAGGCAGCACCCCCAGGCTGCATGGTGCAGAAGGCTTTCCTTTTAATCACTGCTGATTCTCAGTTTAGCTTGAAAACACTTTTTCATTCAAAGTGAAGAAGTTAAGCTGAAAATGGAGAAAAGCTGCTTCTGTTGTGTGAGTAAAAGTAAGTTGCCAGTTCTGAGAAGGTGAGGTCTATCGTGATGTGCGATGACAAGTCTAATTCAATAACTGCAATTACTATTTCCTTTGTTCAGTAATAGCATTTTAAATGCAAAACCAGATTTGGGAGGAAAGAAGTGCATGTAATACAGCTAAGGGAGTTTGGCTTCCAACTTGCTTAACATTTCTTAAAATAAATGCTACGGTTTGCCTGTTGTTTCAGTATTTTCAAGTATAATAAAAATGAAAAATAATGACTTGAATAAATATATAGTGAACAGAACAAATGTTTGATTAAATAACACTGTAAACTTTGTCTGTTCCCAGTTAGTGTTTGGGAATGAGAAATCTACTGTGCCGAATGTATTTGATACTAAGCCAGTATCAACCACTGAAAGCAAGCCTCTGTTTTCTCTAAGCCTGAAATGTTACAAATGACAGTGGATTAAATCAGTCTCCTGTTCCTTGGTTTTTAAATCATGATTCAAACCGTGAAATCACAACTACAGATCAGTGCTGTAAATGTGGCCACGCTCCTGATAGCAGCCTGACGCTGCTGTAAATGAGACATCCCTGACCTTGCTCCTTTTTGCCCTTGGATCCTGCTTCTCCTACGCTGCTGCTGTCAGTGTTTTCTTCTCCTTTTCTTGTTCTTTCTTTCTAACTAGTTTTTGTACCATTTCCATGCACGCTGTAATTTTTTCACCCTGTTTTGCACTGATGCTTACCAGTCTACATCAGAGCATCTTCTGAACGCTTTCTTTTGCCAAGTTGCTCAGAAGCAGTGCTGCTTTTTAATAAATGTTACCACTGTGTTCCTCAAAACTTCTGAAAAAAGCAGACAGCCTATCTTACTTTTCCTATCTGTTTGGTATTGCAAATATTTAAGATGAAAGTGCAGTGGAGTGGTGAGTAATGCAGTGCATTTACCTAACGAAGCAGTGGGGAGAGTTGAGCTTTGGAGAGGCACTGAATGCTGGGAAAACAGACTCCCTGCTTGAGTTGCTGCAGCATGCTTGTGCCATCTGTACTATAGATGCTAAGGTTTAAGGTTGGCTTCCTTTAGGAGACATTAGGCCTGCCATGTGGTGCAGCCAGCTGCTGAGGTAGAAGGGAGTCTTTGAAACTGGGTAGCATCTATTATTATTCTGTCTGCTGATGGGATGGGAAGTAGGGCATTGCTTGGCGATGCAGAATTATTTCTGCTCTGTTAGTTGTGCTCTTGCTATGTAATATTCTAAAGTAATTAAAGACGTTAATTGGAAGTATTAAATTACAAGTGAATCAGAAAGGTCATCTTGTGGTTGGATAACACTCATCAGGTGATGTAATACACTGTGTGGAAAGCCTCAGGGTAAAGCTGACGTATGGTTGAAGTTGATTCTTTGTGTGTAATGGCTCTTATCTGATGTGATTATGCTTCTGTCAGTGATGCAGAGTATAGTTTGTTTGTAATGCTTGAAAACTGAAGAACCTAATTGAAATCAGTGAGAACTCTGCTGAAATTCAGACTCTTGATGACAAGTTGCTTTTTAGCTTAAAAGCATGTGTTTGCTTACAGCAGTATTGTAAGTAACTGTGTAGTCATTTCTGTCTATCAGATGCAAGTTTGCAGTTGGTTTTCTTTTTGTGGTATGAAGCATTTCCCTTTGTTTTTGTAAGCATGGAATTAGAAAGGTTAGATGTGCCAGGTAGCTCAAAGAAAATCAATAGAAACTCAACAATAGAAACTCAAACTTCCTCCTACAGTAGTAAACAGTGGTAATAATATCATGGTGGTGACTAAATTTTGCTATTACTTGCATCTTTAAACTCTAAGGGGAACTGTACAGCCTTTGCTGTAATCAAAACTTACGGTGACTGGAGAAGACAGCAGTGTTTTATTGTTGCAATGAATGGTGATCTGGGTGGAAGCCCTGCAGATGTCCTCCAAGTATGCATGGAAATCACTAGGGGAGGTGCTGACTGATGACTGGAAAAGGACACAGGTGGGCACAAAGATAAATCTGAGGATAAGAGGGTAAGTTAGGGATGTCAGTGTCAAGCAGTGCTTTGAGATTGGTGAGAAGGAACCTGAGCTGTGTAGGTAAGACACCTGAATTTAGCACATAAGGAAATAATGCTTCAGTAGAGTGATTGGTGGGGTTACGTCCGTTTGTGTGGCTGGCATCCATCTGGGTTTGAAAGCTGTGTTAGTTGCCATGTCAGTTTAAAGAGGGATTGCCTTACAAACTTTTATTACTGTGGTGGTGTTATTTTTCACAGGTATGCAGGACAGTCAATTCTCTCCCTGTCTTCCATTGCTGATGTATTCAACACCAGGCCAAAGGATTTTGGATGAGACGCTTTTCCAGCAATCAGAAAGGGATTTCATTCATTTAAGGTAGGATCAAGTTACCTGGTGCCATGGCAGAATACAGCTTTTTTTTTCCTGGCTGGCCATAACTTGTCCTTCCTTTCATAATTACCATTTTACAGTCACAGAAATAGGACAAAGTGGTTTCTTTTTTATTTTCCTTTTAGTAGAGAGAAGCCTTTGTTAGAGTTCTTTGCTTTATTTTGCCTACAGAAGAGTTTGAACAAGAGGAAACTTGAACAGACCTCGTGAACTCTTCATTCCAGTGTACCTGAAAAAAATGAGCAAATGAAGAACTCTGCCCTCCCTGACATCTCTTTAGATTCTGAAATAAAATGTATTGAATTCTGGGGATAAAAATCCGATCCAACTTGTATTTCAACTAATAATGAGTGCATTTACAGGCATGCATGTACTTTGTACCTTCTGCCTGGAAGTATTTAAGGCCAGGCTGGCTGGGACTTTGAGCAAGCTCATCTAATGGGAGGTGTCTCTGCCTGTGCCAAAGGGGTTGGATCGAGGTGATTTAATCTATATGTGCTGTGTGTGTTAATGTGTGATTTAAAAACTTCATTTGTTTAATAAAAGTACAAATTACTGCACTAGCAATTTCCATGAAGTCTTTCTCAAAGCCTTCATATGAACGTGAGGCAAATGACTCTCATGTGAAGAAGGCAAGAAATCTTCACCCTCTTATTGAAGAGGGAAAAAGTCTATGTATAAACATACATATCACAATGTCACAGAATCATTAAGGCTGGAAAAGACCTCTGAGACCACCTAGTCCAACTGTTCACCTACCAACAGTGTTGCCCAATGAACTGGTTGCCTAACAGTGTTCCTTAGTACATATCACATACAATATATATGTTTTTGTATGCTTTTGGAAGTATGTGAGCAACTTTTCTATTTTCTTTGGCCTTTGTCTGTTTTGCAGTTATTTAACTAATATGCATTGTAATTTGTGACATACAAACAAGCAAAATCCTCCAGTCTTAAACTGACTAGAAAGAATGATGTACTAAGTCAAAACTAATTTCATTTTCAGATTTTTATTTTGCAGTCAGTAGAGCTCTCTGATGTTATTGGGACTCTCCCCTTTATAGAGGTTGCATTTATGTGCATGTTACTAAACCCTAATTGGATTAAGTCCTCTTTTAGCCTCTTACACTAAAGCAGAAAATGCAGCTGTTGAAATGGAAAAATGTCATCAGAAATGTTCTTACTGTTCCCCCTTTCTTGTAGAGGAGTTCCTGATGTTTCTGGTGCTTCCGAGCAGCATTCAGATCCTTTGCACATCCCAGAAGCTGCCTGGCTGACAGATGTTGATGCTCCCAGTGACTGCTGCTCCTTGTCCCAGCATCCCCTTTCATTCCAGCAGGCAGAACCTAGTGATGCCAGCTATTTGTCTCAGCAAACCTCTCGTTCTTCTGAACCACTTATGAACAAGGAGGCGAGTGAAGACTGCAAAAATGATATTAATGAGAGGGCATCGATCCCCCAGATGGGTGACAAAGCAGTGAACCAAATGGAAGCTTCACTTGTAAAGCAGACCTGTGTTACTTCTACAGAAGATGACTGTTTCATTTGTGACAACAATGTGCTGGCTCCAGTTTTTGAGCTTTCAGAGAAAGAAAAAGAGTTACTGAGGCGTGATGAGTTCTCATCTTCTGAAAACTCCTCTTGTAAAACAGCTTTGACAAAGAATTCAGGAAAAGGTGAAAGAGAGATGCAAATGGAAAAGGTAAAAATGGCTGAGAGTGAGTCAGAAGGGTGCCTGAGACATCCAGAGAGGCTGGAAAAAGAAAAAGTTCCTGAGCTTGGTTCTTCTCAGGCATTATCTGATGATTTGAAGAAAGACAGTGGTAAAAGTTCAGGTACACAGGATGTGTTTTCTGCAAAGACTTCAGAAATTGCTGGAGAGTCCAGGGGGCGCCGAGTGGATTTGAGTGACTTTGGAAGCATGAAGTTTGTAGCTGTTCCTAATGAAGTCCAGGGAGCTTTCCTGGATCGTGAGGAGAAGCAAGGTTTGAGAGAGGAGGAGTTGAGCCCCATTGTGCCAAGCACCAGTGATAGTGCCCCCAAACAACCAGTCGTGACCAGCATGGAATCTCCTCCTTCCTGCAGTGAGAATGCCCAAGTGGAAATGGAGCCTGGAGTTCACAAGGCTGAATTAACTATTTCAGATGTTTCCATAGAAAGGGGACATAAAGTTACAGACATTTCCCCTTCGCTTAATTGCATTGTAGATGATGGCTCGTTCTTTAGACACTTCTCCCATCCAAGCTATCAGTCTACTCCAGGGATACTGTTAAACAAAAATGTCAGGGCAGAAGTGGGTGCTCGTGTGATCAAATCAGATGTTCGAGCCTCTCCTTTATGCCTAAACGAAGACAATTCTGGGAAGTCATCTACCAGTACACCTACATCTGTTGAGAAGCAACGTTCTCTCCAGTGTGCCCAAAAAGAAAACAACAAGCACTTGGACTCCTTAAAACTGAGATATCCTCACACTGGAAGAATTCAGTCACTCCCATCCCTTAATTTCATGGAGAAGGTGGGCACTTGGAATCTGAGCCAGCCAAAGAATATGCCTGATGTGCTGGCTTTAAGTGACCAGGGTGTAATTTCACATAGGAAGAAAGCCTACAGTGCAATTGCCAGTTCTGCAAACAATATTTTGTCAATGCAAAATAGCAGCAGAAACCCTGAAGATTATATTGCTGCTCCTTCTGGAGGGACGCATTCCCTGGAAAACATTCATTTTCATGATAAAATCTCAGAGCCTGTCCACCCTCTTCCTAGGTCTCAGTCTGACAACTCAGTAAATGTTGCAAGTAGGAACAACTCCCAGACTGATGTTGTTCAACCAGTTAATACAGAAGCAATGCAGCCTCTAGAAGAAAAAAGTAATGTTTCAGGAGTGCCTGAAAATAAATTAGGAGGCTCCTTGATACACCAGCTTACAGCTGAGATTGCTTCTGGGTCTGTTGATAAAGGTAGCAGTGTGGAGCAAACTTCATATCCGGATGCTTTCATTTCCAGTGAAAGAGTTGCTCGCCTCATCAAAGAGGATGGAAACTCTCCAACTGGTGAGCAGGAAAAATGGGATGGTCTTGAAAATCCAAAACTGCCTCGTAACTTAGATGTTGGTCACGTCGGCGTGGACAACTGTGGTGATATTTCCCCAGATAGTCTGAATCTTCCTGCTGCTCATTCTGGGGAAAGCAGCCATCGGGCCTCGGGCTCCCCAGGCTGTTCTTCAGTGGTTTCCAAGCACTTCTTCACCAGTGCAGAAGATGACAACTTCATCTCTGTCAGAGCGACTGCTGTTCTGGAGACTCCAGAGAAAGGAGAGCTTAATATTGAAGAAAGGATCCCCGTAAGTTAATATCTGAGAAGAACTTGTAAGTCCTATTTATCTTTGAGTAAGAAGAGATCTGAATACACTCAGCTGCCTTAGAGTAAATGGGACGGTAGGTAATCCTGGTGCTGCAGGATGGGTTGGCTGAGTTGAGGCTGTTACTTTCATATCTAGTTTCTGATGCTCAGTCGTGTAGGGAGCCTGTAAAGCAATAGTCAGTCTTTCAAAAATACCAGTTGATATTTTTTATGTATGCCTAATAAATCTTCAAGGATCCTTTTTCAAATTCTAATTTTTTTTTTAGTGTCAGAGTCATCTCAGTGTTTTTCCCACTGTTCTTTTATGGTCTACATCACTACATTAAATGGGTTTTGTACTGGTTTGCATTACTGATGAACCAGTTCAGTTGAACAAAATAACTTTTAGGTAGCATTGAATATAGGAAAAGAAGGGGTCAGGCATAGGAAAGAGGATACGTGTGTGTATGTATGTACTTTTTCCTCAAGGTATAAATGATGGTATCATAGTAACAGGATGCAAGAACATACAGATGGGTGGCTAATGGTGGTGGCAAATAAAAGAACCAAGAAAAGAACAGGGCACAGCATTAGTGGTAGGTGAAATCTGCTTGATACAAAGACTTGTAAGTAAGATGCTTACAGCTCTTTTAGCAGAGCATTGATCAGCCTTTTCTAATCTTCCAGCTTCTTTCATATGATCAGGATATAATTATCCAAACACGAAGCTGAGCCTCAAATGCTGACTAAGGAAATGTTAGGCTGCACAAGAGGGAGCTGAACTTCACACGCCCACAGATCTGCAATAATAGCAAAACCAACACGGAGCTCGTTGGCAAATTAAATTGCCTTTTTCCTATAAATACTCTTGCTTGTTCACTTTGTTCCAGTACCTAAGACATAAATTCCTGATTCTTTCATGCTGCTCTTGAAGGGTATTCAAAGCTTCTGCGTGCCTTTTCTCCGTTCTATCTTATGTGCCTGATGCAGATTTCCTTTTCCCTTTCCCCTTCTGAGGATATTTGGTGAGAATGGAGGGCAGATTGTGGCAGCCATGTGAACTTCTAATAGCTGTTGAATGTTGGAGAAAATCAAATGCAGATTTATATTAATGATAAACATGTAATTATCTTCTGAGTAAGTGGCTGCTCCTCTCAGAAGATGACTCCTGTAATCATTAGGTCTTTGGAACTGTGTTTTAGAAGCACTCTTCTCTGAGTTGTCTCAGAAAACATGCATTGAAATAACTACAAATATTGTGATAAGGATATTTGAAGTAGTATTGATGAAATATAATGATTATCTGTTACCTCCATTTTTAATGAATATAATGAGGCATGTTCTCCAGCCCTAATTGTGAGGAATTCTGTTCTCATAAACCACTGACAAAGTAAAAGAGATTAGGTCACACATTAAAAGCTTATATATGTGTGTTTAGTTTAAAAAAAAAAAATCATAGGAAATAGTTGGTGGAGATCTATAGTCTGCTGTATTGAGATTAAAGGTACATGAGTGCTGGCTGCCTTTCAGGAGCCACCTTTGAAAAGCCCAGGTGATTTGTTCTTCCATGAAAAGGTTGCTTGCTTGGTGGGTGAAAGAAGAGAGTGCATGTAATCTGTCTGGATCTAAGTAACGCCTTTGATGCTGTCCCTCACAGTGTCCTTCTGAACAAATTGTCCAGCTGTGAGATGAAGAGGTTCGTGCAATACTTGGTGATGAGCTGACTGAATGGCAGAGGTCAAAGTCTTACAGGGAATGAGGCCACATCTGGCTAGTGGTGTTCCCAAGGTCTCAGTTCTAGGGCCAATGCCATTCAATGCTTTTATGAGTGATCCTGGATGCTGGAGTGAAGTGCATCCTCAGCAAGTTGCCTGCCAGTACTAAACTGAGAGGTGCTCTTGACTCCCTGGAGGGGAAGAGGCATTGCAGAGGGATCTGGTTTGTTGATGGTTGTTCCCTGCTCTAGCGTGAAATTCAGTGAGGGCAAATAGTATGTGATGCACATGGGAAGGAGCAGTGCTGGATACAGACACTGGGAAATGAGAGGCTGCAGTGCTGGACCTGGGAGGGGAAGTGAAGGAAGGTGCCAGTCACTGGGTACCAATGACAGGACATGTGGGAATAGCACAAGCAGCACTAAGATTATCGAGGTCTGTACTTGATACTAAGAAATATTTCTTAAGGTGAGGGTGGTCAAACACTGGAATGAGCTTCCTGGAAAGGTGAGTGGTGCCTGATTTCTGCTTTTGGTTTTCTGGAAGCAGTCAGGCAGTTGAACTCAGTCTTTGAAGATCTCTTCCAACCAAACTATTCTGAGGATGGGAAAAACTTGTGCAGCTTCAGAATTGATTGACATTCTTAAGAATGCAGTGTGTTTCCTTTTGCCAGATCTACCTTCGCAACCTTGGCATCGACCAGTCGCCTGGGACCATACTGACTCCTTTTGTACCCCGAGGACCAATGAGGGAAGTTGAATTTTCCCCTTCAGATCTCAGGACACTGAAGGGCTCCACTGACACACTGACAAGGACCATTCAGCAGCCACCAGGTATGGGGAAGGAAGGCCTTGTGGTGGGCAAATCTTAGTCAGCACATGGCTCTGAGATTGTTCTTGGCCTGGCAGTGTCAAGTCTGTTTCTTCTCCTATGATTTGATATGCATTCCTTCTCCTTTCACACAGAGGGTGGTGAGGCACTGGAACAGGTTGCCCAAGGAGGCTGTGGATGCCCCATCCCTGCAGGCATTCAAGGCCAGGCTGGATGTGGCTCTGGGCAGCCTGGGCTGCTGGTTGGTCACCCTGCACATAGCAGGGGGTTGGAACTGGATGATCACTGTGGTCCTTTGCAACCCAGGCCATTTTGTGATGCTCCAGTTTCATTCACATTATTTGATCTTCAGCCAGCAGAGGTGTGAGATTTTTGGCATTGGAAAAATAAGGATTAAAACCTTTGGAAACGTGCTTTTTTGCTAAGAAATTTGGTGTTTTTGACATCTTCTAGCCAGAGCAGTGGCAGTTTACATTTATTATTTTTTTTTCTCAAGAATTCTTATAAAGCAAATGCTTAGTAAAGATTGTGTGACCAGACCTTTTGTTCCTGTGAGAGCAACGAGTCTTGATTTCTTTTTGTTCTTGAGACTTCCTGGGCTCGCTCAGTGTGACAGGAAGTTATAGACATACAACTGATCAGTCCATCTCAACATCAAAGAAGTATATGGATACAACCTGAAGTGTTGACTTGTTTCTATATGAAGAAAAGCTAAGGTTAAGATGTTCTTCTGTAGCATGCCCACACAGTATGTCATTAAAATGTGTATTGCAAGTACTTAAAATGCAGTCCTTGGCATATTGTTTGGCATTTGCCCCTTCAATTCAATGGGGAATTAAAGATCTGCAGCCTCTTTACAACAAAAGCCTGTCTTTAAACAGACTTTCCAAATACCCTGTGCAGACCCATCTTTTTGATCAGAAGTGATTAAATGCATCTTTCTTAAGGCTGTTGGGCTTGCTTATTTTCTGTTATTATTTCCACCCTTAAGCAGAGATTTGGTGACTGAAACAACCTGACAATAGGTTCAGGGGCAGAGTTGTCTGGGCGACTTAATGTACTTGAAGATGTCAGTGACTGGGACGTGAAACAAAGTAGTGCTTAAAAGGAGCAAAATAGCAGGCAGCTGTTGGCAGCTGGCTGTTCACTGTACTGTTAAGAACACTGCACTTAAGTTCATTTCCAGAGCAATTAGGTATTACATATCCGAATGTTAAATGTTCATCCTGTCTGCTTCTTTTTAACCAGCTGTAATAAACAAATTTACCTGCACTATGTAGCATTGTGGAAATGCTGTCCCGCATTGCTTTTATATCTTGCAGGGATTCTTTCATAATCCAAGTGTTCATTTAGACATAAGGACATCGTGATGTCACTTAGCTAAGAACATTTATAATATATGGTCACCATTTATTTAAAAGCAAGTTACTGAACTCCAGTTCTGTTGTCTCTTTGATTTTATTGTGGTCCAACGGCTTGCTTTCAGTAGACTGTTCTCATGGAAGTGTTGTCCCAATATCTGTAGTTCTTCCTTCCCTCTACAAGCCCTTTAGTACAAGAAAAAGGAGTCTTAATGATGTGCCTGTATCCCAGAGCTTCCAACTTAAAACAATCTTCTGTTTCTTTGTAGGCGAGTTGCTGGCAGCGGTTGATGTTACACAGACGAGTTTCAACTCTGGCACTTCCACTGTCAGCATTTCTATTCCAATGAATTCGGAAACTGGTTCTGATACTTTCTCACCCAGAGAACTCTCTCCCCGCTTCTCGTTACCTTTTGGAGAAAAACCCATGAGTCAGTGCACTGTGTCGTGCCACAAAGTAGAGGTAACTGCTCCTCGTTCCATGCAAGTGGAGACAGAATGTTCAGCTGTCTCCAAACTAGCTGAGCCAAGCCAGCACCTGCAGACTGTTTCACTTGATTGCCATTCGAACAGAGAGAGCCCCGTGCTTGTTGCAAAAAGTGTTCAGGATCTGCTAGCTAAAAAGGAATGGAAAGATGTGAATGGAAGCTCACAGAGATGGACTGTCAGTTCTTTGGCTGGAGTTCAAGATGAAAAGGAGAGAGGATCACAAACTTCAAGTGCAGGGAGTGAGAAAAATGAGGGTCAAGAAAGTGATTCTGTGATTGGATCTCGTGCATTGCAAGAAATACGTAAACTTCTGGCAGAGGCAGAGAGCATAGCTGGCAGCTGGCCTGACCCTGTCTTTTCCAATGCATCTTCTAGAGAAACTGAGTCTTCTCCAGTGCAGATTGAAAAGGAGGATGGCACCAAGGATTCTGACTTAGTGAAAGACAGAGTCCCTCAGTTTCAGAAGGTCGTGTCATGGGCTGAGAGTATGAAGCAAAGCAGTATCCAAGAGGGATCAATTCCAAAGCCTCTGAATTCTTGCAAAGATGATTTAAAATGGGAATGTTCTTTTGATGCCAGTTTGTGCAGTTGTGAAGGTGTGGTGGAGATGACTGAAGAGTTTAGGACAGGAAAATCTGTAGGAAGGTCTGAGCCAGAAGGCTGTAGCAGTGTAACTACAGACAGAAACCAGCCTGCTGTTGTGGCTGTTGCACGAAGCAGTGCAAATAGTGAGCTCAGCACTGAAAGGCCTTCAGAGTTGGAGAATCCCTCTCCATCAGAGCCTCGAGGAAGTGTCATCAATGTGCCAGGAAGCTTCCAGAACGAGTTATCTAAAGCTAATGTTGCTGTAAGCACGGCAGGAGGCATACAACAAAGCAGTGGCAGTAGCAGTGGAGATTCATTAGCTGCCCGTGTGAAAAACCTTCTGGGGAATCCTTTGATGCCTGTAGGCAGCACTGCTGATATCTCAGGAGGCTTCCAAAGCATGATGTCAAAAACAAGTGCAGCTGGAAGCAAAGCAGAAGGCGTGCAAGAGAGTGATGGCAGTAGCAGTGGGGACTCACTGGTTGCCCGTGTCAAAAACCTGCTGGGGAATCCTTCAGAGACTTCAGGCAGCACCACCAATGTCCCAGGAGGCTTCCAGAGCATGTTGTCAAAAACAAGTGCAGCTGGAAGCAAGGCAGGAGGCGTGCAAGAGAGCGATGGCAGTAGCAGTGCAGACTCTCTGTCTGCCCGTGTCAAAAGCCTTCTGAGAAATGGATCATCTCTAGTGCCTGCAACACCAATTCTGAGGAGTGATGATGAAGAGGAGAGGAAAGCACGAGGTAACAACAGCTCAGCTGTGTTTTAGCAAATGTTATATCAGAATGGGAACCCTTCAGTTTAGGTATATGTTTAAGAGATTGCTTTCAAATGCCTTTGAAATGAAGGAATATGATCATAGGAGAACCTCTGAGGTTATTTGAGTCTGTTCCACTGGATTGAAAGGTCTTTATATATTGCATTATGTTGTTGATGAGAAGCTTTAGTGGGGCAAAGCTTAATGATCAATGTCTTTTAGTCTTCCTATGAAAGACAAGGGGGAATGGTTGTAAACTGAGACAGGGGAGGTTTAGGTTGGATATAAGGAGGAAGTTTTTCACACAGAGGGTGGTGAGGCACTGGAACAGGTTGCCCAAGGAGGCTGTGGATGCCCCATCCCTGGAGGCATTCAAGGCCAGGCTGGATGTGGCTCTGGGCAGCCTGGTCTGCTGGTTGGTGACCCTGCACACAGCAGGGGGTTGGAACTGGATGGTCATCGTGGTTCTTTTCAACCCAGGCCATTCTATGACTCTATGATAATAGAATGGGACAGCATTTTACTCGACTAATTTGAATACCTTCTCTTGCCAGTGTTGATACTGTGGTTTTATCCATGTAGCCATTAGAAATGTGCTAGGTTAAGTGACTGGGAAGGGATTGTGTGAGAAAGTGTTGATTTGAGCCAAGGACTGTAAGCATCTCACAAGCAGGCAGTAGTTCCTTGAGCCATCTTTACAAATAAATCCTCAAAAGCTCCATTTTCAAATGATATTCTTGGTTAGTCTGTCTGTGTGCTTTGTATATTCAAACAGCTGTTTGATACTGGTCTTCGTATCCTTTGTCATGGCTACTAGAAGTGCATAGCATGCTTTTGATGTTAATTTATAAAAAGAAAAGCAATCTGCCTTCTGTTCTGATATTTTTGTGTGCAGCATGGGTGAAACTAAAGCTGGCCAGCCGATCTGAGGAAGCTGCGTTGGACTTGAATGAAGAGGACCGACAAAGGATAGAGGAAATAAAGGCAGAACTGCTGCTGAGTGCCAAGAGATCTGGACAAGCCAAGGTAGGAGGGAAACAAACCAGCTGCTCTGCAGAAAAGTGTTTTAAGTGGTGAAGTCTTTCAGCTTACAGTGGTGAATTGTGTTCTTGCAATGTTTTTAGAGATGGATAGGCAGGGAGAGAGATGCAAACTATTGAGAGGGGGTGAATTTGTTTCTTCTTTGGGCCTGGGTCATTGAGTTCCTGTCTGGGTTTTAGGTTAGAGTTGGTTAAAGTTGGATGGGACCTTTAAAAGCCATCTAGTCCAACTCCCCTGCAGGGAACAGGGACGTCTCCAGCTCCATCAGGTGCTCAGAGCCCCATCCAGCCTGACCTTGAATGTCTCCAGGGATGGGGCACCTCTCTGAGCAATCTGCTGCAGTGCTTTGCTACCCTGACTGTGAAACACTGTATGAAATGAGTAGGGGGTGGATGATCTATTCATGTTATTCAGGGTAGAGAACCCTGAGTTAGTGAAAGAGAGGCTGGATAATTAAAAAGAAGGTTGGGGCAGTTCTACTTGTCTGCCTCCACATTGGCTGTGCATTGTTTTATCCAAATTCAGAGCAAGACAAAATGAATCTTGTTTTTTGCAAACCAAGCCTCCAGGAAATTACTTTAGGTCGACCACAACGCTTTCTGCTTTGATCTTGGGAATGTTTTACAATAGCTTTAATTTGAAATCCAAAGTAGTTCTGAATTTGCAGAATGAAGGTAGCTCTTTTTTTGCCATGCTAGATTAGATCCGAGCGGATTTTTTCCTCCGAGCAAAACAGTGTCACTGAAAAAATAGATTGTTGGAAAGAAAACTATTTAGCTGGAAAAAATGCAGCCAGTTTGATTGCTGACCAAATAATCTGCTGTAAATTCAGTGGATGCTGTTCTGCAGAACACCTGCTGAATTCAGAGCGAAGCTGACAATGCGTTGACTCGAACAAAACAAGGAATATAAAAGGATACTTTCCTTCTCCTAAACTTGAAAGGTTCTGAAAGGCAACCTGTTCCTAGCATTCACATGAACAATTCCTTTGTCAGATCATCATCTTTATTTAGTGCTTCTGATACAGGCTTACGATGAGTGTTCCTTTCAGAAAGTTTAGGCTCTGCTTCTCATTTTTACAGGCGACAATTCACATAATATACCACCAGGATGTTTTATTGTTTCTAGCAGGAAACTTGTGAAGCTTGCTTGTAAAAGTAAAGTGCAAGGAAAGAGCAGGACAGCTTGGGAGAGTTCTTCAAACATTGTTCCATCGTACTTTTGGGGTATTGAGTGTCTGCTGTTTGTCACTTCTGATGTGTTGGATAACAGATGCTCTAGAAAGAAAGTGCTGTGATTTCTCAAGTCCTGGCTGAGCTGAGTGTTTCAGGGAGGTGATTGGGACATATGCATGCAGGCAGGCTCCAAACATGCACCGAATGCTGCCCCCAAACAGGAGCACGAGAACAGCATTTGCTTTTGAAGGTGCATTTTGGATAGCAAGCAGTTCTCACGGCTGTAACTCAAAATCTGAATTGTTTGCTTTGCTTTCTCTTCTGTAAAACTGACAAACCCTGCGTTGGGGAGGAGTCCTATGGATTTTATAGCTTGCCCATTGTACACTAGGTGAGAAATACTCATGCTGTTATGCCTTTATATTGACCACTAAAACTTTGGAGGGATGCTGAGGGATGGATGGCAAACATGGAACTTCTGACACCAGGCTTTTTTCCTAAGTTTTGTACTGACTCCATTTTAGTGTTGATTTGTAACTGGCTGCTCCAGGAGAGGGGAAGTGCAGTGCATTGGGCTGCTTTGGGAGAGTAGCACAGGAGCAAAAGCATGAGGATGCACTCACTGCAAATGTTATGTGAAGGGGCCTAAGAAGAGTTGCATTTTAGGCTGTCTGGAGATGGGCCTTGTGGCACATAGGATATTCTGATGGCACTTTCTATAAGCTTAGCTTTACAGCATTGTGATGGAGGGAGGCAGGGAGCTGCCTATGATGTTAGATGAATAATTTCTATTTCTGTAGGCAGATGAAACAACCCAAAAACTCACAAGCAGCATTCTGTTCAGGACTATTGTCCTGCCTGTGTAACCTTCCTGTGCCTTTTGTGTACGTTTGGGGCCCTCAGTTTGGACTGAGGGCTTTGGGGTGAACCTTTAACACACTTAACACTGTTTTGTCCCTCTAAATTAAGGATCTTTTAACTCCACCTGTATTGATATGGCTATCCCTTGATCTACCTAAGTGTTCTCCCCTTGGGTGCTGTATTCTTCCACTGTATTTTTCCATTCCTCCTTTTTTTTTCAGGAAGTTCACTGAGTTGTAGCTCTAAATTTGCACCGCGTTCTCTTGTGGATCATATGCCAAACAAATCTTTTTTGGAAAGATGACACATAAGGAGCACAATAAAACATGTGAAAGGCTTGGGTAGATGAGTTTATCACAACTTCTGTCACTTTTGGTAGTAGGAGTTGCTGCGTTCAGGCAGTTGAACTGGTATGTGTTTTAGGGAAGAGATTGTCCAGGGAGCTCTACTGCCCTGACACAGAGCTGATCTTTGTCCTTGCGTGCTTCTATGGTTACTCATTGTCAGCTGCAAGAAGCTAAAATACTTGCTTAGTATAGATAAGGCCACAGAAATGCACTGCTTTGGAAGAATAATGGATGCCCCATCCCTGCAGGCATTCAAGGCCAGGCTGGATGTGGCTGTGGGCAGCCTGGTCTGCTGGTTGGTGACCCTGCACACAGCAGGGGGTTGGAACTGGATGAGCATTGTGGTCCTTTGCAACCCAGGCCATTCTAGGATTCTATGATCTGTGTTGCAATTTATTAATGAAATACACTCTGCAGTTTCAGCAGATGTTCCAATCAATGGGGGGAAAAATATACGTATATATTTAATTAAAATAAGCCCATCTGGACCATCTCACTGGCAGTACACTTAGCTCAGATTGGCTGGCTGCACCTCAGTGAAAATCCTATAATTTTGAATGACAGTAAAATTAAGGAAGTGCAGATAGCAATAAGTTGATAAAATGGTGTCCACACTTGAGAAATTCCCCTTAAACTATAGGCTGTCAGATTTCTTTCAGGTTATGTGGTTTAGGTCAGATTTAGAGGAGGTTTAGGTTGGATGTTAGGAGGAAGTTTTTCACTCAGAGGGTGGTGATGCACTGGAACAGGTTGCCCAAGGAGGCTGTGGATGCCCCATCCCTGCAGGCATTCAAGGCCAGGCTGGATGTGGCTCTGGGCAGCCTGGTCTGCTGGTTGGTGACCTGCACACAGCAGGGAGTTGGAACTGGATGAGCACTGTGCTCCTTTTCAACCCAGGCCACTCTAGGATTCTGTGTCCATTCTTACATCCTGTTTGATCCATGGGGAGAAGAAGGTGCAGGAAGTCAGGCAGTGAGAGATGTGAACCAGCCACAGAGAGAGGGCCGTGTTTTGTTTGTCCACCTTACTGGTCTCTGCAGGTGATGAATGTTCTTTTTTAGTAACCACTCTTTGTAATGGTGTTGAGATTATGTTCAGACTTCATCAATGTCTTTGGACACGTCTCTGTGTTGTTTCTCAAGGCCTTACAGCCACCTGCTGAGCCCTTCATACCTTCTCTCTCTGTTTGGGATATGTAATGCTTTATCTGAAGAAGATGCAGAGAAATCAGATTTCATTTTGAGATGCCAGAAAGCAGCAGCATTTCCTTTTGAGAGCAGAGGCTATAACCAAGAAGCACACGCTGGGAATTCTCCCATTAGCTGCAGTGCCAGCAGCACAACACAACTGTGTGCCTCATCAACAGGTAGCTGGAGGCAGTAGTACCATGTGAGAAGCATACCAAAAGGAGGGTATGGTTGTTTGTTTGTTTGTTTGTTTTTTAAATCTGATTCTCCTGTGAAACTACAGCCTACGTTGCTTTGATTTGGTTTACTAGCTGCAATAAATTATTGCTGTTGGGGCTGTTCTGTTGGTGGCAGTGAGCTTTGAGGTGGAGGAGAATACAAAGCAATGAGGAGATTGTGCTGCAGATGCTTAGTGAAATTGGGCAAGAAAACAAGGGAAGAAGTTAGAACAAAAGTAAATTATTAGCTTCAGCTTCTTGCGTGACCATGAGCAGTCAATATATATTTGTGGCAAATGTGTCTGTTCTGATGGGAGCATGAAAACAATTTGCACCTGAAACTGGGAGAGGTTTTACAAGTCATCGCTTTCCTTGAAGAGCAAATGAAGGATCTGATTATTTTAAATCATATTTTAATAGTCAGCTGTGAGTGGTGATGGAAAAAATAAAAAGACTTATTGCAGTTCTTGTCTGAAAGGGAAATTAGCATGCTTGTTTTACAGGAAAAGAGAAATAGCAATTAGGCAGAATTAAAGCTTTTCTAATTAAACATTCTCGTGCTTTCTAAACAGCACCTTTCTTTTCTTCCCTCTTGTTCCCATGTAACAGAATTCCTTTCACTTCAGTTCCAGTTCATAAATGCTGGAGTTGAACCATTTGAGAGAAAACCTTTATACAAATTACTGTTTTGTATTGTGGTAGGGCATAGCAAAATGTCACATCCAGGACTATTCCTGTCACCTTCAAATGTCACAGCACAGTGCTTTGATTGCATGGAGTTGGGCTCTACTCCAAACCTGAGTTTGTTAGCATGTGTCTGCAAACTGATTTCTTGGAGGATGCCAGCATTAAGCATCACGTGTTTGGTTAAGGTTTGACTACTTGTGGCTGGAAGCAAGCATGTGGGTTTCTGCATTCCATACGTGTTCCATGGAGCTATGGAAGGTTGCCTTCCATCAGGAATGTAAAGACTGCAGGTAGAGTTGTGTATAAAACCTCTCCCCTTAGAGATTTGTGAAATCTGAATGATAAATCCCTCAGCATGCTGTTCCAGTGCTGAAGGTAGTTTTATTTAAAGCAGGAGATTGGACTGGAGGCCTCCAGTCTCTTCTAACCTAAATGTTTCTGTGAACGTGCAGCTAATTGATACGTTATTTTAATTAAGAAAGATGATTATGGAAATATGTGTGTGTCTCTAAATCCATTTGAACGTAGTGAACAAATATGCATTCATTATTCCTGGTATTTTGTGAACTGGGCTTATGCTAAGTCAGCTGTGTATGAAGCAGGCCCAGAGGTAGAATGCTTTGACAATAAAAAAACAACACAGGTGACAGCTAGAACTCAGCTTTATAGGTTGTAAAACTGAAAGGTTCTGTCTCTGTCAGGCTAATGAGGCTGTAGATACTTCTCAGCATCGCTCACTGGTAAACAAAAATAACTGTTTTCCAATTTGCTAGCACTCCAAAGCAAAATAAAACAATTTTCTTAGTTGCATTAAGAAATAAATTCAAGAGAAAAGCGTGTGCTTATTTGTAGTGCAGACTTTTGATGACTGGTAGCTCTATTCTTTCTTTGAATTCTGAGATTCTGACTTTGGTGAGAGCAGTAAGTTGTCCATGTAACCTGTATGAGATCTTCTGTGTTTTTCAGGGTAAATGGAGTTACATTTCAGAAGCTACTTCTCTGTATAGCTGTAATCAGGAAGCAGACAAAGAGCATTCCAGAGCTTCAAGTGACAAGAGATTTCATTCTGACAGCCACACACAAGCCTTGGGGACTAAGGAGATTTTAAAGCCAAGCTTACAACATGTTGTGCCATTGTATAGAGCTGAACTTTCAGACTGTTGTTCACTGAAGAATACCCAGCTTAAATCCTTAAGTACTGCAGAACCTCCTACCTGCAGGCAGGTTGCAAGTAGCCATTCTGGCTGTGTTGGCCTTCATCTGCCACTGCAGAAGCAGCAGGACACACGTGTGAGGAGCTTTACGGCTGCTTCTGATGCACAGACAGAAAAAGTCCCTTCACCAGCACAGAAGCAGCTGTCTTTTCCAGAGTGCTCTGAAGAGATGTCAAAGCAAATTACATCCATCACCTTTTCATCCCGAAGGCGTTTTCAATCACCGTTGACTTCCGTGGTACTCGATGGCTTTTTTAGTGGAGATGATCTTGATGAGATAATGCCTTTGGAGACGGATTCAGCCACTGCTGAGGAACAGAGCCATGGCAAAAAGCACTGGGAGAGATCTGAGATCTGTCCTCCTTCAAGTCCGGCTCTGGCTGGCTCACCATCTGATGAAATTGCATTTCCTGCTGACAAAGACACGATTCGTGATGTCTCTCCTGACGGTAACAGAGATGGAGCTTATCAAGAAACAGACTGTTTGTCAGATCGGAAGTCTGTAGCCGTCTATGCTGATGAGAGACAGACTCCCAGTGCAAAAAATCTTGACGCTCTGTCTCAAGATGTGACTGAATTGGGCAGGCATGGCGCCAGACTTCTGGGGCTTGACTGCGATAGAAAATTCAGTCAAGGGATGAAGGGCCTTCATGAGCCCCATTCTATAAGCTCTTACCAACAGGAGAAAAGCAGCCCTACCAGCCATGTCCAATTGTGTGAGAGCTTAGAAGGTTCTGATCCAGCCACACAGACTGATTTGCCAAAGGACCGTGGGAAGCTGTTGGAAGAAGAGAAAAGTCCTTCTGATGCAGTGCCTCTCATTCAGAAAGAAGTTGCTGGAGAGCAAACTGGTGCGTCTCAGCATTCATCTCCAGATGAGATTTTATCCACCACGTCTCCTTCATCACCAATTAAGAAAGTACTGTCTTGCGTCCACATCACTCTTTCCCCAAAATGTAATAACTCGGAGCCGCACAGGGACTTGAATACTGAAAGTGAGATGAGATTGGGGGACAAACTTGAAGTGAATTCTCAACCAGTGCCTTTAAAATCTCCAAAAACTTTATTAGAAGCTGTTTCTAAATTACCCACTGCTGAGCTTATTCCAGAAGATCAGAGATGCTCATCTTTCCCAGTGCCTTCAGCAGAGCCCTGCCTGGCGTTTTCCTCTGTTCCAAGCACTGCAGGGCAGGAGGTGCCTTTGCATGGCAGTGAGAAACTGCAGGCTGTGAATTCAGGTGGTTGTAGTCTGAAGAATATCTGCAACTGCACAGATCCTGCAAAAAGCAGGAAAAGCACTTCTGATGCTACCACTCAGATCACAGAAAGCCCTGGAAAAACAACCTTCTCGGCAGAGATCTATGTTAATTCACAAGACCCTGAAAGTTCTGCCCATCGGTCTTCAATCCAGAAAGCAAAAGAATTTCCCCAAAATACAACTTCATCTCTTAACAGGACTTCCTCTTTCCCAAGGCAGGGTGGTGAGCAAATCAGTGTCATGTATTCCTGTGTTGTTTTGCATCTGTTCAACTGCGAGGTATCGATGGGTACTAAAAACCAACCATAAAACAGAACAAAAAACCCAAACCTTTTGTGGAAGTCACAGTCTGGAGATGATTCTAATGTTGATATTTGAAGTTCATATGAAACGAACCCTTGAAGTTTGCATTCTTGCTTGAAGAGAGCTGTATCCATACGGTTGTGGTTCAGTTCAGCTTAATTTGAAACTGAATCTGTTGGAGGTGGGCATGGTCCAGGAAAGTTGTATGGTTTTACAGTTTTAGATGACTGATATGGGTCAGTGCTTACAGCTTACCAAGGGCTGTGTCTGATTACTGATAGATTCTCTAATCAAAGTAGTATGGAAGCAAAGAGGGAAGGGTGAGCATTGCTATTCTGGAATAAGATGCATGGAACAAAAGAGAATGTGCAGGGATTTTAAAGTCTGTTGCTGGAGGAATGTGAATCATATTATCATTGAATGGCTTGGGTTCAAGGGACCTCAAGGATCATGAAGCTCCAACCCCCCACCACAGGCAGGGCTTCAACCTCCACATTTCATAGCAGCCCAGGCTGCCCAGGGCCCCATCCAACCTGGCCTTGAACACCTCCAGGGATGGACGGGGCATCACAGCCTCTCAGGGCAGCTGTTCCAGCACCTCACCACTCTCTCTGTCAAGAACTTCCCCCTTATATCCAACATAAATCTCCCCTCCTTCAACTTCAAACCATTTCCCCTTGTCCTGCTGTTATCTACCCTTTCAAAGAGTTGAATATGGATGTTCCAGTGTTCTTTCCATGTTGCTGTTTTGTAGTACTGATGCATGTAGATGTATTTTTTTCTGTAATCCAGGCTTGCTTTCTGTCTCTGTACTCAAGGTGTTTAAAATAACGAGTTGAGAACTAATTACTTAATTACAGCAGAATACACAAATGTGTCAGCTATTTCATCACTCATTTTCTTCTCTGTCAGAAGTCAGCTAATATTATAGTCCAAACATTTGCTGATGTTCCGATGACACGCCGTATTTCTTGTCTTGAGAGCCAGATATCCATATTCACTTAAAATTATTTCATTAAGCATGGGTCAGTGGAGGCTGTGTGGGCATATGAGTTGCAAGTAAGCTACTTTGCCAGTCTAATTGGCAGTCAGTCTTTTATCAGTTTGCTTTCCTGAAGAATGAGCTGTTTCTCCAGATTTACTGCTGTGAACGATTCCGTTCCTTTTTGTAGCTTTTATCATCAGTTGCATTCAAGAATTGAATCCTGACTTCTGTTAATTGCTTTGCTTTCCACCCCAGCAGGTCAGCCATTACTGCTGCCATATAAACCTTCTGGAAGTACCGAGATGTATTATGTTCCTTACCAAAAAACAGGAGCTAAAATTTCTTCACTTGGATCAGAAAAGAGCGGTGAGAGCTTTTACTCCAGCACTTTCTTACCTTAGGTTTCCTAAATGTGATGGCTGGGGTTTATTTCCAGCAGCAGCTTTCTCAGGACTGAATTTCTGTCCTCCACGTTAGGAGATTTCACTGTAGAAACTGCTTCTATAAACAAAGTAATTTGTAATTGTGATTTAAAATACACATCTCCCTGTAAAAAGCACTTGTGACAAAAAGGATCAGCTGGGATTAATCAATTTCTGCTTTACCTCTTGTTTCTTAGTCCTGTATATGTAACAACCACATTGCTTAAGCCTTACAGGACTTGCATTGTTTTCAGGCAGACCTTTTTGACATACAAAACCATTTGTAGCCAAAATTAATATTACAAAGCTGTCCAGCTCCTATCTGATGCCCTTCAGGGAAAGAGGTTGGTGCAGCAGCGATGGTAGGTGCACATATTAGCTGTTGTAGCCACAGGTTGTGCTTGTGATTATGTCTCTGCTCATTACCCCTCTGTAGTGTTGCTGTTGTAATATGGTTAAAAGGAGAGAAACAAACGTGATGTGAGTCTGTTGTTTTGCAGAATGTGAGATGCTAGCTATAAAAATCCAACACGCGTATGAGATGGTGCAAGGTTCTAGAAAGTGTACAGAGGAATTAAAATAAATATGGAGTTGTTTTGAAGCTCCCTGCTGCAGCTTGGATTCTCAGCTCTGAGTAGCAGCTGAAGGAAATTGAGTGAAATCTGCTGTTTGTAAGCAGGTGGTGTTGACAAGAATGATAAATCAGTTAAGGGCCATCTTAGGTTTCCAACGTTAGGAGACAGCAGTACTAAGAGAACTCTGCTGCTGTTGTCTTGAATTCTTGTTTAGAGGTTATGCAAGACTCTTGTCTTGTAGTCCTTTGCTATTCAAAGCTCAGAAAATGCACATTTACATCAGTCAGTGAAGATGTGTGGAATTTGAGTTTGAGCAGGAGTCTGAAGTCCTTCATCTGCCTTCCTAGTAACTTGTCTGATGCTAAAAGTTTCCTGTGTTCTTTCCTTCCCATTAGTGGGGTAGGTAAAACTTACCTGTGTCTCACAGAAGAGCCCTGTCACCAAAATTCATGGAAAACAATGTTGCAGCACCCACTGCTTTATTAGAACTGCTCTCTAGGTATCACGATGGCTGATTTCTGAAGATGTTGCACTCATACTTGTGTAACAGGATTTCTTTCAGACAACTTTGCTCTAAGATTTGTCTCTGTTTTTCCTGTTTCCTCTTTTTACTTGTAATTATTGCTCTCTTTTTTTCTGCAGGATCAAATGATGCTCTTCCCTCAGGGCTTCCAGCAGATGTGCTTGGTGTACAGGATGATAAGCCTCCAGGCACTACAGCTATCAAGCATAAAGAGGGAGTCTGCTGTAAGAGAGCCAAGCCCAAGCTTGCCTGGGCTGAAGAGCAAATGACAGCCCAGGAAGGTGCTCCAGGTAGCTTTTCTAACATGCCTTCTCACACATATAAAGTAAGAACATAAAAGCTATGTGATTTTTTTGGTCTTATGCTGGCACTCTTTAAAGGGCTAAGTATGGAAAGGATGCACAACAGAAATTCCTTGGTAAATAAAAGCCCATGGAGTGTATCTGTATATTGGATAGGAGTTTTGTTCCTTCTCACAGATACTTTGTGACATCACAAGATCGCAGTGTTTCTCTGTAACAATTGTATTTTACTCAGTTTTAATTGGATTTGACTGTCTCTTTCTTCTTTTCCTCCATTAACCTTGTTGAATGGTGCTCCTGAGGGATGAAGGTCAGTTTTGATACTCTAGCAGCCTACTTTAAGGCAAGCTTGCGCTGCTGGAACGCTGACAAAATGAAATTACACTGAGCTAAATGACAATTTTGTGTGGTGTCTCATGATAATAATTAAAATTAATCCTGATGAACGCTTCTCTACTGAATCTCATCCAGTGGTTTTTGAATTTTGCCATGAATGAGTTGGGATGAGGGTTTTTTTTTTGGTTGAGTTTGTGAATTGTATCCTTCCTGAACAGAAAGAACTGTAAAAAGAAAATGGCATATTCATTGCCATCTCTTCTAGATAAAGCTGTGAGTTATAAGGGAAGGTGCTTATTGTGCACAGTCCAGTGCTTGCAGCAGCACTTGCTGAATTAAACAGAGTGAGCAGGTTGCTAGAAGGCAGTGTAATTATGGCTGTTAATGATGGATGGGACTAGAACCAGATGAATGGCATAATGGATTCTGAATGACAGAGTTGTTAATCTTATAGGCAAAGTCCCACACATTATTTCTGGGGAGCCCAAAAAGAGAAAATGATTCATTTGGGTCATGGTGGTAGAAATGGAGGGGCAGTGTGTGGATAGAAGGGAGCTTTCCAAATGAGTTTCTGCAGCAGGAAACAAAATACTGTGTTGGAATAGCAATAAATGTCTGAACAGCCTGGATAGAAATGAGAGGGGAACACAGCTATTAATATAAAATTAACTTGATTTTTCTGTAGCAGTGATATTCTCAAAACACAAGTAAATAAAAGAGCTGTAAGTAGAAATGGTCTTTTGTTAAAACAGTACAGCTGGAAGCTTCAGAAGGCTTTCTGAAGGAAAAACCTGCATTTTTAACATCTTCAGACTCTTTCAACTATATTTTTAGCAGGTCTAATAAAAGATTACCTCTACCCACAGTGCTTGTCTAGAGCTTAAATTTATGCAAGTTATGTATTTGTTTTTTAAAAAAGTTTATCTGTATGAACTTAGTTTTATTTTTTGGATGTTTGCATTCCTTCTGTTTTGTTGTTAAAACTACAGAAATAGCCAAAAATCTGCATGATATTCCCAAGTCTAACCTCGTTAGTCAAGAGGATCATAGAATCACAGCATGGCCTGGGTTGCAAAGGAGCACAGTGCTCATCCAGTTCCAATCCCCTGCTGTGTGCAGGGTCACCAACCAGCAGACCAGGCTGCCCAGAGCCACATCCAGCCTGGCCTTGAATGCCTGCAGGGATGGGGCATCCACAGCCTCCTTGGGCAACCTGTAACAGTGCCTCACCACCCTCTGGCTGAAAAACTTCCTTCTGAAACTCCTGTTTGTATGAATGTTGAAGACTTGAAACTAGCATTGTGCTTAAGCCGTGCTCTTACTGTGAGGATTCTCTTGGATTCCTTACTGCAATTGATAGAAAAGTTAGTTGAGAATGGGAGTGTTAGGATGAGAATGACCCTGTTTAAGAATTGCCCTTTGCTGCCCTGCAAAGGACCAAAATTGAGGGGTTTTCTTCTCTTCTAGAAGGAAGTCATCATTTAAAGTCAGTGAACACCACTCAGTCAGTCTTCAAGTCTGCACAGTTCTACCTCCACCATCCAGTGCCCCTCTTGTCCCACAGCGAGCTCTCGGAGGACTCTTCTGGTGTGGGACACACTGGAATTTCCTCCAGCACTGTCCTTCAGAATTGGAGGAAGGCACATCGACAGAGATGTGTTTTGTCTGCCCACCGGAAGAAAGATGGCGACCGTGAATTCTTCCCACTCGTTGCAGAAGCAGATCACAGCAAGAACGAGGATCTAAACATCGATACATCTTTGAGTAATGAAACCCCAAGAGAGGAGTTGCTTCAGCGGGGCGGGAGAGAAGCAGAACAAATGGCAGCTCGTAGCCAAACGAGTCACCTTTGTGAGAATGTAGTTAAAGACCTGCCTGTGAGACAGAGAACCCACTCTGCTGGTAGCTTAGATGAGCTGTGGGTTCAGTTTTTGGAGCGCCAGAAGAGGTACCAGCAGCAGGATTTTCGGCGTAAAGGTGAGCTGAGCCTTGTTGAACGTCTCGATCGATTAGCCAGGGTCCTTCAGAACCCCATCAGGTATACACTGACACCAGCAAAACCAGAAAGGAATGCTTCTGAAAAACCAAGAGAGGTAAAAGAGCAGGAGAAAACAAGAGTGCTGGAGAAGAGCGTGCCTGAAAGTACCTTGGAGCCCCATGCAGCACGTGTTAAAGGGAGGCCACGTATCAGCTGTCGTGAAAGAAGCTTTGTTGAGCTCAGGAAAAATAGGTCAGGAGAGAAAGTTCCCTGCCACACTAATGAAATTTCAGAACACCAGCAGTATTTGGACACTTCTAGTGACACTTGCTCAGAGAGAAGGCTTAGTAAAGAACTCTGCACCACAATCAGTTCCACCATCTCAGAATCAGATGCAGTAACACAAACGGACATAGAAACTACGACTCAGACTGAGGTGAGCAGTTCTGTTTCCACCATTGACACTGCCAGACTGGTCAGGGCTTTTGGGCACAGAAGAGTGCAGCTGTCACCAAGACTCTCCCAGCTTTATTGTACCATCCACCAGCAGAAAAGCCGCTCTGAAAAGTGGGAGGAGGAAGGCAGCGGAGCGAGGGGTGTAGAACATCCAAAGGTTACTTCTGAGAGACACAGGAAACAGAAAGAGACCCAGGTATGTACACTAAAAGACAATTTTGACTCATCTTCACAACTGCTCTTAAACTGCACGGGAATAAAGTTTGTTGTTTGGAGAATCACTTAAAATTTCCTGTAAAATGTTGCTTGTATGGTAGAATTATGGAATCACCAGGGAGAGAAAAGATCTCTAAGGTCATCCAGTCCATCTGTCCACCTGTCACCAATATTTCTCACTAAAACATTTGGCAGTTTAAGCATATCAAAAGAAAGCCTTTGCCCTGAGCATTTTAGACAAAAACTCAGCCATAAAACTGTTACAGAGCTGAGGAAAGAAGACTTTGGTTGGGTTTTTCTGTAGCCCCTTAGAGGAAATGAATTCTCCTGAAAGAGGACCTTCATAGAATGGCCTGGGTTGCAAAGGAGCACAGTGATCATCCAGTTCCAACCCCCTGCTGTGTGCAGGTCACCAACCAGCAGCCCAGGCTGCCCAGAGCCACATCCAGCCTGGCCTTGAATGCCTGCAGGGATGGGGCATCCACAGCCTCCTTGGGCAACCTGTTCCAGTGCATCACCACCCTCTGGGGGAAAAACTTCCTCCTCATATCCAACCTAAACCTCCCCTGTCTCAGTTTGAAGCCATTCCCCCTTGTCCTATCACCAGCCACCTCATAAACAGCCCTTTCCCCTCCTCTTTATACGCTCCCTTGTTATGGATTTGATGATTGCATTAATAAGTGTTGGTGTTCTGTAATGGATGTTGATACTGAGACTAGGAAATAGCTTGCTTCATATTTTGACAGAAGAAAGTGATAATGCCTCTGTTAGTAATGTATTTCCTGGAAAAATATAGTTTTCCTGTATACCAACAGCTAAAACTCTTGTGTCAAGGTATTGGATAGACATCTGAGGGAAAATGGGATTTTTCAAGGCTAAGAATTGTTTCAAATATGATTTTATTCCATTGCGTGTGTTAAGACTAATCATTCAGTGCCTGGTTGGACTTTAAAAGCAGCCTGTAATCTTTGGCTGCTAAAATCACCTGTGAGATAACAGGTTCCAGTCATTCTTAAATGAGAATTAAAGGACTGGGAACAGTGAGATTAAGGTTGCATTGATTCTGAAGGCAGTATCTTTTATCATGCCTGCAGGCATTCAAGGCCAGGCTGGATGTGGCTCTGGGCCGCCTGGGCTGCTGGTTGGTGACCCTGCACACAGCAGGGAGTTGAAACCAGATGTTCATTGTGCTCCTTTTCAACCCAGGCCATTCTGTGTCTCTATGATCTGATGATGTGGTGTGTGAAGAGATGTGACCCACCTCAAGTAAGGATGAGACAAAATCAATGGCAAAACGCAAACTTTGTTTTAAAATCCAAGTGTAGGTAGATTCAATGATACGCTGCAGAAATCAAGATGATTTTTGGTTTCACGTATCTGTGGTTCAGATAACTTATTTATAGCAGGAGCCCTATTCCCAGAGACACTACTGTACAAATCTTTCAGACAAGTGCTCTGTTTTTTTGGGCTCCTATTGTCAGCTCTGCTTCTGGCAAACTCAACTGCAGCTTTTTTTTTTATATTTATTTATAGATGCTGAACCCATCCCAGAAGGTTTTTCTCTCTTCCAGTTTCTGTTTATTTCTAAAACAGTCTTCGAGCTGCCATCTGGTAGCAGGTACAAAGCTAAAGGTTGTGCTATATAACTGCTGAAGGGCTTTGAAAGCACTGCACTGAGTTTTCTAGTCCAAATAGCAACATGCACGTCAGTATTCAGTACCAAATTGCTGCTTACATTTATTTCTGCAGGCTGATATGCATGTGCATGTAAATGGGTTATCTCATTTTTAACTTCACAGTGTCTTCCCCTTTTGAGAGCACATTGCAATCCGTTCTCTGAAAGGAGATGCGTATCTCCTATGTCTGTCTGGTGTGCTCTATCAGAGCTCTAATAGTTTTATGAAACTAAAAAACAGCCCTTGTCAGCATGTGGGAGAGTAAAAATTGCCTCCTTTAAACGTTGAAACTGTGTTGCATTGAAGGGATGATAGCAGAGGATCAATAAAAAGGTAATTAAAAAGCCTCTGTTCATTTCCATTGTGGCTGGCGCTATGAGTTGCTAATAGGATACTAATTGCTAGGAGCAAGCAAAAAAAAAAAGAAAAAGGAAGATCTGTTTCATAATTAAAAATGAAATTCAGCCAAGTTGCAGAGATTGGTCTGTGCCGCGCCGCTGGGCTTGAAGCCTGGGGAAACTCTATCAGTTAATTGCTGTTAATAAAGCATTAGCGTTCTCTGTGCTTTATATAAACGAAGAAGCTCGTAGAGCAGATGCAATGCAGAGTGCAATCCATTTGACATGTCTGTAACGTTACATCGTAAAATGGAAGCTAATTTATTGTAACAAAGTCCTGCTGCTTACTGTCTTTGTGGCTGGAATCATATAGAATGGCCTGGGTTGAAAAGGAGCACAATGCTCATCCAGTTCCAACCCCCTGCTATGTGCAGGGTCACCAACCAGCAGACCAGGCTGCCCAGAGCCACATCCAGCCTGGCCCTGAATGCCTGCAGGGATGGGGCATCCACAGCCTCCTTGGGCAACCTGTTCCAGTGCATCACCACCCTCTGGCTGAAAAACTTCCTTCTGAAACTCCTGTTTGTATGAATGTTGAAGACTTGAAACTAGCATTGTGCTTAAGCCGTGCTCTTACTGTGAACCCCATGCCTCTTGCTTTCCTTGGACTCAGTTTTCTCTGCCTGGAGAACTGGTGTGCTGAGGATTATAAGGGTGAGAGAACTTCTCATGCTTTGAAAGGATTTGGCTCTGTCACTCCAGTGTTGCAGAACTGGAGTTCACAGTGAATTTGCAAAGCAGCATGTTACTTTTCCAAGACAGCTTGTCCCTGCAGCAGTCCCACAACCTTTAAAGGCTTTTGGTTTGAGAGGGTGGGAATATAGGATTCAGTTCAGATGGTTCTTCTCCCTCTTCCCACAGCAGAAATACTTTGCACTTTGTGATCTGTCCTGAAAGTACAGCCAACAGATCTTGCTGTAGCAAAGGGGTTGTCTTGATTTGCCACACTTATCCTTGAGTTTTGGGTGAGAGAACTGGAGGATGCCCAGCACTGTACAGAGTGCAATCACGAGCAAGCTCTTGCCTACAGGCACTGTGCCACTCTTTGTACTAGAACAGGGTTCTGGAAGTATATTGGTGCACGAGGATGAGACAAAGGCTGGCTGTTATGTGGCACAGCAATAAGTGACACTGATCAGCCTGTGTTAAACCTTGTTAATAATCACAGAATGGCCAGGGTTGGAAGGGACCTCAAGGATCATGAAGCTCCAACCCCAGCAATACTAGTCTCAAGGTACAGTAAATAAAGAGCGATGACAACTTCCTTGCTGTTTAAACCCCACTTTCTGTTCATTTCAGTTCTGTTTTCAGGAGTTTGCTCTCTTCCATGTTTGTTCTTTCTCCCACTCTAGAAGGCATTGGATCAAGCTTTGACAAGCAGTGGTTCCTGGGGACCAAGCTCAGCTCTCAGCAACAAGCGACGCGCACGGATGTTAAACAAAGGTATCCAAGCAGGTGAGTTGTTGGGTTCCAAACTCATAGCTTGTGTGCTGGCTTCTTTTTGTCTCTTTGGAAACAGTTTGCCAACATCTGGTTTAAGTTTCCTGTGGTGGGGATGAGCGTGCAGCATTCTTTAAATTCACTTCAAACACTTAGAGAATGATGCTATGTTCTAATTAAAATGAGCCCTTTGGCCTGCTTCACTAGTAGCCAGCTCTCTCTCTCACTGTTATGCTTTGTTAACCTAAACTTATCCATTTAAATTGTAAAGGTGGACTAATTCTATTTTTTTTTAATACGTTGTTTTCTCTGCAAGGCATCTGTTGCTCACACAATGTATTTTGTGGGCATATGCTATTTCAGAAGGCTTGCAACTGCAGGGTTTCATATTCCTCTTAGTAATATTTTGGATGTTATATCCTATTTCAAATTTAAGCTCATCCTGATCAGGTCCAGAAAAAACTGCAGTTCTCTTGGCCTGAATGTAAAGCTGTATTTATTCCTACCACTGTGTCTTTCAGCAACAGGTTGGAAGTTGGTTTTTCAGACCTGTGCTCAGGTCCCCAGCAAGGAGTACAGTTGGTTTGGCTCCCACACCCCTATGTGTGTGTGTGTATGTATACACACTCAGTGTTTTACCTGAGGGACTAAGTTCACACCTCTTCAATTATACCTGGATTATTACATATAGTAACAATCTTAAGTAACTGTAGACTTGCACTAAACTTAAAGTGGAAATATAAAAGATTTTGCCTTTTGACAGGAGGTAAAGAAGGCGGCCCTTGAGCTTCAAAGTAGGAATTGAAGGCCGCCCTCTGCGCTGTGGTGTTGCTGCTGAAGTACTTGTAGCTGCTTTAGAGTAAGGTATTACTGCTTCATTTTGAACTACAGGAGACTTGGAGATTGTGAATGGTGCAACGAAGAAAAACACTCGAGATGTTGGTGTGACTTTCCCTACCCCAAGATCCATCCAGTCAAATCAACGGCCGCGGGATCCCTGGCATCGTGTCGGTGGTATTTTTGGAGAGTCAGATGGCATGGTCACAGATCACCAGGCAGCAGGAAGCAAGGGTAAGCAGAAGGGACAGCCAGGCAGTTTTTTCATGGAGAAAAGGACAAAAAGGAGCAGACTGCATTTACCACAACAAGGTCAGTCCAAAATGTACTTTCTGCAGAGTGGAAAAGCTCTAAGTCTTAACAGGAATCCTCAAGATGTGTGAGGAGGATTAGCTGGAGCACAAATTAGTCACTGTCAGTCTTTATTCTGCTTTTAATGAGTGGATCTTAAACAGAGAAGCTTGCTATGCCAAGTGAACTTCCTGAGAGTTTATTATGATGCCATTTTCAACCAAGCTGTTGGAAGTAACCTTACCAATAAAGGTGACAAAAAAGCAATGAAGGAGGCAAGGAAAGATGAATAAGTTAGGAATTACAGAGATGCTTAATTTTGATTTTCAAATTATAGAAGGTTCTGTTAAGATCTGAGTAACTGGATGCTGTAATTTGTATGTAGTGCTTCAACTGGACTTGTGTGCCTCTTCCAACTAGAAATGTGAGTTTTCTGGGGCTGGTGGAGCAGTTTCCTGTTTTTTAATATTTCCTGTCAATCTTCACAGTGCCATGATGAAATATTTCAAAAATATTTTCCTTAATCATCATCGTTGTTGTAGGGACAAATGATTCTCTATCATACCAGTTTAATTTAGAATATTTGCTCAGGGTACTAGCTGATGTATTCTAATCCCATTATATATGTTAACTGTGAGTAATTGAGTTCTTGTATACATATTCAACATTTGCAAGATGTACACTATTTGCTCTTGAAAAATACCTATTAAAAGCCATAAGGTTTAGGACAGCACATAGGCTCTTTAAAAGCGTGTAGTTGCTGATAAATAAAGCATTCCTTCTAAAAAGAGAGGAGCATGAATGTGGGAAGCCATTTTGTACATTTCCTGAAGGGTTATTTCATAAAGGTTTGCTGATTTACTGACGCTTGGCAAAGGAATTCTTTGAAACCACCAAAGTCGTCTGACACCAAGTCACACTGAAATCAATGCAGTAACTGAAGTGAGTGTTTACTGCAGTGTTAGGCATGGATTGTGTTAGCTGAGGTCTTGGGCATGAAAGGCTACAGATGGGGATGGAAAAGGGGCATGTGTATTGTTTGCTTATCTTCATTGTCTTCTGTGGTTTCTTCAACAGGGATTTCATGGTTTGTCCAAGCAGAGGATTTGAGGTTTGAATCTAGGAAAGAAAACTGTTCCAATTCCATCCCTGGTCCTGGTTCATCTTGGTTTGAACCCTTCACCACCACGAAGCCCTGGAGAGAGCCTCTGAGAGAGAAGAACTTTCAAGAGCAGCAGTGCAGCAAAGTGACTCAGCTTGCAGCTCCAGAAAGAGATGCTGAGACCAGGCCCATCCAGCCACTGGTGAAGCTTACGCTGCAGGTAAAGGCATGCTGGGGTCCCTGTGACTTCAGCACTAATGTTGAATCTTGTGGAAGCACTTTTTATTCCTCTTCTTCCTTCTTTTTCCTGACTGCTTTGTATTTACTAGAACCCAAGCAAAAAGAGGTCATCAGCCTCGTTTGCTTGTGGCAGCCTGGCTTTGCACAGTATAATGATCTGTTTGAATTGAGCAGTATGGAGGGAATGTAGGAGAGGTGATGTCAAGTCATTCTTGCTGCCATGCAGAAATAATAGTATGATGTACATAGTGTGTAGTAAAAATAGGCTTTAACTCATGCATTGCAAGCAGTGTATGCATGTATATTCATCCATGTACATACATAGTGTACACTGCAGATCAAATCAAGTGTCACCACTATACATCTGTATTTTTCCACAGGTATTTAGTGTGCATAAAGATTTCTGTAACAGTTATCTGCAACAAGTGAAATTAGATTGATAGTTTCTGTTCAGGTGCACTTGGGAGGTTCCTTTAAATTCAGTTGCATCTATTCCTGTTCTGCTGTTTTGATTATTCTGATTGTAGGGAGGCTGTGTGGCCACTTCAGATTTTGTTTCCTCCTCCCATCCTAGGAGGCTCTTGCAGTGCATCGCCCCGATTTCATCTCCCGCTCCGGTGAGCGCGTGAAGCACCTGAAGCTTTTAATGGAGGAGAGGAGAATGCAGAGCGTGCTGCAGTCTGAACCAGAAGAGCTTTTTAATCCTCCAGAGAAAAGGAAGGGCTACAGGAATGCAAGTCATGTGCTGGCTGACAGAGGTACCTCTGTGTTTCTTCTCCTGGTGGCCTATAGGAATTAATTTATTTCCCCGTTCTAAGGGATGTGTGTGCTTTTAATAACAGTGTTACGTTTATGTTATGTATAAAAAGCCAGAAAGTCCATATAGGAATAAGGTTGATACAACAGTTTTCTTTGTGGTAAGCAGACTTGCACACTATTTTCTTATCCATTTAGGTTATCTGATTAAAGAAAAGAGAAGAGCAATTCCAAAGAGTGAGATGGTTCAAAGATCTAAACGGTAAGGTTGAGTAAATGAGGAGGAAAGAGGGATGAATTGCATCTGAGGAAGAAAAGAGGGTGGGGGGACGGCTTGGGGGTGACTCAGCTTTTACAGTTCAAGAAAAAGGCACTTTATCAGAGTCAGGAAACACCTATTTATAAAATCCTAGAAGTAAAACTACTTTGAAATATATATATTTTTTAACCTGAGTATTCTGTAGCAGTATCTGGGGTCCAACCACTACAACTTTCCAAGTGCTGGATCCCAAAAGGAGATGAAATGTAGGGTGCTGGAGTGTGTAGTTTTAAACGTGATGGTGGGATAAGCAACAGTAGTAATGTGTTCCATTAAGGGGAGAGATGAGTGATGTAATGCTGGATTCACAGAGATGGGAAAATCTCAATCCTTGGAAATAGAGGTTGTGACAGGATGAGGCCTGAGCAACTCAATCTAGCCTGGAAGTTGGTCCTGCTTTGAGCAGGAGATTGGACTGAATGACCTCCAGAGGTCCTTTCCAACCTAAATGACACAGTGATTCAACAAACCATCCATTGGAATGCACAATATATAAAACAGACCCTGTTTTGTATATGGTGGAAGAAAAAAAGGTGTTTTACTTGAATGACCTTTGACATTGAACAGTATTTTTAGGGCATTGATAGAGAGGTGACAAAAAATGGTGAGTATGCCAGCTCCTTCAGGAACACACCTCCATGCTTCAGTTGAAATGGAAGGGTTTGGGTTCAGGTCACTTGGACCTTGTGGTTGATATGTCTGAACTCAGCTATTTTCAGAAACCCTGGTTTTGTAACACCTAAATCAGCAGGATTTCTATGGAGACTGATTCAGGCAAGTCACACTTGGTGGCATTTTTTTGTTCTTACTGCTGTCATACTCCAGCTCTCAGTTGGATCTGAGAAACAATTTATTCCATTCTTCTGAAATCCCTACCTGTAATGAGTACAGAAGCTGTTGCTTTTTCTCTGCAAGGGAATAAATGGAATTTCTCATGGTAAATTAGCTAGAGCTAAAGAAAACAATTTTCAGTGAATTGACCCATAATGCCAACTTGTCTGCTTCTTGCTTTAAATATCTTTATGGGGGGATGAATCAGTGAGTGGTAAACCTTGATCTTTCACTCAGGGGAGTCTTGGGATGGTGAAAGCTTTAGAGAAGGGTGATGTAGTAGTAAAGTAAAACTCCAAATCCCCCCTCCAGTAGCACTTACATAGACCTGTCACCCTCTGCTGCCCTACAGACAGATGTCAGAGGTGGAAAGTAAGCATCCAAATGTGATTCACTTCATGTTTTCTGGTCAGTATTTGAATCTGATTCCTTGCTTTCTCGATTCCATGTATTTAGTGGTTTTGTCTGACACCTTCCTGTTAGTTTGTTTTCCTGCTGGCTTCTATTCTGTCCTTTGAAACATGGAAGTGGCACTCAAGTCATACTGCCTAAAAAGCAGCTCAGTGCCAGCTGACACGTTTGCCTCCATCACTGCTCGTGCCAGTCTGAAAAATTACCTATTTTTCTGCTGTTGGGACCTACAGGGCTGTCAGAGATCCCCCTGCTCTCTCCTGGATGGTGGGCTCATTTCATTTGCAGTCTTCAAAATGAAATGTGTGAAGGCACTTTCAGATAATAAGAGTGGAAGGCACGGATGTGTTTAAAATATTCAAAGTGAGCAGTAATTATGGCAAGTTGTTACCATATTGACGTAAGAATGAAGCAGGCTTTCAGAGGTTACCTCAGCAGTATTGTAACAAGGTCTTTCTTTTTCCTTCCCCTATTTGCTGATTATCAAGTCATTATTTTGTAAGGGGACTGTTCTAGCATCTATCTTTAGGTATAATGAGACTGGAATTTTTTGAACGTGGTTCAGATCCACCTCCAATAGGCCGTAATCTTCTTTTGAAGCTTTCTGGTCCTTGGCAACCACTGTCATGAATTGAGCCCTATGATCTTAAAGGAAGATTCGAGGGAGGCAATGTCAGCACTGCTGTTCCATTATAGCTCTCAGGTCCCTCCTTTAGGTGGCAGCATGTAAAAACAGCCTACTGTAGCACTGCAATGAGCACCAGCCACCCTTATTTTGATTCCAGAGCATCCCTTGCTGTTTGTCTCTGCTGTGGGAGTAGTTCAGCAGGGGAGAAGATAAAGCATTGACTTAGACAAGGCAGATAAGGTGCCTGAACAACTTAATTCAAGTTACACTTGTCACAGAGATGTTGCTGTCAATGGATAAGTGTGCTACTCAGTCTCACAGCAATGAGGCTATTCTGCACTGATATTAAAACTGCCTGATCAGATCAGCTGTATGGCCATTCCAGTGTTATAAACAGTGTTTTTAGGAGGGTGCTACTTGTAAGAGATGTGGGATGTGGGAATTTCTGGTGTCCCAACTGCTGTGTATTCCACACTTTGCATGCGTGTGACGCTGGTAAACCCCCCAAATAAGTTTTCCTTTGATGTGACTGACCAGTAGCCTTTAACAGAATGTGAAGGGAAAAAAAAGGTGGTGTTTTTTATATCATTAAGTTCCTTCCTTCCAAGTCACTGTTTCTGTCTGTATTTACACCAAGGATCTATGAGCAGCTGCCAGAGGTGCAGAAGAAGCGAGAGGAAGAAAAAAGAAAATCTGAGTACAACTCATATCGCCTGAAAGCACAGCTGTACAAAATGGTAGGTCTTCTGGTCAGGTATTCATATTCAAACAGATTAGAATATATATATATATATTTTTTTTTTTTGGCCTTGAGGTCATCAGCACTGTAGTCATTTTGTGGTATTTGCACATTCTTACATGTGTGTAGAGAAAAATAATGAGGAAGCATGGGCCCAAGTAGGAAGCACGCAGAAAAGGCCATGTGCAGTGTTGTGGAAACAAGGCAGGTTGTGGAGCATATTTAATGGTTTTCCATAGAGAGCTCTTTGAGTTGAAGGCTGCTGTTTAACTCGTGGCCGCTCTCGCTGTAGATGGCTTTAGCCTGCAGGATTCATAGTGAACTTTGCAGCCATGCTTAATGCAGCCCTTAGTTGTCATTCTTCATTTGCCTCCAGTGAAGAATTGGCAGTCCTGATGGTGATCTGTTAGTTCTGAGGGCTGTGGATTTCACCATGAAGCATTTGTTTGGCTGATAGCTCAGTGCTGCTGTGCTGGCACTGATGGGCCTGGGATCAGCTGTGGCTGGCAAGCTGCAAAAGAAGCTGTTATCTCAGCATGGGTGTGACTGCCTTTGAACTACAAACACTTGACCAGCAGGTTGTTTTCCTGTGCTAGAAACTCACAGTACAACCAACAACAGCCCAAAGGTGAGGTGAGGGCTCCAGGATTTTGGTGAGCAGGAGAAGGAATCGGTGGGGCTGATTTTGCTGTAGAGCTTTGCTGAATCCTGTCTTGTTTTGCCATAGTGGTGACTTCCCTGTAGGGAGCTGCTTCTGTTCCAGCCAACAGCTGCTGTTAACACTTCCTCCTTGGCTGTCCAATTTGATTAACAGGTGCTTTGTGTCTGTCTGTTAAGCTCAGGTTTTGTTTGTGGCAGAAAGACTGTCCTGGATTAATCACAATGAGAAAGATGTCTGTTCCTATCACCTCCCATATGTGCCCCTTATTATCTGATCTGATGTGTTGCACAGAAATATGGAATTATATGCAGTGAATGATGTGATAAATATCCTGATAAAACAGAAGAGACCCATCAGTCCCTTTTGTGAAGTGCATCTCTGGCTGACCAGTGTATTGCTTTTTGAGCAGCTGTGGGCATTCACATGCTTTGCTTTCTCTTAAGACAATAAAAACTGAAAGGTGAGAAACACAGACAGTGTTGAAAGCACTGATGCTCAGACCTAATGCATCTTATCATAGAATCACAGAATGGCCTGGGTTGAAAAGGACCACAGTGCTCACCTGGTTCCAACCCCCTGCTGTGTGCAGGGTCACCAACCAGCAGACCAGGCTGCCCAGAGCCACATCCTGGCTTTGAATGCCTGCAGGGATGGGGCATCCACAGCCTCCTTGGGCAACCTGTTCCAGGGCCTCACCACCCTCTGTGTGTAAAACTTGCTCCTAATATTTAACCTAAACCTCAATGTTCTTGCTGTATGACATATGCCATAAAAAAATACCCTTCTGCAAAGCTCAGGAAGCAGGCAGTAAACTGCATGATAGGCTTCACTCATTTAAGGACATGCTATGTTGAATGTGCTCAGAACTTATTTTTTCCCCTAGTCTGAGAATCTCAGGTCCCAGTATGGTGTGGCCTTATGGTTAATGAGTGCAGGCAGTTGCTGACTCAACTACATAGCTAGCAGAAGACACAAAATCACATCACAAGCTTTGTGTGCAGGTGTGGTGTTGACTGGTATTGGTGACTCCCAGGTCAATGCTCAGTGGCGTGGCCTGTCCTAATGATACTTGTTGTCCTTCTGTCTTTGGGTTTTGGTAGGCAAGCACTGGGTGTCTTGACAGGGGAATGATGTATTGGTGCCACAGCCACTCCAGGTCTGGGTGCAGCTCAGGAGGTTAACCATAAATGTTAATATAGAGAGCAGGAACAAAACAGCTGGGGACATGGGGCTGTCTTAGACTGCTGCACAAGCTTTTGCTCAGTGACTGAGTGCTTACTCTCTCCTCCCAGCACCAGTGGCTGAACTCTGTGATAATGATGACATGTACTTACATCCTAAATTCACTGCATATTGGCCATGATATAACATGGCTCTGGGGCATTGTCACTGGTGATAAAAGAGCAGACATGTAAGAATTAAAACCAGGTGCACACCCCATGGATTGCAGTCCAGCTGGCTCTGAGGATGGGATTAGCTAGCAGTACCAGGTGCATGCTGTTTCTGCAGGTCATCCAGGGCTCACAGGTTAAGAATATGTAATGTTTGGGAAAGGAAGAGGTGAATTAAACATCTACACACACTCATCTGTATGGATATGGTGAATTAAACGTCTACACACACTCATCTGTATGGATATGGACAGATACTTGCTAAAGAATCACTTGCCAGTGAAACCCTCACACCAGTGTCTACAGGTACAGTTACACCTGTCAGTGCTGTGAAAGGGAAACGTGCACAGCAGTTTCTGTAGGAGAAAACAAAGCTTTGTGTTTTCAGTGTGAGCAACAGCTGCTGTTATGTGGGCCACACTGCTCCCTGGAGGCAGCATGTCTCCTGTTCTCAATTCCATTGAGAATTTCCTTTTAGCAGATAGATTTTTTTTTTTTTCCTCTTCTTTATGTGAATGGGCCATTTCCTTTAAAGTCAATGTAATATAGGAACCACAAGGTGTCACTGCCTCAAAAGAAAAGCGTGTGTTTCTGGAGGTATAAGACTGAATTGCACTTGGTTGCTGCACTGTGGTATTTTTTGAGTGTTTGTTTTTCATCCCCTTGGCTACATTTTCCCTCTTGTCAGCACCATGTTAGGGTTCTGCTTTGTCTTGTAGCTGCTTCCTGGAAGTGAAGCAAAGAGGGTAGATAGCATCTAATTGCTAGCTGAGTTTGCTGATTAGATTGCAGAGTGGACTGAGAGCTGGAAGGAATGCTCAGAGGCTTCATGCTGTGATCATGGGGACAGATTCCACACTGAGACTCACATCAGTGGCTTTGCTTTCTGTATGTATAAATATATATGTACATATACTGTATTAGCATGCATACTGTGTGTATAATTCATACATGTGTGCTGTGTGCTGCCAGAGAAGAACAGTCAGCATTAGCAGTGCTTTTCTGGAGTGCTCCAACATCTCGTGTGATTATAACCAAGGAGAACTGAGACATCTTCAATAAACTGATGGTTTTTCTTTCATCAGTGTGTCTGCTTGTTCTGGGAGGTGTAAACTCCTGGCATTTGCAGCACTAAGGGGCACTGTTCCGTGGTGTAATGTTCATCAACTAATGTCAAGGTGCTTTCCAGCACTTCAGGCTTCTTTCTGACCACTTCCACAGCAGTCAGCACAGGGATGACCCTGTGTTGTCCATATTGCTGAGTGGGAAGCAGCGAGGCTGCTTTAGCTGTGCAAAGAGTTGTTCCTTTGAGTTGTGTTGCTTGCTGATACGTTCTGATCAGAACTCTTATCAGCACTACATTTATGCTTGTGATTTTTTTAGAAGGGTGAAACTGATCTGTGCCACTTTGTTTTTGTCTTTCAGAAAATCACCAACCGTGTCTTAGGGAGGAAGGTAGCCTGGAACTGATAAGGATCTCCTCTTCAAATAAAGGCGTGCTGTGCTTAGCAAACCTGCAGAGAGATTGATGTGAAATAGATAAGGCAGCAAATATGGTGCAACACATGCTTTGTGGAATCCAGTTACATCTTTCTGCACTAATACAATCTTGCCATATTTATAAGATACCAAAAGATCAGTGATTTGATGCAAAAGACAGGTTTTTAAATACATGATGGCTGTGTGTAGTGGTGGTGTGCACTTCCAAAGCAAATACAGTTTTAGGAAGTACTCGGCTCATAATATATTTATAATTATGTGATTGAAATAGCAGTTTTATATGTATTTTAAATAGCTTTTAACAGGGATTTATTTTTATTTTTTTATTTCCTATCTCGATGTAGCAAACTTATTTGTAATATTTTGTACTGAAAAAAAAACCCAACCCTCAAACCATAAATAAATAACGAAGCCATTTGTAGCAACTGTTCTAGCAATCATGAAATGTCTTTGCTGTCCTTACAGATAACATCTTCAGAATCCAGGCTGTTTAGTTGCCTCCTGCTCTGCACAACACAGATCTTAAGAACTTACTGTGCATCTCTATGGCAGCTATTTAAACTGGATGCTGTTAGTACCTGAAAGAGTGGAGGAGTCATGACTTCATTTAGTTTTTGCTTGGTTTGTTATCTTTCTGTATTAACCAGGAGAATCTGATCTGAGGTTTTTATTTTTATCGTGTTGGGTGTTTTTAAGGCTTGGCTGTGAACATGCACCCACTGGGATACTTGGTTATGCACTTCATGAGCATCACAGTGGCAGAAGATGAAAAATAAAGGTTGTGGTTCTTGGTGGTAGGCCTGAAGTCTCAGTTTCGCTTCATTTTGCATCACAAAAGAGTTAACCTGATGTATAAACAGGAAAAGGCACCTGAGGTGTCCTCTGCTCACCTGGGCCTGCAAACAGTGCTTTCCTATTTTCATACCGTGCAGTTTTGTGTACTTAAAATCTTCACAGCAATTTAGTTTGAGGAATAGCTGCAAGAGTAAATGCTGCATAAAGCGAGGCACAACTGAGATCTTTTGACCCATTGAGTCCTCTACAAATCCCATAGAACTTCTTGTTTCACCAGCACTTCTTGTTTCACCCCTGGCTGAGGCAGGGGTGGCCTTAACCCCTGCAGTTCACATCAGGATGCAATGAATTAAATCTTAAATGATGGGAAATAACGTGATTCTCTTGAAGGTCTGTACACCCCACTAAATTACACTAGTCAAAGATTTGGCATAGTATTTTTCAAGCTGTGGTCTGTGCTGATGGTAGCACAGGCTGTTAAAGCAGCTGTTACATTCTAACAGAAGGAAATAAAAGTCTGAGAATATGTCTGGCTGTGCTTAGTAGAATAACATGCAAAAAACCAACCACCACAAAACCAAATCAGGTGGAAGGGTGTGACTGGTTTGGTCTTAGAAGCCTGCAGTTAAAAATGTGGTACAGAAATGTGTAGCTGCAGTAAATGAGCTCTGAGAATGACTTGTGTCCTTACACCTTTCCAGTTTTCCAAATCTGCTTTTTTTTTTTTTTGTTTTAAACCTATTTGCTGCTTCCTCAACCTTCTCTTTGGATGCAAGCTGCTTTGTCTTTGAGTGCTGTTCCAGGGCTGAGATGCTGAAGCAGAAGATGCTAATATTGCTGGTACTAAGACTTGTCCTGTGATTCCCTCATAAACATATGAATAGGCTTTTTCCCTGCTACAAGAAATGCAGTTGTGTTAGTCATGAGAGATGCTGCCTCACTGGATGCTCTTATAAAGCCACTTATCTTCTTAAACACACTTTAAACTTTCAGCTGACAGGAAAGGAAGCACTCTAAGGGCACTGCTGCTGCCTCAGGATGGGCTTGGAAGTCGTCTTGCATTTGGATAACACAGCTGGTGGTTATTTATACGTCTGTAGTGTGCCTGTGTGTTGCTCCCTCACAACAGGGCAGAAGTCAACCATCAAATACAGATCAAAGAAGGGTGGAGGTGATCCATTCCGACAGGTTGGAGTACTGCTCCTCGTGTTTTGTGCATTGAAAAACCTTACAGAACAAAAAGCTGCTGTGAAATGAGGAAAAAAAAACAATAAGAATCCAATGGTCACCATAACTTTGTGTATTGTTAGAGTTCTGCAGCGTGTCAGCTTCAGTGAGAAAGAGCTGTTTCCTCATTTGACAGTAATGAGGAACCCCTGTTGTACCATTTTTCCTTTGCTGGGGGAGAAGTGGTTGCTTCTGTTAAAGTCTTCTATTCAGACACACTTCAGTATACAGGCACAGCCTTCAGGTCACGTTTTCTTATGCTTGTCTTGGGCTGCACAATGTTAATTCTCTTTCTGAAGTACTGTAAGGGAAATGTGCTCTTTGCTTTGCAGAAGTGAAAGCACCTGTGAAACCTGGGAGAAGCTGCCATCTCTACAAGCTAAGAAAATGAAGTCTATGGTGAGGTTCAAAGAGCTGAGTCTTCGGACTGCGCCATCCTCCGTCCTTCTCATGGCTTCTTCGTGGTGGATCTAGTGAAGATGACTCACGTCCTTTCCACTTTCAACTCCTTGTTGTCATCAGGTCAGATAAAGCTTGTGCTGGATGAAAGGCATCTAGTGTTTACAAATCTGTGGATAGAAGCTGTTGACAGTCAGAGTCATCGGTTCCAAAATGGGAAAACTTCTTTCCAGAAACTCAGGATATCGTACTTGTCTTGTGCTGATTCCAAAGTGGAGTCATCTCTTATAATCCACTGCTACAGAAAGACATTTAGGGTAAATTCTGAGAAGCTGCAGAAGTTCAAGAGGGTGAAACTATGCTTTTTAGAACCTTGGAGATGCAGGCTTTGGTTCTTAGTTAATCAGAAACGTTCTTTGATCAGCATTTGCCATACCCACCCCGTGCAACAGTTACTGTGTGGGTGCCAAGTACACATTTGAGTCTTACCAACAGTCCTGTTATCTCAGCTGCTATCTCATAAACGGAGGTAAAAGCAGCATGGCTGTCTTTTGAGTTGTCTCCAGAAACTGAAAGCAGCTTTGATCTAATCCTGTCATCGTTCATATTTACCATGTTCATCGCTGATTTAATGTAACGCCTGATGTTTGGTGTTGGACTGTACCCTCACCAAAGTGTCCCTGTGGAGAGAGGCTTGGATCTGTGCTCAGGTGGCCGAGGCAAGGAAGCAGTGGGGGAAGGGCTGTAGAAAGCACCCTTGTGCTTTGAAAGGTGCCTCTTTCAAAACAAGAGGCCTCTTTGCCCTCTCAGAACAGTTTCAATTTCTCCTCTTGTCATCGTTCCCACAAGTTCTATGTTTTGAACTGTAAATGCCATCCTTACGGCCTGGCGCACGCAGTTGAGTCCTGGAGGATGGTTTCCTCCTCAGTCTGTCTACACTACTGGTGCTAAATTTGTTAGTGGTTGTGTGACCTCCTACAGGACAAAATGACTTTGAAGAGGAAGAAACTGAAGAGAGAGATTTGCCCTGTGCACACAGGTGAGCTAGCTGCTTCCATTTGCCCGTTAAAGCATATGGACTTACGATTCACTTGAAATGAGATTCCTAATTAAAAGAAATAACGCTTCCTGGCTGCTTGTTGGTTAGTCTGGACTGAACTTCAATACAGTAAAGAAGGCTTGAATGCATTGCTTCCTTTGTGCAGCATCTATTTGCTCACCAGCTGGATGGCTGTACGTGCCTAAAGCCTAAACTCATCGGACACGCTCATCGTGATCTTAAGGAGCAGACTCAGCTGAGCTGTGGTAAACAGGGAGGACCCTTTCACACAAGCATGGTTTGAAAGTCAAACTTTTCTTAATATTTTTCTCCCTACATCAGCATATAAATGGAATTCCCTGGGCCAAATTAGACCCAGTGGGAGGGTGAACGACCTCCACATGACAAATGAACGCTGCGTTGATTAATAAGCTTTTGGAAGGCACTCAAATTCCGTGGTGATGAGGACAGTTGTAAGGGGACTTGATAGGGAAGGAGGTTTTCTTCTTAAACAGTCCTATTGTGTTTCTGTGCCCCTCTGCTGTACCCCGGTCTTGTTCTTGCTGTTTTAAAGCTACTTTGAACTCGTCGTCTTGATGCGAAAGAATGGAGAGACTCCAGCTTGTTCTCCAACTCTGCTTTGGGTCTTCTGCCCGAGTTTGGTTTGCTGTGTCCCATGGAATCATAGAATGGCTTGGTTTGAAAGGGAACCCAAGGATCATCAAGTTCCAGCCCCCTGCCACAGGCATGGCCGCCAACCTTTAGATCTGGCACTAGCCCAGGTTGCCCAGGCCTGCATCCAACCCGGTCTTGAACACCTCTGGAACGGATGATTCTTGTTGCTGGCCTTGAACCTACCTCTAAGCTTGGCAACCACGACCTTCCTTTGGAGGAGGGTGTTTGCTGGGCTCTGAGACCTGCTGGATCTGCAGGGGACACGACATGCCATGTATGCTCTGTGGCTCGTGCACGAGGGGGTTGGTTGATGATAGTGTATAATTGTTTTAGTTGGACATGTGGAATTATTTCCTCTCATAGAGTTTTCTGATTGATGTAGAGCTGCTTTATTCCATTACAGTTGTTCTTTGCAGGAGGATCCATAGCAGGCTCACAGCGAAGACCCAGCAGTGATAGAAGACCAAGTGTGAGTGCCTGGGTGGCTCCTGTGCCCAGCTCACTGTGCTGTTACCTCCTTTGGCTATGAAGAATGAATGCCAACGAGACAGGAAGGAACACCAAGGAGTGTTCTCTGCCTTAATTCCACGGCTGTGAGCCATCCTCCACACGTGCTGCTCTTGGCTTAGGCTGGGATACAGAAATCCCTGTTTGCAGCCTCAGCTGCCTGCTGGCGTGACCCAGCTGCAGTCCTGGTCAGTGCCCTGGCTTCTGTAGGCTTTTGTCAGCAGAGATATCGAGTGATTGTGCTGTGTGCAGGGGGAAGGACGCCTGTCCCTATGCACAAAAAGGCTTTTTATGAGCAGCTCTGGATAACTCCATGCCATTATGATCCTAAGGCTTGTGCAGGACAAGTGGGTTCTGGTGCTGGCAAGGGGAAGGGAGACTTCTGCTGAAAGAATGGAGGAATGAGGAAGAATAACACTTAACAGATATGACTTCACCATGACTATATGTTACAGCATTTCTTTGGGCAGATGCCTCACGTGTGAATCACTCTGGATGTGCTTTGTGTCTTTGGGAAGTGAGCGGGGCTGCTATGGGAAGCCTGAGAATTCCAGTTTGAGAAGGTTCCCTTAAGTCCCTTCCCTTTCTTTCTGCCACAAGATGCCTTTTTCTTAGAAAGAGACGTTGGTTGTGGTGCTTTCTGATGGCCCACAGCCCTGTCGTGTGCTGGAAAATCTCCTGGTTGTGTGCCAGGATGATTTAACAGCTGCTCTCGCTGAGCTGGATGGGATGGCACTGTCCTCTTCTTGGGATGCTTGCACAGGTTTATTCTTTGGTGTGATTTTAGGTTGGTTGTTTGGTTGTTTGTTTTTTTTGCAGTGTCTTGCTGTCCTTCCTATCGTCCCATGGAGCTTTGGTAGGAGACCACCTTCAGGCTTTGGGGATCCCTTTATGGAACTCAGCCCAGAAAGATGCTTGGGACAGCTTATGGCGAGAGCAAGGCTTTGTTAAGTAGCACTTCCCCATCCCAAAAATGCCACGTATGAGGGTCTGGGAAGCTCCCAAGGTGCTGCTGAGCTGAGGCAGCCTCACAGCATCCAGATGTTCCCATCTGGCCGTCCCCCTGCAGGACCTCAACGCACGTCAGAGCACCGGGAGGCTCTGACAGTGCTGCTGGGCTGTTGGATTCCCCATTTGTGCTGGGAAACCCCAGAAAATTTCCCTATCCCCTCCTCTCCCACGGTGTCACCTCAGGAAGGGGCAAATGGAGCTTATATTGGACACGTGTGCCTGCAGCTGTCTCCAGTACGCACAGAGTGAAAGCTTTAAATAGGAGGAAAGCTTTGATTAATTAGGAAAACATTGATTACTGGGTTTGATCAATATAATTATTAGGGTTTCAGTTGCTATTAATGAATCCTTGCCCCGAGCTCTGGTGGGGGCTGAGTGCTTTGGGAGTGGGGGGAGGATGGAGGTGGTTATCACAGAGCAGCGGAAGCCCTGCAGTTTGGGCTCGTGGGCAGCATCCGTCCCCCACCCCATACAGCCCAGCAAGCCCTACAGCCACTGGGTAAAAGCTAGAATGCTATTAATGATAATTAATAACGACCGTAAGCAGGCTGAGGACTGCAGGCAGGTCTCTGTGCTATCTCACCCCGGATGTATGGGGGGGGGGGGGGGGGGAAGAGGTTATTTTAATCCTTTTCCCCCTTCCTCCTTGCTGCTTTTCCATGGGGTCGGCGAGGGGCTGCTGTTGGGGCTCCGCTGGGACGTCCTGGCTGAATGAGGGGAGGGATGGGGGGGGTAGGGGGGGGGGGGGAAGAGCTTGGGAGCAGCCTTCCCTCCCGTCTGGTTTCCATTAGTCCGCCACGCTCAGCCAAGAAACACAGCCATAAATAAAGGCGAACAATACCAGCCCCCTCCCCGCGACCGCCCAGCCCAGGACGCAGCCGGGTGCCTGGGAAAAGTGGGCTCCGGCCATTGGGACGGAGGGGAGCGTGAATGGGGCTGGTGGGGGGAAACGGGACGGAGGGGAGGGCACCCGAGAGCATAAGAGGGAAGGCAGGGCTGGCGGCGGGGAGCGGAGGCTGTGACAGCCGCGGGGATCGGCGGCATGGCGAGGTCGGCCCCCCGCGTGCCCCCTAAGCAGAGGGGTTTCGCTGTCATTTTTGGGGACCGTGTCTTGCTGCTGGGGCTGCTGCTGCTCCCCGGGCACGGGGATGCTGCTGGGACACGAGGTAAGGGGGTATGGTTTGTGGGGGGGTGGTGGGGAGGGGGTGTTACCCTTCAGTTTGGGGATACCAGCATGCGGACGGGGGGACCCCAGATGGTGTTGGGGTGATGCTTGCTTTGGTGCTGTTGTGGCTGCGTGGGGGCACGGTTCCTCATGTTGGCTCTGCAGCTGTGCTGTGAGGGGGGGTCCCCCAAGCTGCCCCCATTTCTGTGGGATCCCCTGATCCTCCCCAGCATTGCACAGATTGCTGGGTGCTGCTGATGCCTCTATATGGTCCGATCCGGAGCAGAGAGCTATGAGCGGCAGCCCAACCCTGAGAGGAGGAGGAATGGCTCCTGGCCCCCCCATGGGACCCTCATGAGGACCCTCTTTCCCCTCACCCCACACCAGGGACCCTTCGGCCCCCACAGCCATCTCAGCTCCTTGAAACAGAGCCAGGCTAGTGCTGCTCAGTTGCATTTTGGGGCAAAACTTGGCCTTTTTTTAATTACTGAAGAAATACGTTATTTTCCCCTAAGGTTTCCAGCACTTTCAAAAACAGTTGTATGCTGAAAGCCTCGTTTGGCCCATTTAGGTCTGTGTTCTCCACCCTGTTTTCTTCTGCAGCCCCTCCAAGGAGCTGAAGGCACAACTTCTGTTATTGTTGTTCTCTGTGTTTTGCCGGACGCTGCGCTTCCAGCAGCTCCGAGTGCGCGGTGGGAGCCCTGAAATTCAGATAAACTCCACATAAATCCCTTATCCGAAATGCTGAGCGCTGCAGGGATGAATCCATCCCAACAACCAGCGCTCCCAAAAAGGGCAGGGAGTGAGTGTGTTTTCCAGGAAAAAGAAAAAACACCAAGAGAAAGGGGTGGGAATGCCCCTCCGCGCTGCGCTCGGGTTTGTTTGAGTTGGATTTTCAGGCCCTTGCTCATTCTCTGAGGCTCTGCCATTCCCAGCACAACCTATGGGCAAACAGTTCATGCCGTGGGCTCCCTGCTCCCATCCCAGGGGGAGAACAGCTGTTAGGTTTTTTTCCCCATTTCTTTGCATTGGGCTGGTGGCAAATGTCACGGAGCGCCATGCGCTGTGCGGCCGTGCCTCAGTTTCCCCATATTTATAGCTGTGCTTGGAGGCCCCGTTCCCCTTCTTGGGGGACAAGGGAGTGTGCCACTGCCTTATCTGCAGTTATTCCTGGAATCTGATTAAACGCTGTGTGTAATGAGAGCTGATTAAATGCCACCGGGCGATATCGCCAGGCTCTGTGCTGGGACTGCTCCCACCCGCAGCTCCTTTTCTTTCCCTCTTTTTCTGTCTCAATAACACCGTCCTTCCCCACCCCGATCCCCCCACATCACTGCAGGGGAACCAAAACAAACGTATTCAGTGACCACACCGTCAGCCCCCTCGTTCGTCTCCCTTTGCCATTTATTGGGGAGGGTTATGGGATCCCAGCTTCCACTAACATTTCCCTTGGCGAGGTGGCCCGGTGCCGGCCCTCATCCCCTCTCAGCGGTGTCTTCAGCAGCAGATTTCATTTTGTTCCGTTGTTTTCTTGGCTTAAGTCATCGGGAGCCACTCACTCTGCTGCAATCAAATGCAGCCACGTTGTTTATGAGAAGAAAATCTTAGAAAGTCTGCCTGGCTCCGGCTGAGCCCCAGGACTCTGCTGGGATGTGTTGGATACAACCCAAGATGGGTTTTTTTTGTGTGTGTGATTTTGGGAGCAGGCATGTTTTTGGGGCTGGGAGAGTGGAGATGCTCCTGGGAGCTGTGGGTTTGTGCTGGTGGCCAACCCTGCAAACCTGAGGAGCCCCCCAGCCCCATTTCTTTGGGGAAGCTCCTGCTGCTGGGATGTGCTGTGGGAGCTCCCCAGCTCCCTGTGCTCACCATAACCTCGTGAATCATGGCATCATTCAGGTTGGAAAAAACCTCAAAGTTCCCCAAGCCCAACCCATCCCAACCGTGCCCACTGTCTCTCAGTGCACAATTCTGGAACATCTCCAGGGATGCTGATTCCACCTGGGCAGCCTGTGCCAGTGCCCGACTGCTCTTTTGGAGTAGAAATGTCTCCTAATATCTAGCCTGACCCTCCTTTGGTACAACGTGAGGCCACGGGAGCTCCCCAGCTCCCTGTAGTCCAAGTGCTCACCAGCTCTTCTCTCCCACAGGGCCGATGTCCCAGGGAGAGTGGGTGACACCACATTGGCTTCTGGGGGGTCGCAGCCGGCGAGCTGTCAGCCTGGACGACGAGGTAAGGACACAAATGGCTTCTATTCTCCCCACTGTAGGGTTGGGTTGCGTGATGGCAGGGCTCGGATGCAGGGCACGTGTTGGAGTGCCCAATTTATGGCATCCATCAGTTCAGAAATGAAATCGGAGGCTTTAACAGTGGATTAATTAAATACTGGGTGGCTGGATCTCAGGCTGGCACAGGCTGAAGGAACACATCCAGGCTGACTTTGGAGGTCCCCAAGGAGAGGGCCCTGCATCTCTCTGTTCCATGTGCCAGCACTTTGGCACCCACCCAGCACAGCAGCGCTACCGATGGGCTCCGGGCTCAGCCTGCTGCCTGGCTCTGTCTCCCTGATATCCAAGAGCCATGTGCTGGATGGGACACCCCAAAGCTCACTGCTGGCTGCCACATTGTCCCCTCCATCCACACCTCCAACCCCCGCTAGATGATGGAAGGAAACTGCTGAGGTTTGAGGTTTGGTAGAAGACAAAGTGCTGGGAAGTGACCTCCTCTGGTGGCATCTATGATGGTGACGGGGTCTGAGGACGCAGCTTTGAAACCACCTGAGATGTCTCCACGTGGCACCTCCTGGTTGGTGCCTTTCACTTTCCGGGTAGCGCCGCTCGCACAGCAGCAGCTGCTGGGAATCGCATTTCTCCTGCAGCCAAAATAGCTGCAGTGTGCCCAGCCTCACACATCTTATCCTGCTGGGGACGGCAGGGTTGGTTTCCAATCTATGAGAAGCCTCCCTGGGGCTATATTTAGGCTGGAGGGTATCTGAGAGGCAAGTGGTTTATTTATACGCTTGCTGCCCCATATTGCAGTGGGATGTGGGGGTTCAATGCATCCCCGCGGCTGTGGGGCTGGGGAAGGGGCAGTGAGGAAGGACCTGGCACTTCCTAGCATCTGTTCTGCTTCCAGACAGCCCGAAACAAGGAGCTGCTGTTCAGCAGGGATGTGGGGAGGGGCTGCAAGCCAGCAGAGGGGCGGTTTGTAGGGGAATTGCTGGAGGAACTGAGGAACAGGGCAGGGGCGAGCAGGATTCTGCTTGCACATCAAGACCTGAAGCATTTCTATAACCTCTCCCTTCCAGCCCAGCCTTTTTGTCCTTAAACCACCACCAAGTGCTTATTTTTGGGATAAATCCATTCTATTCTGTCTGCTCCTGCCCTTCAAGCAAAGGTGCTGGAAATAGTTACATTGGCTTGGTGAGGATGTGACACGTGTGGCTGTCCTGTTGCCCTTCCCACTGCACAAAGAGGCTGTTTGTCTCCACACGGCTGCTTTTGGGGTCTGCAGTGTGCTCCTGTATGGCCTCAGGACACGGGAAGGAGGAGATGAGTGAGGAGGGGTTTTATGGCATCAGGATTTGGGGCTCCTCTTGCAGCATCCATGGCCACAAGATGGGATGCACTGTGTTGAGATGTGGGCTGGATTGCCTGGAGCTGTGAGTGCAGCTGGGCTGTGTGCATGAACCCCAGTGTGGTTGAACCCATGTTTACCTCCTGAAGGTGCAAAACATTGGGTTCTGGCATGAAAGGTTGGGTTCTGTCACAACATGTAGGGTTCTGGCATGGAATGATGGGATTCTGGCAATGGAGCAATGAGTTCAAGCACAAAATGTTGGGCTCTGGCATGAAATGATGGGTTCAAGTGCAAAACAATGGGTTCCAGCATGAAACAACGGGCTCAAGTGCAAATCAGTGGGTTCCAGCATGAAACAATAGGTTCCAGCCCAAAATGATGGGTTTCCATTGTGAAACAATGGGTTCAGGCCCTTAGCAGGGGATTTAAGTGTGGTGATAGCAGCAGGCAGGATGCTGCAGGGTGGCCCATACCACTTTCCCATCCTGGGAAGCACCTAGAGGACACCATGGTGTCTCCTCTTCCCAGTGATGGCTCCATGAGGTGGCCTTGGTGGCCCCGCACAGCACTGGGCATGCAGGACCCTGTTGTTAGGGCTGAACTCCCACAGGCTCTGTGGCTCCTGGCACACGTGGAAGTGATTTGGGAGAGGCCAGGAGGAGGTCATGAGGACCCTGATTGCAAACAGCTCCCTTGTTACTGAATGGGTGTGAGATCCTGTCCCCATCAACCTGGTGGCTGACAGGATGGTTGTGCTGCCTGGGCTACAGATTTCTTTTCCCTTTGCAGTCGCTTGTTCCCATGTGCTTGGGAAGCATCACCAGCACTGGGAGGAGCAGGAAGGGAGGAGTGGGATCACCCGATCCCTGCCCAGGTGCTGTCACCCACTCCTGCAATATCTGTTTCCTGCAGGGAAGCCCTTTTCCCTCTGCAACATGTGGCAGGGCAGACCAAGCCAGCATGTAGCTTCTGAGCTGGATTTGCTTTGAAACAACCCCAACCCTGCCCCTTTATCTGAGGGCTGGGTTCTCCTGGTTTTCCAAGAGCTGGCTGCCCCTAGGATGCCCTTCCAGCGAATGGTTGGAGGCAGAGGATTGCCCTGGAGGTCTTGGATTTCCATCCTAGTCTGCATCGAGCTGTGCTCTGCTGCATGTTTGGGTGATGAGGAACTCTTGAAACCCAAACTCTGCTGCTCAGCTCCAGCTGTGCCTGAGTATGGGGAGGACCTGGCTCTGCTGTGATGCTCCGAGTGGGAGCTCAGCTGCGAAACCCATCACTGTATCCTCTGCGGAGCGTCCACATCCCCGTGGTGAGATGGGAATCCATCTTCCCTTCCTCTTCCCTGCATCCAGACTTGCATGGGCTTACCCAGGACGTCAGGGCTTGTGGGACTTGGAGCCATGGAGAGACAAAGATCGAATAACAACACAACCCTCTTGGCTTCAGCTTCTCTGCTGAGGTTTTTCTGATCAGTGGATTGAAAGAGAAAACTGGAGCCAAGCTCTGCCCCGTGGGCTCCTCGCCAGGGCGGGTTCATCCCAGCTGCTCTCCCAGCACAGCCCATACTGGGACTGGATTTGTGGGATGTGCTGGAACGGGGCCACCAGTACATGGCCTGGCTGCTCCTGCAGCATGCAGTGGGGATCTGTGGGTCCTGGAGACAGATGGTGGTGTTTGGGTCAGGCAGGATGGTGCTGGAGCTTTGGGACGGTGTTCGAGACTGGGATGGTGCTGGAGTTTGGGATAGTGCTGGAACTGGGGGTGATGCTGGGACAGGGACAGACAGAGATGGCGTTGGAGCTTGGGGTGGTGCTGGAGCTGGGGATGATGATGAGAACTGGGATGGTTGATAATGATCCATTCCCATTCCTGGTGCACACAGCCACATCTAGCAGCTCTCAGGGAGCCAACCGCCTGTCACTTAGGCTCAGGGCAAAATTACTGGTGTGCTTAATGAACACAAAATACATCATCACCTTTCCTGGCCTAACAGCTGGGTTATTTGACTTCTGCCCAGCACGAGTGTTGCACTCTTTCTCCTTTCCCACATTTTCCTTATGTACTGCTGTTTATTTCTGCAGGGGTCCATCCAGGATGATTCCCCTCTCCCTGCTGCATCCCTGTGGGGGAAACTGAGGCACAGAGAGGGACAGCCCCTTGCAGGGTCTGAGTGCTGACCCTATTGGCAGTGAGTGAGCTATTTTCCAGCCTTCAGTGGTAGCACGGGGGCTGCAAGTATGAGTGCTGCCCTGAAACACGTATCCCTTTAAGGCAGCAGCTCGGGGACAAGCATTTTGCCACGAAGGCCCCAAAGTCGAGGCAGGGAGTAATTGCTGGGGAATTCAAACCAGGGCCTGGGGAGGAGGAGGAGGAGAGGGCTCAGGGGTGGGAGAAACAGCCTGGAAATACAGGGAGGCGGGGGAAAAGCAGGGAAATTGCAAGAAAAATGAGCAGACCATGTTTGGCCAGAGAGCGATGTTTGTATAAGATCATGTTCTAAAAATACAGCCCGTTCCCATCATCCCTGGAGGAGAGGAGCCTTCGGCCCTGGTTTCCTTCTCCTCCTCCTCCTCCTCCCGCGTGGCGCAGGGCCCCTTGTTGTGGCTGTGCCTTGGCCATGCTGGGGCTGGCAGGGACCTCAGCTTTGCTTTTTCTCTCTGCTTTTGTTGGTTTGTTATTTTTTTTAAAGTGCTGCCTCTGGGCTCCTTTTTTGGAGCTGGGAAGATGGCATCTGGGGGGGGGGGGGGGGGCTCAGCCGTCAGCACTCCATCACTGCGTCCTCATGGCGCCGTGGGGCCAGCATCTCCCCATCCTTATCCCATCCTATCCCAAAACATCCCCCTTTGGGCAATGTGAGCAGCTCAGTTTGGGGAGCTCCTGCCCGAAAGAAAATGAGCCTGCCACCACAAACCCCTCGTGCCCCACAACCTGAAATGCTTCATGGTGATGCTGTCCCTAAGAATGTCCCTGGGGCTGCTGGGGTGCATGAAGACCGACGTCCCACCGTAGGGCCAGGAGGGAGGATTTGGGCCGTGGTTCAGCCCTTTATGGGAAAATCACCCCCACCCCTTCGCATTCCTGTTGAGAAACGCGTGATGTTTGGAGCAGTGAGGCCGGGGAGCTGCTGGGACGGCTCCTTCCTCTCCCATTTATCTTCCCAGCTGGGAAAACCTCAGCAGCATGGCAGCCGCCGGCCCCATCCCACCACAGCCATGGTCAGGCAGGAGGGGGGGTCAGCAGCATGTCATGGATGGGGAAGGATTGGGTGGGGGATTGGATCCAGAGGGAGGAGATAAAGGTGGGAAGGGTTCCCTTGGTTCTGCTGGGCTCCTGCAGCTTGGGGCTGGAGCGGCAGCCCAAAGTTGTGCGGTTGCATCCTGGTAGGAGGAATCTCACCCCACGTGGGCTGGTTTGGATGGTCTTAAGGGATATCTCCAGTTCCCATCCTATAGGGAAATATTGGTGCTGCCTCCTACCTGTGTCCCAACCCTGCCTTTTTGTGCATGTCACCTCCTGCCACCACTGTGCCATCGTGGTGACATCCCAGCCTCAAAGGGACCCAACCCATGGTGGGGTGCAGAGACAACAAGCACTGCCAGGTGACACCAGAGACATTTTTCATGTCCCCAGCACTGGAGCCAGGGAGGGGACATGGGAGCACGAGGTCTCACTTCTGGGTTGTGTCACATCCCGTTGTGCACAAACCAATTATGTCGGCCTGGATGCGTGCGCACGGTGAGGAAACCAGTTCCCATTAGGCTCCCTCCAAAGTGAGGGATTGAGTAAAGCCACCAGCATCCTGGGGAAGCTGAGTCAATCGCTTCCTCCCGCTGTCCCTGGGTATTTTTATCGGTGCCGTTACCGCTGCCCGGATGGTTGCTATTTATTCCCATGGCAGTGGCACAGAGATGCCAACCAGCCCTGTCCCAGCACTGGGCACCTCCTCATGCCCTCCTCTTTTGCTCCCCTCATGTAGGTCCTACAATAACACAGAGAAAGACAGGGGGCATCTTGGGTCTGTCTCTCCTAACCCCATTCCTCCTTTGCTTTCTTCTGCAGGTGCCAGCACCGGCGCAGGCAGAAGTGGCTGTGATGGCAGAGGGGAGAGAGCTCATTCTGGTGCTGGAGAGGAACCAGTAAGTGTTGGGACTGGTTGGGGAAGGGGTTCTGCTGCAGGATGCTGGGTTAGGGCTGAAATGATATTTTCCATGGCTCGTGCCTGCATCATACAAGAAAGGGGCTGGGCAGTGCCATGGTGCAGGACAGTGTGGGTGAGGGATGGAGAAATCCAATGGGGTGGTTCTGCAGCCCTGCTCTAGGGTTGGTGCTGCAGGGTCTTTGGTGGCATCTTGGTGGCGTGGAGGACATTTGGAAACCTGTGTTGCTCTCCTGTTGGTCCAGTCTTGGTGGATCAAACAACCTCAAGATGACCCTTGGAGACCTTGTGGTGTTTGCTCTGCTGTGTATTTGGGTTTCTCCTGGTGCTGGGTGGCCTTGTGGTCGAGCAGAATATGGTGTCATGCAGGAAGCCCATCCTTACAGGTCCAGTTTTGCTTCTGCTTTCTTCCAGCTGTGTGGATTGCATGCTAATATGCAAAGCCTAGCCTAATTCCTATTTCATTTCTTCTAACAACCCTATTTCTCCTTCTGGAAGACATTGAGAGAGCTAAGACCTCATCAGCTGGAGATGGTGTTGGGTTTGCAGGGAAGTGCTGAATTGGGTATATTGAATTGCTGTGAGGGTGACCATGCATGGTGCCCAAGACAGTTCTGAGGTACTCGATAGCATCAATAGCACCCAAGACCATCCAGTGTACCCAAGAGCATCTATGGCACTAAAATCCATTCATATGGCTCCCAAGATTGGCCTAGCACTTGCATCTGCTGGGAGGACCAATGCAGCCATGGCTGTTGGAGCTGCTGTCTTGTGCCAGCTAACAGGGCTACCTCAGCTCCCAGGCTGTGCCATACCCCAAATCTTCTCTCCTGTGATGCTGGGAGAGGTGGTTGTCCTCTGAACCATTCCTCATGGTCTCTTTCAACAAGATCTTCCCTTGTGAAGGAGGAAGAGCCCCATCTCCTTGCTCTCATGGGAGCGGGATGCCATCATGGTGGAACTTGCAGCATCCCAAACTGGTGATAAGCTCAAATCTCCCACCTCCCTCAACCCCCAGGCACTGCGTGGAGGTTTTCACATCTCAGCCAAACCCATCCTTGACCCCATTCCCGTTGCACCCCTTCCAAGACCCAGTCTGAGCTCTCATCACGATCCTCTGCTGTACTGGAGTTACTGGTGCCAGGCGCCTGCTCACAGGGATGTGGATTTGGATGCCAGGACTGTCCCCACAGCAATATTTTTGGAATCAAACTAATCACAAAATAGAAACCAAGAGGCGGGGAGGCCCAGCACTGTTCTGGGCTGTCTGCTGGCAGCGTTTCCTTCTGTAGAACAAAACCAGAGGGTCAGCAGGGGTGAGCCCAGCCCTGCAGCTGGCCGAGCCCCTGCTGTACTCAGTGCCCATCATCCCAGAGTCTGGGGAGGACACATCTCTGCTGCTTTCTCTCTTGTGCACAGGCATATGGGATGTGGGCTGAGCTCTGGCTCTTCTTGCCCGGCGGCAGGAAGCAATTTGTCAGCACAGGGCTGTGTCACTGCGGGCTTGGGTGAGAGACGGCCAGCAGCTGTGGGGACAGGCTTTGCTAAAAGCAGTCTGAGAGTTCTCACCGTCAGCTATTAGGAAAAGTTTATTCTCAGAAGAGCTGTAATGCATTGGAACTGGCTGCCCAAAGAGGTGGTGGGGTCACCGTCCTTGGAGATGTTCAGGAACTGTGGAGGGGTGGCAGTGAGGGACGTGGGCATGGCAGGGATGGATTATCAGAGTTGATATTAAAGGTGTTTTCCTACCTTCTATGATTCTCTGACCAGCTCTGCTTTTTTGGGACATGCTGGTATGGTGTTGGTATGGTGTTGCATCAAGAGCATCGTGCTCATTGTGCCATGGGTTGAAGTGGATGGATAGAGCTAGTGGGGCTGGAGACCCCAAACCTGCCATGCTCTGAGTCTGGACCCCAAGGATGGGACTGACTCCATCTTCTTCAAACTGATGATTCCCCTTTGGGGTTTTGGCTTGATGGTGGTTTTGGAGGCTGTTGTTTCACTGGGGTGGGGGCAAAGGGAGACTTTTCAGTGCTGAGGACCTATGGGTGGGCTTGGTCCTTGTGGAGAAGCCATCACTCCATCCCTGATAGTGACCCCAACCCTGATGAGCTACACAAGGGGGCCTGGAGACTTCAGATTCTCCATTCACATCTCCTGGGGCTAAGCAGCAGAGGCACTTCCTGCCCCTTTGGACCCTCTGTTCCACTGTGTCCCCACTGACCACAGGTCCCCAAAGGGTCAGCACATCCCTGGAACACCATTGGGTTCCTCACTGCTCTGCTCTCTCTGCAGGCTGCTGGCACCAGGCTATACTGAGACGCACTACACCACAGATGGGCAGCCCGTGACGGTGACCCCCAACCACACGGTGGGCACATCACTCATCTCAGAAGAAGGGGGACAGTGGTTTTGGGGTGCCCCCAAAAGGATGAACCCTGAGTATCTCTGTCCCTTCTCCGTGCCAATTCCCTATCCCTGATTTGTCACCCACGTGGCACATGGAATCCTGCCCCAGGCTGAACCTCCAGAGCTGGCAGCATCCCGGCTCCATCCCTCCTTTTCCCTGGTCCAGATGGATGCTGCTTGCTGGGAAGCATGAAGTGGATGGCTTTTTTTGGGACAAGAAATTGGGATTTATAGCTGGCTGGCTCTGCGTGGCTGTTTCTAACCAGGGTTTCTGTGTCTTTCTCCCAGGACCACTGCCACTACCATGGGCACGTTCAGGGCTACCGCAGCTCCTGGGTCGTCCTCAGCACCTGCTCAGGAATGCGGTATGGAGGGTGTGGGAGATTCTGGGGGTTCTGAAGGGAAATGATGGATGCACTGCCTGAGGTTTTAATGCTAGGGATGTATGAGCTCATGGACCTGCATTCGTCCATCTCTTCTTTCTGCCCACCTCGGTACCCAAGCTGAGGTGTGGAAATCGTGGGATCTCGGCAGGGGTTGTGTGAGCAGTGAAGGAGCTGCAGGAGCTATTTCGGTCTGTTCTCCATCACCAGGGGCCTGATTGTGGTGAACAGCAATGATACCTACTACCTTCACCCTGTGGGGACACCCGAGCCAAACCACCACCTCATCCACCGAGCAGAGCACCTGCACATCCCTGGTGGCACCTGTGCCCACGGCGGTGACTTTGGGAACACCATTGGTGACATCACACAGCTCTTCCAGCTGGTGGACCACCGGGTACGGCCAGCTCTGGGTCCTTTGCTCATGGTGGGGCAGGAGGCTGGGAGTGGGGCTCTATGCATCCTTGTCTGGTGTCACAGAATCACAGAATGGCCAGGGTTAGAAGGGACCTTCAAAGATCATGAATCTCTAACCCCCCTGCCACAGGCAGGGCCACCAGCCTCCCCATTTAATACCAGACCAGCTTGCCCAGGGCCCCATCCAATCTGACCTTGAACACCTCTAGGGGTGGGGTGTCTTGGATGGGCAGCTCATATGGTTTGATTTTAGGCAGGAGACCTCAAAGGGAAGCCCTTGTACGTGTGGGCTGGGACTTTGACAGACAGTATGGGACATGATATTGCCGTGCAAATTGTCCATGCCTCTTTGTGCCTCAGTTTCCCATCTTGGACATCCTTTCTGGGCAGATATGGGAACATGCGATGCACTTTGGGCTTCTTCACTCCTCCAAGCCTTGCTGTCTGTCTTGCAGGTGAAGAGAGATGCCTGGAGGACCATGAAGTACATGGAGCTCTTCATCGTTGCTGACCACACGCTGGTGAGTGTTGCAGGGGCAGGAATCCCCTCTGGCAGAAAAGCCAGGATCCCGCTCTGTATCCATCTCTGCTCTTGCTCTGCTGACCTTTCCCATCCCCTTCTCTTTGCAGTTCAGGAACCAGAACCTCAACTTGGGCCTCACTAAGCAGCGAATTGTGGAGATTGCCAACTATGTGGACAAGGTAATGCCGGTCCCTTGTCACCATCTCTGTCACTCCCAGAAGTGCCTGAGCTCAAGGGGACTGAGGAGGACTGAGGGGACTGTCCCCATGTCACTGGATCTAGGAGTTTAGGTGGTGGTTGAGAGTACAGGATGGGGAATGCATTCCCAACCACCAGTCGTGGGGGACTCTCAGAGGCCAGGATCAAAGCTGGCACTGACGTGAGTGCAGTGTTGTGGTTCTCCAAGCCTAAGTACAGACTGCACTGTCACTTGGTGGATGGGATTGTGCCACCCTGACAGTGTTGGTGGTAGAGCTCATGTGTGCTGGTGGATTCAGGACAAGCATATCCCTGAGTCAACCAATCAGAAGGAAAGCATGGAGACCCACCAGCTGGAACATCACAGTTGGGGATGGTAGATCTGCAGCAGATGTTGATCCCTGTCTCCTCCCTGAAGTTCTACAGGTCGCTGAACATCAAGGTGGCCCTGATTGGCCTGGAGGTGTGGACGGAGAGGGACCAGTGCACTGTCACCAGCGATGCCAACACCACGCTCTGGGCCTTCCTGCAATGGAAGAAGGCTCTGAGGGCTCGCAAGAAGCACGACAACGCGCAGCTGCTGACGTGAGCACCTTGGGGATGGTGGGGCAGGGCACCGGGTCTCCATACTGATAACTGATCTGGTTGGGTTCACTAATTACCCTTCTGTTCTTTCTGGTGAGCAGCGGGAAGACATTCCGGGGGACGACCATTGGCATGGCTCCACTGGAAGGGATGTGCAGTGCAGACAACTCCGGAGGGGTCAGCGTGGTAAGGGAAGCACGGGGGTCCCCATTGCCAACACCCCCTGGCCTGAGGACCCTTTTGTCACCCAATCCTAATGGGATTGTTCATGGGCCTGGAGAACCAGCCACCTGGGTTTGGTCCTAGGATCAACCAGTGATGCTGGTGGCCCTCTCGGATGCTGGCCAAGCCCTAGGAAAGGTGAAAAAAGGAAGGTTTAAAGGTTTTGTGCGCTGTGTATGCTCTCAGCAGAAGTGTTGGGTTATCCTGCATGGCTTCTGTCCTTTATCTTAACTACCATCTGCCCATGCCCTCTGGTTTGGCAGGGCCATCTCCACCCCAGATGGTCTTTTTTCCCTCTCATGGTGAGGTGATGGTGATCCTGAGGTCCTTGGGCTGGCTGAGGCAAACAGATTCCTGTTTTTTTGGGACGTGCCTTTCAATGTCCCTTGTTTTCGGTGGTTTGCTCCAATAAAAGATCTTCCCAGAGGTCCCGTGGTGGGCTTTTAGGAAACAAAATCCCAGCTCTCCCATAGACCCCATTCACTTGGGACACAGTGGACACCAATGTGGGGGCCACCCCTTTTTGCTCCCTAGAGCTGACGCAGCCCCTACTCCTTGGCAGGACCACTCGGAGCATCCCATCGGAGCAGCAGCCACCATGGCCCACGAGATTGGCCACAACTTTGGCATGAGCCACGACAGCCAAGGCTGCTGCGTGGAGGCCACCCCAGAACAAGGCGGCTGTGTCATGGCAGCGGCCACCGGGTGAGTGGTGGGGATGGGGATGGGGACAGGATGCCCCACAGCAGGAACATGTCAGACATTTGTTTTCCTGCCCTCTGCAGCTCACATGCAGAGCTCTCCAGGCTGACCGCGTCTTCCTGCCACATTTCTTCCTGCGGTTTTCTGCTTAAAACGTTTTTCCCCACGTGGGCAGGAAGGTCGTTTTTTGGCTGTCTGCACTCTGTCCCTGTTTGTGTGTTCATGTACCAGCTTATGGATGTATTGACTTGCTTAACTTACGTGGACTTAAAGGTTTTTTTCCTGTAGCCCAAGAGATTTACTCCAAAGTTCCCCCAAGATCCTTGCTTCGTGTCAGAAATGAGATATGCTGATATGCAAAGAACTGTTTGTCAGCAATATGAGGAAATGAAAACAGCCCTGAAATGAGCAGAGCGTGTCTCCTATGCATATATCCTGTGCTCTGCTTCCTCCTTCTCAGTGCACCGTCCACAAAGCACTAGAAACTTATGCAAAATTGCAGAACTGTTCTGTAGATGTCCCCGTTTCATTGCATGGGAGTTGGACTAGATGGCCTTTAAAGGTCTCTTCCAGCTCAAATCATTCCGTGACTCTCAGAGCTGGTGTAGGAAATCACCAGGTTCTGCCAAGCCCCTTATGGGAAAAGAACACTTGGGCTGCTCAAGAAATGACCATACGTGCACTAACTTCTCACTTTTGCCTCTCAGGCCTTGTGAACAATTCATTTTCATTCCTTTTTCTTTCCCTTGCTTTAAATTCTTGAAAGGTTTTTGTCTGTCTCAGCCTCCAAAGTATTGAAATAGACCCAAAAGGGTATTTCCCATCCTCCATTGAGTAATTACAGGCAGATAGAGGCCGTCCACGTGGAGACCTGATCCAGACCATTGAGTCTCCAACCTCCAGGAGGCATCTGCTGGAGATGTGGTGCTCTGGAGGTGGCACTGAGCAGCTCCGCTCACCCAACACAACCCATCTCCCAAAATATTTGGGTTCAGCATGGTGTCCCCTGGTTTAGTGTCTGGGTTACCAATGCAGGTTGGGGTGGGAGATGGTGGTGTGGATGCAACTGGACGACGGTGTTTGCTGCTTGTCCTTATTTCCCAGCTCTGACTGTGGTTTTCCACCTTCTCCTGGCCCCACATGCCCTGGTTCCCACCCTTCCCCATCTGTCTCCCATACAGACACCCCTTCCCACGTGTCTTCAGCTCCTGCAGCAAGAGGCAGCTGGAGAGCTACTTCCAGAAGGGAGGTGGCATGTGTCTCTTCAACCTGCCCGACACCAAAGACCTGGTAGTGGGACGGAAATGTGGCAATGGCTTTCTGGAAGATGGAGAGGACTGTGACTGTGGGGAGGTGGAGGTACGGTGCTGGAGGGGTTGGTTTGTGTCTCAACTCTGCTGGAGGTTGCAGCATGGAGAGGGGTCTTTGCAAAGGGAGTGGGTTTGGGATGCCATCCCAAAGGCAGTGCTGTGATGGGTGGAGAAGGGACTGAGAGGGCGGTGAGGCTGTGGAACAGGGTGACCGTTGCACTTGTGGATGCTCATCCCTGGTGGTGTTGAAGACCAAGTTGGATGGGGCTTTGGGCAACCAGATGGTGGGAACTGGATGGGCTTTAAGGTCTCTTCCGACCCGAGGCACTCTATGATTCTATGAGAGCAGTGATGGGAAGGGGGTAGGGATGGACTCATTGAGCATTGTTGCTGTCTATAACTCTACATCGTCGTCTTCTCTGCATACAGGAGTGCACCAACCCGTGCTGCAATGCACACAACTGCACGCTGAAGATGGGGGCCCAGTGTGCCCATGGTGACTGCTGCCAGAACTGCAGGGTAATCCTCCCTCTGCCCTCCACCCAATGCCCACCTTGGTCCAAGCACTGAGACTCGGTCCCTGTGAGACTCACACTCTGCATGTCCCCAGGTTCAGCCCTCCTGGTGCCAAATGATGCAGAAATACACATAAGATATGCATAAAAACTGTGTCTTACAGGGAGCCTCTGCTTTTTGGCTGGGGTCCAGTCCCAAAATCTGGCTTTATACATCAAAGCCCCTTACAGTCCCAGAGGGGACATTATAGATGCTTTATGCCCCATGCTGTGCCAGAAGGTCGCATCCATCTGAGCCGATCCCATTTGCTGCTTTTGGGTGCTGATGCTTCTCTCTTCTCCTGTGACAGCTGAAGGTGGCTGGGACCATCTGCAGGGAAGCAGCAGGATCCTGTGACCTCCCTGAATACTGTACAGGTGCCTCACCCTACTGCCCAGCCAACGTGTACCTGCTGGATGGCTCGTCCTGTGCCTATGGTGAGGCATACTGCAACAATGGCATGTGCATGACCCACCACCAACAGTGTGTCCAGCTCTGGGGACCAGGTGAGCCTCAGTCCTACCCCACAGGCATCCTCGTGGCCCCTTACTGGAGCAGGAGCCTTGCTGGGTCTCTGTGTTGTGTCTCAGTGGAGTCCTTAGGCCCCCCTGCCCACAGGGGTAGGGTGTAACAAATGGAAAGTGTTTG